>NC_085993.1:41796269-42121951 GCF_030014385.1 Trichomycterus rosablanca | reverse complement strand
GCCTGTCGATATCACAGCCGAGATTCAAACTTGAATCTCAGAGGTGGTGGGCTAGCTCCTTAGCTCTTTAGCTGTGCCACCCAAGCGACCAGACAGCAATATTTAAATAGGAACAGTAATGTTTGGTAATATCTAAAAATAAAGTCACATTTTGCAATGTAGCAGTAGAAAACATTGCATGGTGGCAGAGATTTCCAACGTGTCGTAAGTCTCACCCAAGGCCATTCTGATAAAAAAAGCAGGAGAGTCATGTCAGCTGAGCCATGTTATGGTTTCTGTTTCATGAATAATCAGGACATTGTCTCCCAGAATTCCTCATGATAGCATTAAACAACCGACTAAGAATAAATCCTTTTTTTTATTTTATTTTTTTTTTTTTTTTTACTACATACTACATTTGATAGGAATTTTGCTGCACTTTATAGTATCTATGGTAATAGATATGGTTATATACACCGATCAGCCATAACATTAAAACCACCTCCTTGTTTCTACACACACTGTCCATTCTATCAGCTCCACTTACCATATAGAAGCACTTTGTAGTTCTACAATTACTGACTGTAGTCCATCTGTTTCTCTGCATGCTTTGTTAGCCCCCTTTCACCCTGTTCTTCAATGGTCAGGACCCCCACAGGACCACCATAGAGCAGGTATTATTTAGGTGGTGGATCATTTTCAGCATTGCAGTGACACTGACATGGTGGTGGTGTGTTAGTGTGTGTTGTGCTGGTATGAGTGGATCAGCAGCACTGCTGGAGTTTTTAAATACTGTGTCCACTCACTGTCCACTCTATTAGACACTCCTACCTAGTTGGTCCACCTTGTAGATGTAAAGTCAGAGACGATCGCTCATCTATTGCTGCTGTTTGAGTTGGTCATCTTCTAGACCTTCATCAGTGAGCACAGGATGCTGCCCACGGGGCGCTGTTGGCTGGATGTTTTTGGTTGGTGGACTATTCTCAGTCCAGCAGTGACAGTGATGTGTTTAAAAACTCCAGCAGCGCTGCTGGGTCTTATCCACTCATACCAGCACAACACACACTAACACACTACCACCATGTCAGTGTCACTGCAGGGCTGAGAATGATCCACCACCTAAATAATACCTACTCTGTGGTGGTCCTGTGGGGGTCCTGACAATTGAAGAACAGCATGAAAGGGGGCTAACAAAGCATGCAGAGAAACAGGTGGACTACAGTCAGTAATTGTAGAACTACAAAGTGCTTCTATATGGTAAGTGGAGCTGATAAAATGGACAGTGATGGTAGAATCAAGGGGGTGGTTTTAATGTTATGGCTGATCAGTGTATATGGTGAGAACTCCAATTGTTACATTGCATATGGTCAGAAACAGCTAGCTATGTTTGGTTAATGTTTTAACTCTTACTATCATCTTGTTTACTGCCAAGCTGACCAGATCTTGTATAACTAGTCACAAAATAACACATTCTACCAATAACATTTGGAATCTTCTAGAATTTGAGGTCACTTTACTGCTCAAGGCTCCCAGTCAGTTCCCTGTTCTATAAGAGTGTCTCTGCCCAGAAGTCCTACTGTGACCCAATTTTATGTAATAACACTGTGTGTGTGTGTGTGTGTGTGTGTGTGTGTCAGAGACTGGACACTGAAAAGGAGACTATTGAGTTGGTACACACTAATCCCACAGCAATAGAGGAGCTTTGCAGCAGAATCCCAACAAACTCGCCGCGCTATCACTTCTTCCTCTATAAGCACTCTCATGAGGGAGCATACCTCGAGTCTGTGGGTCAGTGTCAATGCCCCCTTACTGCCTGCTTCAAATTGTTCTGTAAAATACAAATACCTGTGTGATATCTTTTTCATTTGATGCTTCTCTGTCTCTCTCACTGTATGTCTTTATGTCTCTGTATCTTTGACTTCCTGCCCTGATCTCAGTGTTTATCTACTCAATGCCTGGATACAGCTGCAGTGTTAAGGAGAGGATGTTGTATTCCAGTTGTAAAAGTCGACTGCTGGAGGATGTAGAGCGAGACTTTTACATACAGGTGGCCAAAAAGGTACAGCATCCACACAACACTCAGCACTGTTCTAATCATATAGATTCTGTTTATTAAACTCATACATACAGACTGCCTAAAAGTACAGCATCTACACTACCCCCAGCACTGTTCTGATCATTCAGATTCTGTTTATAAACTCATACATCCCATCAATATACAAACTTCTTTTGCCATTACGTTGGAAAATGCACTACAAACAAGAATATGTAAATTGTTCATTCTCTTTACCTTTAAATACTAAGAAAAAAGTAAAAAATTTTACTGACCAACTTAATTGTAATTTATCAATAGAAACAAATTTTTAATTTGATGCCTGCAACACACTCAAAAAAATTAACAGGGGCCGCTCAGGTGGCACAGCACACCAGAGCTGACATTTCGAACTCGTCGGTTCGAAACTCAGCTGTGCCATCCGGCTTGGCGCCTACATGAACAACGATTGACCTGTTGCTCATACAGGGCGGGAAGCTGGATATTGACCTCATAACTGATGCAATTACGACCTCTGGTGGATGATTGATGGCGCCTGCACAGAGTCGAGGGATAATGAGGATCAGGGTGTGGCTCTATGTAGACAAAGCTGACCCACATATGAACTCGCCTCGTGCAGGTGAAAAGATGCAGTCGGCTACTGCACACGTGTCGGACAGTGTGTGACAGTCTCGCTCTCCTCAATAAGCAGTGGGGGTCAGCATCAGTAGAAAGGAAGCGTAATGCAATTGGGTAATTGGATACGACTAGATTGGGAGGATTGGGAGAAAATTGGGAAAAATGCAAAAAAAAAAAATTAACAGGCACATTTACTACTGTGTTACTTCACCTTTACTATTAATTACCATTTTAACCAACTAGAAACTGAGGATTGTTGCTAGTGGAATTGAGTAATAGAGTTTTAGATTGCAGTTCTTGCAGCTGTGGACTGTGGTTTTTTACAGTTCTATAAACTTTCCACTCTTATTTAGAAATACAGTCAAGTTGGCCAGCCAAAACACACAACAGGCATTTCTTTGTACTTTCGTAATTAAAAAATGTCCCAATTTTCTCTGAATTGTGGTTCGTACATAAAAATGTGGATAAGCTTTTGAATAATTCTCAAATTGCAAAAAAAAACTGTGGTGGAAATTTTGATTTAAAGGCTGAATTAAAAGCCTCTTAAAACCTATTTTGATTTAAATATTTAGCCAATACAATTTGGTGCAATTTAATGATAATCAGAAAAAATACTGGAAAATCAACTGTGAGCAAACATTTCTTATCCAAAATCACTGCCTGACCTTACTGTTGCCTCAAGGCAAAAAGATCCTGGGTTCAACTCCCAGATGGAGCGATCTGGGTCCTTTCTGTGTACAGTTTGCATATTCTCCCCGTGTCCATGTGGGTTCCTCTGGGTGCTCCGGTTTCCTCCCATAGTCCGAATACAGGCAGTCAGGTTAACTGGAGATACAAAATTGCCCTAGGTGTGTGTGTGCATCCTGTGATGGACTGGCAACCTGTCCGGGGTATTTCCTACCTTTCCCCCAGTGAATTGCACCCACCGCAACCCTGACCAAGACAAAGTGGTGGTAAAACCGACAACAAATGGATGAATGAATGATACCCATTATTGTTCTAAGGGGATGTCTAAGGGGATCTAAGGGGTACCTTTTGCCCAGTGACTGCCACCCTAAATAGGATAAAGCAGTGATGATACAGACAATAAATGAACGAATAAATGTAGAAACACTGTCAACTTCTCCAGACTTAACCTTATCTGAGATGGACTTGCACAAAGCGGAAACATGCTGTGGCCTGACAGGTCCACCTTTTGGAAATAATGGGCATCGTGATCTTCTTGACCATAGGGACAAAAAGCATCTTGATTGTTATCTGCGCAAATTTAAAAAGCCAGCAGCTGTCACGGTATGGGTGTGTGTTAGTGCCAGTGGCATTCTTAACACATGGTTGCACATCTGTGAAGGCACAATTAGTGCTTAGGGGTGCGTACACATTTTACAGCAACATTTCTCTATTTGTAATGAAAATATGTGGCACAGTGCAGTATATGACAACAGAGACCCTTTACTTTTTATATGATATGATATGATATTAATTATATTATATTATATTATATTATATTAATTATATTATATTATATTAATTATATTATATTATATTATATTATATTATATTATATTATATTATATTATATTATATTATATTAATTACATTACATTACATTATATTATATTAATTACATTACATTACATTACATTACATTGTTCTCCCCGTGCTCCAGTTTTCTCTCATAGCCCAATATATGCAGTCAGACCAACTGGGGATACAAAATTGCCTTAGGTCTCTGTGCGTATGTCTTGTGGTGGACTGGCAACCTGTCCAGGGTGTTTCTTACCTTTCCCCCAGTGAATTGCACCCACTGCAACCATGACCAAGACAAAGCAGTGGTAAAACAGACAATGAATGAATGAATGTACAGTATAAATTATGCCCATTATTGTTCTAAGGGGATGTTGAACAAGCTCACAGTCAGATATCTCAGTCTAAACTGAGAATTTCATGTTACTGAAATTGCTCTTGTTTCTACCTGAATCCTGTACAAGCTAATGTTTTAATATTTGACTAGCCAGACACTTAACTAAATTGGGTCCCAAACCACATACTGTTTAATATATAGTGTGCAGGAATTCTAAAGACACCACTGTAAGTGCACATACTGTTTAGTACAATCATATGCTGTTTGGTACCCGGCCTAAATATATGCTATGGTATTTTAACAGGGTTGAGGTCAGGCCATTGGAGTTCCTTCGCACCAAAATAGTCAAACCATTTCTTTATGGACTCACTTTGTGCACAATGCCTTGCTAAAATAGTCTTGCTAAAATAGAAGGCCCTTTTGAAGACTTTGTTTTCTACACAGTTGGAAACATGGAATTAATTATATGGAATTAATTATATGTAACAAAATGCTTTTTACCCTCAATTCCAGCATATCATTTCTTTAACACCTGGCAACCCTACTTCCAACAGGGAATCACCAAAATTTTATTTATTAATACAAAGTAATTTCTAACAAAAGCATTGTTGCTTCTGCTTCCACTATTCAACCATAAATACATCTGCCAGCCCTTTTTATGACACAGTTTGTTTGTTTGTTTGATTAGGATTTTACCGTCATGTTTTACACTCATTAATTACATTCATGACAGAAACGGTAGTTACTCATTACACAAAATTCATCAGTTCCAAAGTTTATATCGAACACAGTCATGGACCATTTATTATCTCCAATTCACCTCACTTGCATGTCTGTGGGAGGAAACCGTGGGAGTGGACTGTGGGAGGAAACCTGAGCAAACCCACACAGACACAGGGAGAACATGCAAATTCCACACAGAAGGGACCCTGACCGCCCCACTTGGGGATCGAACCCTGGACCTTCTTGCTGTGAAGCGACAGTGCTACCCACTTAGCCATCGTGCCGCCCTTTATGACACAGTAACACTCGTCCTTCACATTTTCAGTAATAATGTAACTAATAGTTTGTTTTGATGGCACAACTAGTAGAGGTGCTGTCATACAACACTGGCCCCAGGGGCGTAACTACCGGGGGGGCAGGTGCACTGGGGCCCATGGCGTGGGGGGACCCTCCACGACATGAACTCAACCCCAAACCGCACTGCCCCCCCTCCCCCATTGGCTGCACTCGTTAAGTAAAATATTAAAACAACTAAAAGACAATGAAATATCAGAATACATGTAATCAAAATATACAGTGAATGCACAGCAAGGGATTTTGGGAATCTGTGTAACCTGCTTAACGTTACTAGACCTACGTGTATATATACAGTGTATCACAAAAGTGAGTACACCCCTCACATTTCTGCAAATATTTCATTATATATTTTCATGGGACAACACTATAGACATGAAACTTGGATATAACTTAGAGTAGTCAGTGTACAACTTGTATAGCAGTGTAGATTTACTGTCTTCTGAAAATAACTCAACACACAGCCATTAATGTCTAAATAGCTGGCAACATAAGTGAGTACACCCCACAGTGAACATGTCCAAATTGTGCCCAAATGTGTCGTTGTCCCTCCCTGGTGTCATGTGTCAAGGTCCCAGGTGTAAATGGGGAGCAGGGCTGTTAAATTTGGTGTTTTGGGTACAATTCTCTCATACTGGTCACTGGATATTCAACATGGCACCTCATGGCAAATAACTCTCTGAGGATGTGAGAAATAGAATTGTTGCTCTCCACAAAGATGGCCTGGGCTATAAGAAGATTGCTAACACCCTGAAACTGAGCTACAGCATGGTGGCCAAGGTCATACAGCGGTTTTCCAGGACAGGTTCCACTCGGAACAGGCTTCGCCAGGGTCGACCAAAGAAGTTGAGTCCACGTGTTCGGCGTCATATCCAGAGGTTGGCTTTAAAAAATAGACACATGAGTGCTGCCAGCATTGCTGCAGAGGTTGAAGACGTGGGAGGTCAGCCTGTCAGTGCTCAGACCATACGCCGCACACTGCATCAACTCGGTCTGCATGGTCGTCATCCCAGAAGGAAGCTGACGCACAAGAAAGCTCGCAAACAGTTTGCTGAAGACAAGCAGTCCAAGAACATGGATTACTGGAATGCCCTGTGGTCTGACGAGACCAAGATAAACTTGTTTGGCTCAGATGGTGTCCAGCATGTGTGGCGGCGCCCTGGTGAGAAGTACCAAGACAACTGTATCTTGCCTACAGTCAAGCATGGTGGTGGTAGCATCATGGTCTTGGGCTGCATGAGTGTTGCTGGCACTGGGGAGCTGCAGTTCATTGAGGGAAACATGAATTCCAACATGTACTGTGACATTCTGAAACACAGCATGATCCCCTCCCTTCGAAAACTGGGCCTCATGGCAGTTTTCCAACAGGATAACGACCCCAAACACAACCTCCAAGATGACAACTGCCTTGCTGAGGAAGCTGAAGGTAAAGGTGATGGACTAAACCCAATTGAGCACCTGTGGCGCATCCTCAAGTGGAAGGTGGAGGAGTTCAAGGTGTCTAACATCCACCAGCTCCGTGATGTCATCATGGAGGAGTGGAAGAGGATTCCAGTAGCAACCTGTGCAGCTCTGGTGAATTCCATGCCCAGGAGGGTTAAGGCAGTGCTGGATAATAATGGTGGTTACACAAAATATTGACACTTTGGGCACAATTTGGACATGTTCACTGTGGGGTGTACTCACTTATGTTGCCAGCCATTTAGACATTAATGGCTGTGTGTTGAGTTATTTTCAGAAGACAGTAAATCTACACTGCTATACAAGCTGTACACTGACTACTCTAAGTTATATCCAAGTTTTATTTCTATAGTGTTGTCCCATGAAAAGATATAATAAAATATTTGCAGAAATGTGAGGGGTGTACTCACTTTTGTGATACACTGTATATACATATATATGTATGCAATTTGTTGAGGGGGCCCAAAACTTTTTTGCACTGGGGCCCATGAGCTCCTAGTTACGCCACTGACTGGCCCTGAGAACCTGGGTTCAATCCATGCCATTAGAAACAGTCTGCAAGATTATTTGAATGTTCTCATTGCACAGGTTTTCTCCAGGTAATCTGGTGTCAGTCATCTTACAAAAGGTGGATTGACTACTCTTTTAAGCCTCTAGCTGTGATTAAAGAAATTAGTTTTTATGGGTGTGTGATGAATATGAACTCTTTCCAGGAGGTATTTTTCCTGGTATGTGCCAGGTGCTTTGGGGTGGCACCAGACCTTCTGTGACCCAGACCTGAATAAACCGGAATGTTAGTAACACTACTAAATGAAGTACTTCCTAAGGCAGCAGTTCCTAACTTTGGGCTCAGGATCCTACGTGGGGTCGTCTGAGGTGAAAATAGGGTTATGCAGTGATACAAAACTCTTAACATTCAATACTGAATGCCTGTAACCCTTTATCACTGCAGTAAAAAATCAACATACATCTGTGATTAATCTAACCCTATGGGCTCGAGAATACTTCGGAAAACCCTTGTCAGTAAACAAACAGGTCATTGTAGTAGTTAAGGTACTGGACTAGTAATCAGGTCATCGGTTCAAGCCCCACCACTGCCAGGTTGCCACTGTTGGGCCCTTGAGCAAGGCCCTTAACCCTCAATTGCTTAGATTGTATACTATCACAGTACTGTAAGTCGCTTTGGATAAAAAGCATCTGCTAAATGCTGAAAATGTAAATGTACAAATGCGAGTTAAGACTCAGTGGGTAGGACTGTCGCCTCACAGCAAGAAAGTCCTGGGTTTGATTCCCAGGTAAAGTGGTCTGGGTCCTTTCTGTATGGAGTTTGCATGTTCTCCCTGTGTCTGTGTGGGTTTCCTCCGGGAGCTTCGGGTTCCTCCCACAGTCCAACGACCCGCAGTCAGGTTAACTGGTGCTACTAAAAATGCCCTGAGTGTGTGTGTGTGTTTGCTTTGTGATGGACTTGCAACCTGTCCAGGGTGTTTCCTACCTTTTGCCCAGTGAATCAGACCCACTGCCACCCCGAATAGAATAAAGCAGTGGTGATACAGACAATAAATGAATGAATAAATGTAGAAAAACTGTCAACTTCTCCAGACTTCACCTTATCTGAGATGGACTTGCACAAAGCAGAAATGTGCTGTGGTCTGACAGGTCCACCTTTTGGAAATAATGGGCATCGTGGTCTCTTTGAACAGTAAGGACAAAGAGCATCTTGATTGTTATCTGTGCAAATTTAAAAAGCCATCAACTGTCACGGTATGGGTGTGTGTTAGTGCCAGTGGCATTCTTAACACATGGTTGCACATCTGTGAAGGCACAATTAGTGCTTAGGGGTGCGTACACATTTTACAGAAACATTTCTGTATTTGTAATGAAAATACACCGATCAGCCATAACATTAAAACCACCTCCTTGTTTCTACACTCACTGTCCATTTTATCAGCTCCACTTACCATATAGAAGCACTTTGTAGTTCTACCATTACTGACTGTAGTCCTTCTGTTTCTCTGCATGCTTTGTTAGCCCCCTTTCATGCTGTTCTTCAATGGTCAGGACTCGGCACAACACACACTAATACACCACCACCATATCAGTGTCACTGCAGTGCTGAGAATGATCCACCACCTAAATAATACCTACTCTGTGGGGGTCCTGACCATTGAAGAACAGGGTGAAAGTAGGCTAAAAAAGATATGCAGAGAAACAGATGGACTACAGTCAGTAATTGTTGAACTACAAAGTGCTTCTATATGGTAAGTGGAGCTTATAAAATGGACATTGAGTGTAGAAACAAGGAGCCATAATGTTATGGCTGATTAGTGTATGTAGTATTATATTACAGTTTTATATTATGCAAGAATGGGGAAACAATTTCATCTATATAAATTAGTATTATTTAATTTCAGACAATTACAGAATGTAGCCCTTGTCCCAACATTTTTAAATTAGCTTGTAACATTCGATATTTTGTCTTTGAACTGTTTACTTAAACACAGGTCAACAAGGATCTACAGATCATTGCTGTCTTAGAGGATTGTCTAATGTTTTACTAGTTAAACTAGTCGCATTGTAGAGAGGTTGTGTAGCATAATGGTACACAGCCACACTGCCTGAGTTCAGTGGGTTCAGTCATGGGCTGGGCTCACACATACAGAAGGTGCATGGTGTTACATAAGCTTATCTATTTGGGGAAGGGGGCATATTGGTGCATATTGGGGGCCCTTAGTGCCGGTCCCAAGACTGAATAAATAGAAAAGTTGTGTCAGGAAGGGCATTCAGCGTAAACATTGTGCCCTAACAAAGAGAAGCCGGAGGAGCCGAAAGGGATCGTTCATTCAAACCTCATTATTCTGGAATCACAACTAGTTTCTTACAGCTTTCTGTCTTTCTGTTTTACACAGATAGAAATAGAGAGTGGTGACGAGCTGACGGAGCAGTACCTGTATGAAGAAATCCATCCTAAGCAGCATGCTCACAAGGAGGCGTTTGCCAAACCTCGTGGCCCTGCGGGGAAAAGGGGACACAAACGGCTCATTAAAGGAGTGGGAGGGAATGGCATGAACACCTAAAAAGAACAGAAAGAGATAAAAAGGTCCTCACTGTTCTTTCCGTGAATTGAAGGCTGCTTTTGGCTGTCAAAAATCCGACAGCCTGTTAGTTTGTGTGGAGCAGGTTGTAAAGTTTTAAAGCCTGTCTGCACATTTTATTTATCATTGTGTTGCCTTGGTTTTTACTTTGTGGTTTGTGATTAGTTTTTCATTAAAACATAAATGCTTTTGACATGTGTGTGTATGGATTTATAATAGTGTTTAAACCCTAAACCAGCTAATTAGTAAGCCATTTTCAAGTGAAAAGCTTTACACAGGGCACTTAGACATAAGACTGCCCACAGCAGCTATTTAAAGGGTTGTTCCGAATCAAAATGAGGGAAAGTGTTTGCTTTATAGGGCCCTTCGCAAAGGCTAGGAAACTGATAAACTCTACAGTACTCTTTTACTCTCCTCCGGTTTTACTTGGCAAAAACCAGTGAATAAACTCACTGTAGTAATATTAAACTATTAATGTTATGATTTGAACATTAAGGAAAATTAAGCCTGGCATCACAGTGAGCCCCTTAGAGTTCTCACTACTGAGGGTGAAACTTTTAGATGGTTTAGGACATAGCCATGATCACTTCTATAACAGTGGACCATTAGAACAGAGTTGTTGCAGCCCTGATCTAAAAAATACAAATTAATTTGTTGATTTTATTTTAATCAATTCATTCTGTATCCAAACTGTTTCCATATATTTATGCTTTCATGCAGTCACACACACCATAAGGTCTAATGCTTCAATTCTAAACCCTCAAATCTAGAAAAATTGTTGTTGATTTCCAAGGGAGACATTAAGATTCTTCTGAAACTATTTGAAACTATTAAACTGACAAAAGTACCAAAGAAAATTTGATGCCTGCAACACACTCAAACACATTGGGGCAGAGGCAAGTTTACCACTGTTATATCACTATTCTTTTAATTTGTAACATTTGTGTAATTGCAGTTTTAAAAAAGTAGTTTTGACTTACACAAGACATCTTAACGATTGCTGAAGTCTGCTTAACGATTGCTCATGCAATGCTAAGTGTTTAAACAGTGATTTCTGGCCTTGACTTTTACAGACGGAGATTTTCTGAATCTTTTTTCAGAACATTATGTTGCAGGTATCAAATTCAAAATTTGTTTACGTATATATACAAAATACACTTAAGTTGGCCATCCAAAACAACAGAAGTCATCAATTTGTACTTTTGTCAGTTAAAAAAGATCAGATAAACAAATTATAGATTCTTGTTTTCATTGCATTTTACAAAATGGCCCGACTTTTATGAAAATGCTATTTCATGGGCAAATTAGAAAAAAAACATAGTTTCATAATGACGTACTACATCATTTGCGTCAGCTATCAAAATAGACATTAGGCAGATGTTACAGGTAGTTTCCCAGATTTAATTATATTTTCTAAATTAATGGCTTCTGAATTAAGCACGTCATTGACTAACACGGCATGTAACATTGATGGCAGGTTTTACAGACCAGGATTAGTCATGATCCTAAAATAAAAAATGGTGAATCATCCCTAAAATGAAAATGCAGTCCAATTCTAAGTTCAATTAGTACTAATGTCTGGGGAAACAGGCCAACAGAACCAGGAGCAGGTAAAGGTTGTACAAATAAAATGTGCATCAGGAGTTGCTAATGGTCCAGATGTTCTTTTAGATCTGCCTGATAGAGATGTGAAAATAGCTGTAATAATTATTATAAAAATAAGGCAGAAAAAAGTGTATGGAAGCCCAGGCTATGACACTGCATGTTAACTCACATTTATGGGCAATTTAGAGACGCCAATCCACTGAATGGCATGTTGTTTGAAAAATGAAATTAAGCCTAAAAACACATATTGACAGGACATGTCTCAGTCTCATGTCTTAGTTAATTTAAACACAAGCATTAAACCAGCCACTTTGGCAACACCAACAGCAACACTTGAAGTTGTTCCAGGAACAATGACAGAATGCTGGATTACACACTTTGGACAAACTGTCAACTCAGTCACACACGGGCAATTTAGATTAGCCAGTTCATGTACAGGCATGTTTTGGGAGGTAGAAGGAATTTAGGGTACTGAGAGGACAAACCAAAGACATGAGAAGAAAATACCAAGCTCAGAGACTGGAGTATCTTATAGAAATGCAGATTAAGCCCAGTACCCTTGTATCCTAGTGGAAAGTGCCAAGGATCAAACCCTAGTTTGCAACACCTGCCCGACTTACTGACACCAGTGCATTACCTCACACACTCTTTCACACATTACAGCAATGGAGAGTACTCGATTCACCTGTTGTCATGTTTGTGTGAGGAAACCCACACAAACAGTGAGAGCATGGTGAACTCATCACAGGTGAACTAACAACTGGAGCTGAGGATTGAACTTGGGACCCTGGAGCTGACAAAAGGCCAAATGTAACTCTCGACAAATAGTATCTGTGTTTAAAGATTGAATTCGGGGACCCTAAAGCTGTCCACTGTCACCTAATGCATCACAGTGCTGCCTAGAATCATATCCCTTTATTCAATTAATAATCTAGCCAGTACTATAGAAATAGATGATGACAGATAATTGCGCTTTTAGAAAAGTGACTACATGAAAAGCACAAGCATGTTAGAGAGTCTATGTACTCGTGATGTCCAGGAAATCAGGATGCTATTTACACATACCTGTTTTTCTGCACTCGTGTTGGATTTCCGAGAATAGATTTCGCTAGGCAGATGCATTACAATTCCAGGCAGATTTGTCACCAGTGTTGTTTTCAGATAATGGAATGAAGTCATAAAGTCACTACATAGTGTGTACATGGTAGGACAAATCACGAGTGGCCAGGACAAGCAGCCTTTGTGCCTCAACCAGCTAGTTTTAAAGGTGCATTGGAACAAGTGGCTTCAGTTACAAGGTAAACTATAGTAGCTGTTGTGTTTTGCCCCATAGCTACTGTCCCATAAGACAGTAGTGTTGGCTGTTTCCTACAATGTGACTAGTAGGAAAAAAGCCATATGTGTTTCCATGTCCTGTTTCAGTCTTATAATACACTTGTAAATGTTAACAATTGTGTTTTGTTGTGTTCTTTAGATATTTCTACTGTAAAGACTGTAACAAGTGAGCTTGTGTGGCGCAATGATAAGAGCCACGCTGCTGGTAACAGCGGTGCCTGGGGTTTGAATCCCAGGCTGGGCTCCTAAATACAATAAGAGGCATAGTGTTATTCACCTAGCTTTTGAGGACACATATCAATGCACCCTCAGTGCAAACCCCAAGGCCAGACACACAGGAGAGTTGCATCAGAAAGAGCATTCAGTGTAAAAACTATGCCAAATCAAATCTATCAAATGATCCACTGTGGAGACCCCTAAGAAGTGCAGATGAAAAGAATCATTCATTCAATACTAGTGAACCTTGAATAAGTAGCTGCCCTGGTAACATAATAATAAAGCAGTAACTAATATATTTAAATCAAATACATCATCCAGAACCACTCAGTTTCCTAACTGATTCCTAGTTAGGAAGCATAATCCACAAATTCAAAGCTATCACCAGCTGCCACCAGATTCCTGAAGAGACAGGTGGTCAAAAACCCTCATATGACTGAAAAGGACCTCCAGCAGCGTTTGGTGGCAGCAGGGACTAAGGTTTCAGTTTGCACAGTAAGGCGCATACTAAATACTAAAGACGTACAGCTTTACTGACCCAAACGCACAAGAAAAGAGCGAAGAGAGCGAAGGCTGGCCCGTGTGGTCCGATCCAACAGACGAGCTACTGTAGCTCAGATTGCTGAAGAAGTTAATGCTGGTTCTGATAGAAAGGTGTCAGAAACAGAAGGAAACTGCTGCTACCGTGGTAATTAGAAATCGTTTAAGTAGTGTTCACTTTTAGTCTTAGTAACGCAGTGTGTGCGCAGGCATATCAGCATAACAACCTATTTAATATACTGTTGTTTGAGTAGCGCAGTGGGCAGAGCGCATCGCACATATTTTTCCGCCCTAGGTTCGAATCCGGCTTAGGGCGAAACTAAAGTAACACAAGCAGGGTCGGCGCTATGGGGGCGCTGGGGTGGGCATTGCCCCCCCGAGATTTTCTCACTGCCCCCTAAGCAACGCAGTCCAGAACCGGGGCTGCATGTCAGTGTGAAGATGGATTATGTAAAAATGTTGTTTGCACTATTGAGAAAAAATGTTACTTATGACGGTGTCAGACCCGTTATATTTTTTTATAGGTGCAACCCTAACCGCCTACCCCCCACTCCCGCTCAGGTAAACACCTGCCACCTAACCCCCACCCCATGCCCTCCACCAACCCGCCAGCCCAGGGTGTTCCTTATTTCCAGTTCTGAAAGTTGGCAACCCTATTTTGGAGTTGTGTTCCTGACAACCGTTGAAGAAAATGAGGTCTTCTTATGTTATTAATTCGTGGTGTCGATTTTTCGCAACTATTGATTCTGTTTACATATTTCATGTCTACTTATAAATCTTTGTTGTTCGTTTTTCTATGTACAAAGTGAAAATGGCAGCACGGTGGCTAAGTGGGTACTAGCACTGTCGCCTCACAGCAAGAAGGTCCTGGGTTCGATCCCCAGGTGGGGCGGTCCGGGTCCTTTCTGTGTGGAGTTTGCATGTTCTCCCCGTGTCTGCGTGGGTTTCCTCCGGGTGCTCCGGTTTCCTCCCACAGTCCAAAAACATGCAAGTGAGGTGAATTGGAGACACTTAATTGTCCAGGACTGTGCTCGATATAACCTTGTGAACTGATGAATCTTGTGTAATGAGTAACTACCGTTCCTGTCATGAATGTAACCAAAGTGTAAAACAAAGTTAAAATACTAATAAACAAACAAACAAACAAAGTGAACATACATTATGTATGTTAATTTAAAGCAGAAATGTGAACTGAAAGTATATTTAAAAAACAAGTGTACTGGTACAGTCGATCAGAACTACACTGAACCCACCAGCAACAGCAGCAACATTTAGCTCCACCAGAATCCGCTCTCAAGGCTGCGAGGCAGAACTAGAGAGCATTAGCGCACTGATTGGCCGGAGGCACTAGAATGGAGGCGGAGTTACCCAGAATCGGAGGCACTGATTGGCTCGATTCATTCGAACGCAGTGTTTTCCTGGAAAGTTCTTAGAACGGGTTCCAGCGAAGCTCAGGAAAAGCTGATCTGTATGTGAGAAAAAAATAGAAAGCAAACCGCAGTCTGTCTCCACTGCGCTAAACCTAATTCATCAGGTCACTATAAAACACTGTTCTGTGTGTATTGTTTAAAAAAGCCGTGATGAATCATGACACGCAGGTCTGATGGTGGTTGGAGTTAAAACGGGTGAAATACCGAGAATGGTTCAGGCTGGATGATGAGCTGATGGCGTCAGAGGCGCTGCTGACACAAGCGGGCTGTTTCTGAGAAACCTCGTTCCTGGAAGTCAGGCGGAATTGCCAAGCCAAAAGCCACAGTTGTTTCGGCTGCAGTTTTATCGTGCTAGTCTGATCAAACCCCCCTCACAAACACAAAGAGTGCTGCCTCAGCTCCAGCACCAGCACCAGCACCAGCTCTCATCCCGTCCTGGACACGGAGATTCGGTTCGAATTCGGTTCGAGTTCAACCGGCGTGTTTTTTTCCCCCAAACTGAAGAGATCTACCATACTGAAACACTACGATCTGGATTCGGGTTTGTTGAATATAAAAAAGGACAAAGCAGAATCGCCTGAGAAACTTTCAGAAAGCTCAAGGAAGCAGATTTTTCACATAAAATGATTCTCTGCGTCCAAGGGTGAGTTTAATATACAGTATGAATAGAAACAGCTGATACTTAATGAATTTAATCACCTGATCCAGTAATCTACTACCTTGTGTTACTTCTTGTTGCCATTTTGTTAGATCTGGTTGATTCACTTGACTTATTTTGCGGATTTCAGGTTTT
This sequence comes from Trichomycterus rosablanca, assembly GCF_030014385.1. NCBI lineage: Eukaryota > Metazoa > Chordata > Actinopteri > Siluriformes > Trichomycteridae > Trichomycterus > Trichomycterus rosablanca. The sequence goes on along the minus strand of NC_085993.1, from coordinate 42,105,891 downwards.
TATCTACTTTAAAATAAAAATACCCAAACACTTTAGTATAATCAAGTAGAATTATTATAGGAAAACATTTCTGAAGTAATAAATTTGGCTTTTATGATCATTCATCAGAAGTGTCTGATACATAGTGTATTAATTTTACCCAGTTTGTCCATCTCATTGTCCATGTTGAACAATGACAAATGAATTCACTTAATTTTTTACTTCTGTTTTCTTTTATTGTTGCTTTTATTTATTATTTAATTTATCACTAGTGACTTGACCAGATTTATTTTAAGCTTTATGATTTTTTTTGTCCTAATTCACTTTCTTCTATTGTTGCTGTTTGTTGGCTTTTCATTTAAGATTTATTTTGCTTACTATTATTACCATTGTTTTTTTTATTATTATTATATTATTGTATATTAAAATTACTTAACAGGTGTAATTATGCATAATTTTTCTTATAAATAGAAATGTATTATCAGTGTCATATATGGTCTTTAAAACATAAAACTATTATTAATAAAAAATATTATTTTTTACATCACCGTCCAGTTGATAAATGAATTAACTGTACATTCACACAATTTTACTTATATTTTTCTTTATGGGTTGCACATCTGAATGGTAAGATAATGCAGCATAATCTTTAAAATAAACCAGAACAGTCAGCCTTGATTTAAACAAAAATATTGTCATAGCCTACTCAGGATTACCAGTGACCATGATAAACCTAAAATGTACTCCGAATCTTCAGGAATTGTCCTCAAAGCATGCATGTTTATGAATGGACCTTAAATCTAAAACACATTTCTTTATTTTCTGTGTAGATTGTTTGTTACTGATCCCACTAATATTATAATTAATTATTAATGATAATATTAATGGCATGGATTCAGGTGGTTTTCAGTATTCTTGAACAATCAAGGAGTCATTTATTACAATAATGAATCATTGGGTTTACCCCCATTAAACCCCACTACTCATCATTTCTCCCATTCAAATCATTTCTGTTTTACATTTCTGTTCTGTACCGGCATAAAAAGTGTTATTTCTCTTTTTCAGTTCTCCATTTCTTTTTATATCAGATCTTGTTTTTTAACCATTTGTGCTGTATTCTGGCTGGCATAGGAAATCGACAAGCAGATTTTTTTCTTGTGTTCTTTGTTTAAAAGTCCATTATGTGCTGCGTTCAAGCTGCTGGTGCAGTAAATCAGGCCTACAGTCACAGAACACAGAATGCTTTTTAGACTCCTTCTACAATTTTATAGCAAAATGTGTTACTGAACAAAATCTAAGGCAGATTATTGATTCTTTTAATTGTATATTTTTGTGTGTTTTTGTGCAGTCCCAGAGCTCTGTTAGCAGACTCACAGTCTCAAGTGGTTCCACTGGGCGTTTCAGTCCTCTCTGCTTCACCACATTGCCTTCGCAACGCATCCAAACTCTGGGACCACAGCAAAGACCTACACACCATTGCCAGCACCTTTTGCTACCTCGATGCCTCAGGTAAAGTCCCAAACTAAGAATGATGTTTTCATTGAACTTTCTTTGGAAATCTAAGATATGGATTGTACACATTCCTCCTGGCTGACTGTGTATCATTTGACTCATAATGAGGAATTTTGTTTTAACAGTACAGCCAGTACTTTTGACTGGAGTACACTGTTGTCTTAGCAGATGCAAATAATGTATTTAGAACAGGTCACTCATAAGAGAAGCGTATGCGAGTTCCCCAGATTAAATTTAGAATATAGTCAAATGAATGATGTGTTGCACTGAAAGTGGATTTCCTGGAACAAATAGCCAAAATGGCAGCTATAGAGGAGGTACTCTAGCTTACAGGATGGTTATGAACAAAGGCCCATACAGAGCTATAAATTGTGTACTTGCTTTTCTATAAAATTGTATTGTATGTTTGTATATAGGCAGTTACCTAGGCATACATAACATTCCAGTCTTTACTGTCATCTTAGAACGTGTTAAACGTATCATTGTAACATTAGACAGCACCACACCTCTTCTGTACTACATGTTAATCTTATGGCAGCACTTCAGTAAAAATGCCAGTTAAACCTTTAGTCTGTTTTGTACCAATCATGAGTCCAAATAATTTGCACTAAATCGAACCAAAGTGGACTATAATTTCATTAAGGCTTTTCAAGACAACCTGGAAATGTAAGACGTGTGAAACACTTTTTTGTTTGTTTAATTCCTGACAAAATTCTTTGGAAGTCACTTCTAATAAAAGAGAAGAGAAAAAAGGCTGAGAAAAAACAGAACTATAAAAAGAGATACTACTTTTGTAACTATAGTAACAAGATCAAGTGGCTTATGTAGAACTAAAGGTCTAAAATAAGTCATGGTGCAAACTGGCACGTCAGCTCAAGTAACCCAGATTTTATCCTAGCATCTGGTTTCTCTCTGTGTTTATTCTCCACATGCTAGTGGGTTTTCTTTGGGTGTTCTGGTTTCCCCCTTATGTCCCAAAAAAAACACGAGCTGGCGAATGACTGGGTGTGACATGAGTTGTATGCCATGCATTGTACTGGTGCCGTCCTGCTTAGCACCTGGTGATTCCAAGACAGGCTTTAGACTAGCGGTTATCTAGGGAGAATAAATAAACAAACTGTATTTATTGATTATTTAAGTGCAATACCATAAAAATCATTATTTAAAACAATGGTCCAAATCAAATGAATACATGTGGTGTATTTGAGGAATACATTTTCCCTTTTCCACCTTTTATCCTCCCAATTACTGGCAGATCACTTCAGGAAAAGTGAAAAGAAGCAGTAATTGAGGTTCTCGCCCAAAGGCCCAATAATAGGTTTTGGATTCTTACCCTCCTACTCACCAGAACAGCCCCTTAATCACATAGGAACTATCAGCATTTAATAATACGTTTTTTTGTCGTTTCTTCCAGGGTGGTACTGGGGCACCATTACAGCCAGCGAGGCTCATTCTCTCCTCGAGGCGGCTCCAGTGGGCACATTCCTGATCCGGGACAGCAGCCACCCTCTGTACTTGTTGACTCTATCTGTGAAAACAGGACGCGGTCCCACCAACGTGCGGATCGAGTACAGCCACGGACGCTTCCAGCTGGACTCCAGCTCACCAGCCCGAGCGCGCGTTCTCTCTTTCCCCGACGTACTGAGCCTCGTGCAGCACTACGCCACCTCGGCAAAGGGCAAAGACTCGGCACAGGAGACCGAATGTGACCCCGTGACCCCTCCGGTGCCTAAAGAATGCGCGGTGCTGCTCAAGCTGAAACGTCCACTGAGCAGACCTCAAGCGTTTCCTTCCTTACAGCATCTTGCACGCTTGACTATTAATCAGTGCACAGCCTGCCCAGATATGCTGCCTCTACCCAAGCCTTTAGTGCAGTACCTACAGGATTACCCGTTCCAGCTCTGACATCACTATGGAGGCGCACAACAGGGACAGCAGCGTCATTCAGGAAAATTACACAGGCACTTGAAGCAAACAAAAGCTCATTTCCAGAGAATGAGATGGGACGTTCGGTGGAAACTAAGAGACTTGTTAATGACTTTTGATGAGACATTTACAGCCAAGCAATGCCAGTATCCTAATGATGTTTAAAAGTAGAGGCAAATAACTGACCTTTCTACAAAATACACCACATACTGTTTGGTAAATGTTATGGAAATAAGAAGGGTAACTGAATGTGTTGCTCACTATAGCTTTTGCCTAGGATCACGTCACTTATTTAATTATCAGTCAGATTATTAGAATTAGAAATTCACACACTTCCTTTTATGTAGGACGATTTCGATCTGGGTAGGGTGTAGTCATTTCCAATACCTGATTGTGCATCTGCTGCCACTTGCACAACCCCCTATAAGATCAAGGAGAGCCGGATCATTACACACACTCCTCCGTCACGTCACATGTCCAATATGTGGCCACTTTTTATCACCTGCCAGTGTTGGGTTCCCACACAGAGCTGTATCGTGTGCCGAGAGGTCCGCAACGGTGTGAGCACATTAGACCTGTATTTTAAAATAAAAGCAAGAAGGCTAATGTAGCTATAAATAAACATACGTTTATAGTCACTAGTGTAGCCCTGGGCTCATTTCCTGCCTAAATCATCTCCCATTCGCCCGAATTCTTTACATTGTTAATTAAATGGTTGCAAACAAAACAAACATACTGAATGTGGAAGCAGCTGTCCTGAAACCAGAATGCTTGTTGCAATTCTTAGCAAATATTTTAACAGCACTCTCCATATGATGAGATTCATGTGCAAACAGGACAATTAAGCCAAAGTTGTTTTTCACTGGCAAATTAGAACAGCTTTGAGGTTGAAAGCCAATAGCCTGTGGTAATCTGTGGCTTTTTTCATCCAGTTTAGGGCAGAACTACCATTTTTTGGAAGTAATTTAAATTATAATTATTAATCCGATACCAAGTATTGGTTTTGGGTTCCATACTGACCTAATTAAAACGGATTAAGAGATTTAACACAGCTTATACTTACAACGAAGGCTGTTGTATTTGAGTCCCAAAGTGTATTGAATTAAGATCTCGGTATCTAAATAATTTCTTTAGTACAAATCACAGTCACATTTATTGTACGTAATCCTGACTAAAATAGCATTTCACTTCACACTTCTGCATAGAGAGCAGACTGCAGAAAAGAGCTTTGTTTCTGTGGGGATGGAAGCATTGAATCAGAATCTGTACAAGCCAATATAGCCGGAAATAAAAAAATAAAAGGATTTGATCTTCAATAATTATAAAAGTCCAATTTGATTCATTAGTTTATTGCCATCTTCGATGTTTGCTTTCCCGAGATCTGAAGTATTGATGCCAGGGTGAGGCGGAGACGTCCATTGTGACTTGATCTATTCGATTTTTTTTTTGTAGGGCTAGAACTGATTGACCCCTGTTGTACTTGGAAATGCCTGTTTTCTTTAAAAAGAAACAATTAATTGGGCGGGGGCGGGGGGGTTTAAAAAATATTCAATGAATGAGGGAATTGTTACAAACTGTGTGGCTCTGCAGTCAAATGGTTCATGAATCTGGTATATAGTTTGCACTATGCTGATATGGTAGCAATTACCTTTCCATACATATTAGCTACATGCATTGTCACTCATAAAAACCTTACTTTGAACACCAAACGTCTTGGCTGATTAAGTATTTCCAGGCTAACGGAAATACTAAGTAATTTATATTTTAAAAGCGACAACCCTGTATTGTCCTGATTTTCTTCTTTTTCTTCTGTGCTTTTGTTTTGATGACGTTCTGGTACATACAACTAAATCAGTCAGTCCAGAATAATTTATTATTTTCTTATTCCCACAATGTGGGTGTTGTATATATTTATGGACGAAGATCCTTTTTTATTTTGTAAGAAAAAATGTATTGAACCACTTTCACTTGATCTTTTTCAATATGCAGTTTTATGTAAATAAATATATTTATTTATTGAAATTTGCCTGGACTGTTCTTTCATTTGTTTATTAAAAGACGTGTCATCTCAAATAAATGTATATTATATATGTAAAAAACAATACAATTTTAATCTAATTTAAAATTATCATAGTAGCAATTGGGAAAAAATAGCAGATTTATGGCCGAGGCTTTGAAGCGTGCGAAGCTGTGGCATAAAAAACTAGGCAGTTTTTTCCCCCCCAGACCAAACACTAAGCTTTAGAAAAACAGCGAAGATTTTCTGGGAAAGAGGATGAGCCGAACTGCTTTAATGAGAAAGGGAATCGGAGCGGAATTGCTCGTCTTCCAGGTACTGGCTTTTCTGTGAACGCTCGGCCTGATGGTCAGACTGCCACTTGAGTCTTTTCGCAACAGCAGTCTACAGCAAAATCTAATCATGTTCACCACCATAAACACGCCTTACGGCACAATTAACTAAAATAACAGGACATTTAGGTCCTCATTTAGATTTTGTTCTATAATAGACTACATTTTAAAGAAATAAAACATGAACCAATGTGCAGAACGTTCATTTTATTTTGAGTCACGTTTCTATTTCTGAACAGACGCGTGACTTAAAAAGCCCGTTTCATCAGAAAAAACCAAATGAGGAAGTCAAATTCATGGAACTGAAGGACAATAGTGTTACTAATAAGAAGAACATGAGGAGACTGATTCCTGATTGTAGGACTTTGTTTGGCAAAACCGTGACTACTGTTTCCCAGAACTGCAGGCCGAGTTTTTTCTGTAGTCTGGTCCATTTCTGTAATTTTACAAGAACGTGCTAGGACGCCTGGACGTTCCATACGGGAAGATTTCCAGCTCCTGCGTTTACTCAGAAAGCTAGCTTTGGTTTGGTTGTAGTGGTTGTTAACAGGATCTTAACTGAAACTGTTGACACTGATGCAACATTAGTTGTTGCTGATATCAACAGGAACGTGTTTCCATGAACAACACTACGTTTTAAACTGCTCCGTTTGAACTCGGCTCAATCTGCTACAAAACTTACAAGTCTTAACAACCCACACACGTGCGATACGGACAGTTAGAATAAAGCTGGTTTACACTTGAAACAATACAGTAGGGAATATGTCTTCCTGCCCGCATGCGTATGTGTGGCTTTTCTGTGTGTGTTTTTTAGGAGAGTGCGGCAGGGCGCCAGCTGTTTCGCAGAACGTGCACATTACTTCCAGGGAGAGGCTTGTGCAGCATCGGGAGGGGGGAGTTCTCAGAAAAGGCTTCAATAATTACCTTCAGCCTACTGCACCCTGCAACACACACACAGTCACCAAACGCCCTCTCAATACAATAAACCACAACCATATACATGAACCAAATCTGCGAGTCTGCAAGTCTGTGCACCAAAAGGTTGCAAAGGAAATCAAAACAAGATAAGAGATGAGTTTGGTAGCTACATTTGGGTTAAAACACAATGGCGGTTTTATTCAGGTTTGCATAACGTCTTTTTGATTTTTTTAATGATCCTTATTTTATTACAGTGCTGAGCAGCTCTGTGGCCCACTAAAGTATTTTAATGACGACCCCCTTCCCCCCACACACACAGTTCTTTGTCTTTTCAGAAAGCTAGTTTTTCTAGGATAATTAAGATCATATCATTTTTATCTGGGATATCTGTTCAACTAAAATGTGGCAGGATAAGTATTTATAAAAATATAACAAAAATTATATTAGCAATAGTACATGGTTAGCAATCACTGCTTTTAGTAAACCACTGTAAGAAACATTTAACTTTTTGTTTTGCAGCACTGTGGTTCAATTATGTAAAGAAAATTCTTGCATATGTGTATACACCGATCAGCCATAACATTAAAACCACCTCCTTGATTCTACACCCAATGTCCATTTTATTAGCTCCACTTACCATATAGAAGCACTTTGTAGTTCTACAATTACTGACTGTAGTCCAGCTGTTTCTCTACATACTGTTTTAGCCTGCTTTCACCCTGTTCTTCAATAGTCAGGACCCCCACAGCACAGGACCACAACAGAGCAGGTATTATTTGGGTGGTGGGTCATCCTCAGCACTGCAGTGACACTGACATGGTGGTGGTGTGTTAGTGTGTGTTGTGCTGGTATGAGTGGATAAGACACAGCAATGGATACACACAGCAACAGATGTCTTGTATCCTGTACGCTTCTTCTATACAAGATTTGTTTCTATAGGAGATTTTTTTTATTTTTAATGACCTTAGTAAGTAAGTAAGTATGTAGCAAGAGATAAAAGTGTACCCAAACCATGTCAACTCACTACTACACTTCAAGAGTTTTTCCCCCTCCCAGTTTCCTCCCGTAACCTAAATATTAACTGCACATGTACCAGATCATTTTCAACTTCTTTATGCAAAATAACAGGAAATCGGCCGAGTGTCATTCAAATATAGCCAACAGCAACCTGTAATCAGAAACTGATACCGACCGAAGAATGATAAACACTGGCCCTTATTTATCGAAGCTGTGGAAAAAAACAAGCAAGAATCTGAGAACATTAACAGGAATCTAATTCATAATAAATTTGCCATACAGCATAAAAACTGCTGATGCTAACACATCTGAGGTATTACTTCAGATGGCTGAGATGTACTTGCCTCTTATTTGCATTTTGACACACCCAAATTCACCCTCATTTACAGATTTTATGCTGGTGTAGCAAAGTATTAAGCAGGATTATGCTCCTTGAAAAGAAAACAGGGTTAAATACTTCAAATTATTTACAAAAGGCTGAGCAAAGCAGAGTAGAAATGAAAAGTTGATTGTCATGTAGATGTAAACTAATGAGCCAAAGCATTAGGACCACTGTACATATACATATGGTCCAGACAAAAACAGATGATGTGTTGAATAAAGTAAGCTTTAATAGTAATAAAAGTAGATTTTTTTTATTAATTAAGATTTTATCATCATGATTGACACTATTTGGTTACATTTATGACAGTACAGGCAGTTACTGGTTACACAAGATTCATCAGTTCAAGTTTTTAATGTCAAACACTGTATCATAGTACAGTATTTTGTATCTCCAATTTACCTCACTTGCATGTCTTTGGACTGTGGGAGGAAACCGGAGCTCCAGAAGGAAACCCACGCAGACACGGGGAGAACATGCAAACTCCACACAGAAAGGAGCCAGACTGCTCCACCTGGGAATCGAACCCAGGACCTTCTTACTGCGAGGCGACAGTGCTACTCACCTAGCCACTGTGTCGCCCTAAAAGTAAAATAAAAAAAGTATACACAGTGTTTTAAAGACACAGGAATACTCCAGTAACACCTCATAATACTACACAACCTACATTTTTAAAATAATTCTTTTTACAAAATAGGCTTACCATTTAATTCAGTTAGTACTGAGGGGTTTTAAAGCAGTAATGTACACTGAGCTATACTACCAACAACATTAGCCTATATTTAATTAGACTACACGGTCTGGATTTCCTGAACTAAACGTTTTATGCCTGGCCGAACATCATTTTTTACTGCATTTAACATGTTCTCCAGATGTGCAGGACACAACTGCTCAATTGCTGCATATTGTAGCCAGTCATATTTAGCTGCTGCCGTTTTAGCCAGGCTGGCTTACGAGTGGTTACGATAGGCATATATGTGTTTACACACATGCAAGTGATGTTCCGTCATGTCTCAAACGACATCATATGTGCTACATAGTGTGTAACTATACCACTGGTAGTGCAATGATTATTTTTCTTATTTTATTCTGGTCAGGTTTGTGTTAGTTACAGCTCCGGAAAAGCTGTTCCCTGAACAGATCGTCAATCCATCACAAAGCATTTGAATAAAAAACAGCCCCATTAAAATGTTACGGATCTATTTTTTTAAATCTGCAAAACTGTATACAATTCATTTCAGGATTACAAATCCCACATCCCCAAATTTTAGCACATGCAGACTAGAGTAAAGGCTGTGGAGGAAGCAGTAAGTAGTGCTGTTTGTCCGATCCTCCAAAATGATACTTTAATCCATCGTTTCATATCAGCTTTCTCTCTTACACAATCTGTTTATTTATGCTCACCACTTTATTAGAGTTCATCTATCCTGTACATAAATTCATTGCTGATTTTATGGCCGACGCTTTCCAAATACAGGGATGTGAAAAAGTATTTGCCCCCTTTTCAATTTCTTGTTTTTGCATGTTTGTCACATTTATAGGTTTCAGACCATCAAAAACTTTCAATATCAGACACCCAAGATAACCCAAGTAACAAAATGTTTTTTTTTCTATTTGTTTTCAAATAATGATTGCATTTATTGAAAATGCTGTTCAGTCCTACCCGGCTTTATGTGAACAAGTAACTGCCACTTTGCCAGCTACTAAACTGACCAGTTACTTCATCCAAAATTACTAGCGTTTTATTAGTGGACTGTTTCTGATCGAATTATACTGTTGGCTTCATATATGAGAAGAGAACTAGAGAACTGATCTGTTTCCAGCATGGACATTAGGGTGTTTAAAGATCCTGATACAGTACAGCACACACTATTGTGTCATTATAGTCACAGTACCATGTCAAAGTGCAGTGCTAATAATAATCCACAGCAAAAATAATGACCACTGTGGGAACAACAAATGGGCCACTGTCAGTATTTGTTTACCCATAAAGTGCAACTATGTTATAAGTTTAACTCATAAAATAGCAAAGGAATGGATGGTGAGTGTGTATACACACCTATCTCCCAAAAAAGTGCCTCTTGGAGCCTCCTCATTCTTCCTTCTGCAGAATACAAAATCGTAGCCTGGAAAACCAATAAAAAATTGTGATTGTGATTAATTAGCATAAATATTTACTGTATCTTAATTATATATATCAGTTATTTTATATATACTGTATGTATATATATATATATATATATATATATATATATATATATATATATATATATATATATATATATATATATATATACAGTGTATCACAAAAGTGAGTACACCCCTCACATTTCTGCAAATATTTCATTATATCTTTTCATGGGACAACACTATAGACATGAAACTTGGATATAACTTAGAGTAGTCAGTGTACATCTTGTATAGCAGTGTAGATTTACTGTCTTCTGAAAATAACTCAACACACAGCCATTAATGTCTAAATAGCTGGCAACATAAGTTAGTACACCCCACAGTGAACATGTCCAAATTGTGCCCAAATGTGTCGTTGTCCCTCCTTGGTGTCATGTGTCAAGGTCCCAGGTGTAAATGGGGAGCAGGGCTGTTAAATTTGGTGTTTTGGGTACAATTCTCTCATACTGGCCATTGGATATTCAACATGGCACCTCATGGCAAAGAACTCTCTGAGGATGTGAGAAATAGAATTGTTGCTCTCCACAAAGATGGCCTGGGCTATAAGAAGATTGCTAACACCCTGAAACTGAGCTACAGCATGGTGGCCAAGGTCATACAGCGGTTTTCCAGGACAGGTTCCACTCGGAACAGGCTTCGCCAGGGTCAACCGAAGAAGTTGAGTCCACGTGTTCGGCGTCATATCCAGAGGTTGGCTTTAAAAAATAGACACATGAGTGCTGCCAGCATTGCTGCAGAGGTTGAAGACGTGGGAGGTCAGCCTGTCAGTGCTCAGACCATACGCCGCACACTGCATCAACTCGGTCTGCATGGTCGTCATCCCAGAAGGAAGCTGACGCACAAGAAAGCCCGCAAACAGTTTGCTGAAGACAAGCAGTCCAAGAACATGGATTACTGGAATGCCCTGTGGTCTGACGAGACCAAGATAAACTTGTTTGGCTCAGATGGTGTCCAGCATGTGTGGCGGCGCCCTGGTGAGAAGTACCAAGACAACTGTATCTTGCCTACAGTCAAGCATGGTGGTGGTAGCATCATGGTCTTGGGCTGCATGAGTGTTGCTGGCACTGGGGAGCTGCAGTTCATTGAGGGAAACATGAATTCCAACATGTACTGTGACATTCTGAAACAGAGCATGATCCCCTCCCTTCGAAAACTGGGCCTCATGGCAGTTTTCCAACAGGATAACGACCCCAAACACAACCTCCAAGATGACAACTGCCTTGCTGAGGAAGCTGAAGGTAAAGGTGATGGACTAAACCCAATTGAGCACCTGTGGCGCATCCTCAAGTGGAAGGTGGAGGAGTTCAAGGTGTCTAACATCCACCAGCTCCGTGATGTCATCATGGAGGAGTGGAAGAGGATTCCAGTAGCAACCTGTGCAGCTCTGGTGAATTCCATGCCCAGGAGGGTTAAGGCAGTGCTGGATAATAATGGTGGTCACACAAAATATTGACACTTTGGGCACAATTTGGACATGTTCACTGTGGGGTGTACTCACTTATGTTGCCAGCCATTTAGACATTAATGGCTGTGTGTTGAGTTATTTTCAGAAGACAGTAAATCTACACTGCTATATAAGTTGTACACTGACTACTCTAAGTTATATCCAAGTTTTATTTCTAGTGTTGTCCCATGAAAAGATATAATAAAATATTTGCAGAAATGTGAGGGGTGTACTCACTTTTGTGATACACTGTATATATATATATATATATATATATATATATATATATATATATATATATATTAGGGCTGTCGCACCATTAAAAATTTAAATCGAGATTAAAGAACAAAATTAATCGCGATTAATCTCGATCAAAATTTTTAATCGTGTGACAGCCCTAATATATACAGGGGTTGGACAATGAAACTGAAACACCTGTCATTTTAGTGTGGGAGGTTTCATGGCTAAATTGGACCAGTCTGGTGGCCAATCTTCATTAATTGCACATTGCACCAGTAAGAGCAGAGTGTTAAGGTTCAATTAGCAGGGTAATATTGCAATGCACACAACATTATAGGTGACATAGCAGAGTTCAAAAGAGGACAAATTGTTGGTGCACGTCTTGCTGGCGCATCTGTGACCAAGACAGCAAGTCTTTGTGATGTATCAAGAGCCACGGTATCCAGGGTAATGTCAGCATACCACCAAGAAGGACAAACCACATCCAACAGGATTAACTGTGGACGCAAGAGGAAGCTGTCTGAAAGGGATGTTCGGGTGCTAACCCGGATTGTATCCAAAAAACATAAAACCACGGCTGCCCAAATCACGGCAGAATTAAATGTGCACCTCAACTCTCCTGTTTCCACCAGAACTGTCCGTCGGGAGCTCCACAGGGTCAATATACACGGCCGGGCTGCTATAGCCAAACCTTTGGTCACTCGTGCCAATGCCAAACGTCGGTTTCAATGGTGCAAGGAGCGCAAATCTTGGGCTGTGGACAATGTGAAACATGTATTGTTCTCTGATGAGTCCACCTTTACTGTTTTCCCCACATCCGGGAGAGTTACGGTGTGGAGAAGCCCCAAAGAAGCGTACCACCCAGACTGTTGCATGCCCAGAGTGAAGCATGGGGTGGATCAGTGATGGTTTGGGCTGCCATATCATGGCATTCCCTTGGCCCAATACTTGTGATAGATGGGCGCGTCACTGCCAAGGACTACCGAACCATTCTGGAGGACCATGTGCAGCCAATGGTTCAAACATTGTATCCTGAAGGCGGTGCCGTGTATCAGGATGACAATGCACCAATACACACAGCAAGACTGGTGAAAGATTGGTTTGATGAACATGAAAGTGAAGTTGAACATCTTCCATGGCCTGCACAGTCACCAGATCTAAATATTATTGAGCCACTTTGGGGTGTTTTGGAGAAGCGAGTCAGGAAACGTTTTCCTCCACCAGTATCACGTAGTGACCTGGCCACTATCTTGCAAGAAGAATGGCTTAAAATCCCTCTGACCACTGTGCAGGACTTGTATATGTCATTTCCAAGACGAATTGACGCTGTATTGACCGCAAAAGGAGGCCCTACACCATACTAATAAATTATTGTGGTCTAAAACCAGGTGTTTCAGTTTCATTGTCCAACCCCTGTATGTATTCATCTCAATTAATCGCAAACTAATAATTAAGCAAAATTTGAACAGTTATGCACATTGTTATTGCAAGAACGTTTACCAATAAAACATTCATAAAATATGATAAAATTGTTAAATCTAAATTCATTGTAGAAAGCACATTATCTGACAAAAGTGAGGATCTTTTCCTGTTCATGACCCTGACACTGAAAACAGGTGCACCAATCATAATGTTTTGATCTAATATAAGGCATCAATAAAGCATCAAAACACAGATATGATTATTTCATAGATCTATTAAGAAAACCCTTTAATACTGTGTTCGTGCAGAAAGAATACTGGGAAATACTGTTCTAAATTACCATTTAAACACCTATAAATACCTGAAACAGTCAAGTTAGCAAACATTATAAGTAATTGACTGTAGCTATAAAAAAAGTGTTAATTAAAACAGTCCATGTAAACGCTTAGTCCATATAAACATCAGATACGAATGTGTTTTTAGAAAACTACAAACATCACAAATATAAATCATGTTTATAACCATGTGATAGAACAAGCTGAATAAACTGTAGAGATGAAACATCACGCAGAGTTTCGCTTTTTACCGGAGAGGGAGGAGGCGGAGCTACACGGTTTTGATTGACAGCTCTAGCAGCCAATGGAAATACTCGTTACAGAGATCGCGTGATTTCATTCATCTTTTCATCAACACGTAAAAAAAGTGAAAACCGCTAAAAGTAGTTTATCATCGGACAGTTCATGCGCTTTACATCCTAATTCATCTGAAATACAGTTAATTACCACAGAGACACACATGTATGTGGCACAAACAGCCAAATAAAAATAGTTAGATTAAAAATTTTAATCTTGATTAATTTTTTTAATCGCGATAAAAATTTTAACGCGTTAATCGCGTTAATTAACGCGATTAACGACAGCCCTAATATATATATATATATATATATATTACTACTATTATACTCAGTCATACTGATATATAATATCTGATATTATATTTTTTATATTTTGTATTTATCCCTATTTACCTATTATATATATATATCAATATATCAATATATATCAATATATATATATATATATCAATATATATATATATCAATATATATATATAAATATATATCAATATATATCAATATATATATATATATATATATATATATCAATATATATACAGTGTATCACAAAAGTGAGTACACCCCTCACATTTCTGCAAATATTTCATTATATCTTTTCATGGGACAACACTATAGACATGAAACTTGGATATAACTTAGAGTAGTCAGTGTACAGCTTGTATAGCAGTGTAGATTTACTGTCTTCTGAAAATAACTCAACACACAGCCATTAATGTCTAAATAGCTGGCAACATAAGTGAGTACACCCCACAGTGAACATGTCCAAATTGTGCCCAAATGTGTCTTTGTCCCTCCCTGGTGTCATGTGTCAAGGTCCCAGGTGTAAATGGGGAGCAGGGCTGTTAAATTTGGTGTTTTGGGTACAATTCTCTCGTACTGGCCACTGGATATTCAACATGGCACCTCATGGCAAAGAACTCTCTGAGGATGTGAGAAATAGAATTGTTGCTCTCCACAAAGATGGCCTGGGCTATAAGAAGATTGCTAACACCCTGAAACTGAGCTACAGCATGGTGGCCAAGGTCATACAGCGGTTTTCCAGGACAGGTTCCACTCGGAACAGGCTTCGCCAGGGTCGACCAAAGAAGTTGAGTCCACGTGTTCGGCGTCATATCGAGAGGTTGGCTTTAAAAAATAGACACATGAGTGCTGCCAGCATTGCTGCAGAGGTTGAAGACGTGGGAGGTCAGCCTGTCAGTGCTCAGACCATACGCCGCACACTGCATCAACTCGGTCTGCATGGTCGTCATCCCAGAAGGAAGCTGACGCACAAGAAAGCCCGCAAACAGTTTGCTGAAGACAAGCAGTCCAAGAACATGGATTACTGGAATGCCCTGTGGTCTGACGAGACCAAGATAAATTTGTTTGGCTCAGATGGTGTCCAGCATGTGTGGCGGCGCCCTGGTGAGAAGTACCAAGACAACTGTATCTTGCCTACAGTCAAGCATGGTGGTGGTAGCATCATGGTCTTGGGCTGCATGAGTGTTGCTGGCACTGGGGAGCTGCAGTTCATTGAGGGAAACATGAATTCCAACATGTACTGTGACATTCTGAAACAGAGCATGATCCCCTCCCTTCGAAAACTGGGCCTCATGGCAGTTTTCCAACAGGATAACGACCCCAAACACAACCTCCAAGATGACAACTGCCTTGCTGAGGAAGCTGAAGGTAAAGGTGATGGACTAAACCCAATTGAGCACCTGTGGCGCATCCTCAAGTGGAAGGTGGAGGAGTTCAAGGTGTCTAACATCCACCAGCTCCGTGATGTCATCATGGAGGAGTGGAAGAGAATTCCAGTAGCAACCTGTGCAGCTCTGGTGAATTCCATGCCCAGGAGGGTTAAGGCAGTGCTGGATAATAATGGTGGTCACACAAAATATTGACACTTTGGGCACAATTTGGACATGTTCACTGTGGGGTGTACTCACTTATGTTGCCAGCCATTTAGACATTAATGGCTGTGTGTTGAGTTATTTTCAGAAGACAGTAAATCTACACTGCTATACAAGTTGTACACTGACTACTCTAAGTTATATCCAAGTTTCATGTCTATAGTGTTGTCCCATGAAAAGATATAATGAAATATTTGCAGAAATGTGAGGGGTGTACTCACTTTTGTGATACACTGTATATATATATATATATATATATCAATATATATATATATATACAGTGTATCACAAAAGTGAGTACACCCCTCACATGTCTGCAAATATTTTATTATATCTTTTCATGGGACAACACTATAGAAATAAAACTTGGATATAACTTAGAGTAGTCAGTGTACAACTTGTATAGCAGTGTAGATTTACTGTCTTCTGAAAATAACTCAACACACAGCCATTAATGTCTAAATGGCTGGCAACATAAGTGAGTACACCCCACAGTGAACATGTCCAAATTGTGCCCAAAGTGTCAATATTTTGTGTGACCACCATTATTATCCAGCACTGCCTTAACCCTCCTGGGCATGGAGTTCACCAGAGCTGCACAGGTTGCTACTGGAATCCTCTTCCACTCCTCCATGATGACATCACGGAGCTGGTGGATGTTAGACACCTTGAACTCCTCCACCTTCCACTTGAGGATGCGCCACAGGTGCTCAATTGGGTTTAGTCCATCACCTTTACCTTCAGCTTCCTCAGCAAGGCAGTTGTCATCTTGGAGGTTGTGTTTGGGGTCGTTATCCTGTTGGAAAACTGCCATGAGGCCCAGTTTTCGAAGGGAGGGGATCATGCTCTGTTTCAGAATGTCACAGTACATGTTGGAATTCATGTTTCCCTCAATGAACTGCAGCTCCCCAGTGCCAGCAACACTCATGCAGCCCAAGACCATGATGCTACCACCACCATGCTTGACTGTAGGCAAGATCCGGTTTCTTGGTACTTCTCACCAGGGCGCCGCCACACATGCTGGACACCATCTGAGCCAAACAAGTTTATCTTGGTCTCGTCAGACCACAGGGCATTCCAGTAATCCATGTTCTTGGACTGCTTGTCTTCAGCAAACTGTTTGCTGGCTTTCTTGTGCGTCAGCTTCCTTCTGGGATGACGACCATGCAGACCGAGTTGATGCAGTG
Source organism: Trichomycterus rosablanca (assembly GCF_030014385.1). Lineage (NCBI taxonomy): Eukaryota > Metazoa > Chordata > Actinopteri > Siluriformes > Trichomycteridae > Trichomycterus > Trichomycterus rosablanca. The sequence goes on along the minus strand of NC_085993.1, from coordinate 42,088,796 downwards.
TGCGGCGTATGGTCTGAGCACTGACAGGCTGACCTCCCACGTCTTCAACCTCTGCAGCAATGCTGGCAGCACTCATGTGTCTATTTTTTAAAGCCAACCTCCGGATTTGACGCCGAACACGTGGACTCAACTTCTTTGGTCGACTCTGGCGAAGCCTGTTCTGAGTGGAACCTGTCCTGGAAAACCGCTGTATGACCTTGGCCACCATGCTGTAGCTCAGTTTCAGGGTGTTAGCAATCTTCTTATAGCCCAGGCCATCTTTGTGGAGAGCAACAATTCTATTTCTCACATCCTCAGAGAGTTCTTTGCCATGAGGTGCCATGTTGAATATCCAGTGGCCAGTATGAGAAAATTGTACCCAAAACACCAAATTTAACAGCCCTGCTCCCCATTTACACCTGGGACCTTGACACATGACACCAGGGAGGGACAACAACACATTTGGGCACAATTTGGACGTGTTCACTGTGGGGTGTACTCACTTATGTTGCCAGCTATTTAGACATTAATGGCTGTGTGTTGAGTTATTTTCAGAAGACAGTAAATCTACACTGCTATACAAGCTGTACACTGACTACTCTAAGTTATATCCAAGTTTCATGTCTATAGTGTTGTCCCATGAAAAGATATAATGAAATATTTGCAGAAATGTGAGGGGTGTACTCACTTTTGTGATACACTGTATATATATATATATTGTGGCGCCGGCGAGTAGGAAGGAGAGCGTCGGGGCTGCGAGTGAGCTGCCCTTGGCAGTTCACTCAGTGGATTAGGACAGACACTCATTCATACACACAGACATTCATACAACAGACAAACATAAAGGCTGCCTATCCAGCCCTCACCGTAGCCACCCCAGCCCCAACACTGGGCTACACGGCCACGGTAAGTACGGACAGCATGGCCGCAAGGGCTTCTGGGTAAAGCCCGTGGCGGCCCCCCTAGCGGTGACGCTACAATATATATCATTGCTCCTACTGTATACTTATGCCGATAATTGATATTGTATATTGCATATATTTATACATAACAGTATCTTTATCTTCATTTCGAAATTTAAACTTATATATCTGTATATATTGTTTATAAGAATACATACACTACTACTCCTATTATTATTATGCCAGATACACAATTTGTACAAACCGTATATTGTGTTTACGCACGTTGTACACTCGCTACACTCTACTTACTTTATTTGTATTTGTTTCTCCTCTTTTGCTTGTTCAACTACTGGAGGTCAGTAATTTCCCTCGGGTTAAATAAAGTATCTATCTATCTATCTATTTAGTGGTGCTTTCATTATTATGCAAAACAATTTAAGCAATTGGGTATTAAGAGCTTTGCTCAGGGGCCCCAACAGTGGCAACATGTCGGTGAAGGTGCTTAAACCTGTAATTTTTTTTATTACTAGTCCAGCACCTTAACCACTGAGCTACCACTGCCATCATTAGTTAAATGGGACGACCAATTAGATTTGGTGAAGTGATTTTTATGGTCTGATGAAATCATTCAGGCTGAAAGTTCGCAGCATACTTTTTCACCACTCTTATTGTACAGCAAACTGAAATACATTTGAACCAACATTATACTGTATAATAAAGACATGTTCTCTTTGCCTATTTGACCTGTTAGTGAAATCATAGTGTGCTCGTAGATACTTCAATCCTGTTCTGCTTTTTTCCACCAGATGCTTTATAAGTGGAGGATGACGTGGATCCACCTCCAAATACACACGACTGAAACAAAGCCAGTGAGAGAACATGAGTAGGTGCAGAAAATGTGTGATTATAGAAATATTTTATCAGTCGAACAGGTCAGATCTCCAGTTATACATACGTGCACACTGAGACATATGATATGGAAGAAAACACAATTTCTAGGAATAGAAACTTGATCAGAGCTTCAGTAGATCAAACTGATATGTACAAACTCTTACCAATACAAGTTATTAATACCAAGATATGACAGTATAGCCTGTTTAGACACATGTTTAGACAAGTCAACCTTTTTAATCAATCTTAACCAAACACAGCTCAGGACATTTTGTATTGTGGCAAATTACTGCAAGTAAGACCTCTTATCCCTGGAACAGTGGGATGTGCTTCCATGAAAGTGTGAAGAACTGATAGCATTCCCTGAAACATCCAGACAGTGCTAGGAAGGCTTCCAAGTTAGCTCAGAGCATTCTATTTATACTGGTAATGTATCTGACGTTCTCCATATTTACACAGCAGCAGACATACTGGCTGAGCTCCTTAAGGAAACATGCCAGCTTGTTTTCTCCTAATCTTTATCTACTGTCTTTGATGAGTATATACAGTGAAGGGCAGATTATTATCAATGAACCCCATTTCTGAGAAAAAAAACACACATTGGGACATTCTGTAAGGTGCAATCCAAATGCAAACCTGTGATTTGATCATTCTTTCAAATCTTTTTAACTGACAAAAGTACGAATAAAAATATAAAGACATTTTGAAGTAGTTGACTGGGTGGCACGCTCCCACAGTTCAAAGACATGCAGTCAGGTTAATTGGAGATACAAAATTGTCCATGACTGTGTTTGATATTAAAGACTTCAGCTAATGAATCTTAACCAGTAATTGCCTGTCATGTCATGGATGTAACCAAAGTGTGTAAAACATGACAAAGTTTTTAGAATACACAAGTTACTCTGAAACCATCCACAATAAGCAAGTGAACTAAAAAAAAGGTGAGGGACTCATGATCGGCTATAATAGGAAGATCCACTGATCAACTTTTGTAAATATAAACAGATTTAGAATTTAGATTTAGAATTTAATGCCAGCAATACACTCCAAACTTTAGGACAGAGGCATGTTCAGCACTGTGTTTCATCAAATTAAATGCTTCTCTATACTTGCTTGATACAAGACAACAGTCTGTGGTCACTGTTTGGCTTTTTCTATGAGTAATAGAGTTTCAGTCTGCAGTAGAGGGCTGTATTAAGTGACAACAGTTTTCTGAAGTACTTCCTAAGCCCATGTGCCTATATTTATCAGAGTAGCATGATGGTTTCTCATGCAGTGTCGTCTGAAGGCTTAAATGTCATGTACATTCAGAAGTGGTTTCTGTTCAGTTCTTGCCATATACAGAGATCTTCCCAGATTCTATAAGTCTTTTTACAATATTATGCAAGGTAGATAATAAAAGCCCTGAGAAACGTTTTTGGACTGACTGACAATTCTCTTATTAAGTTTTGAACACATGGGTGAGCCACAGCCCATCATTCCATGTACAGATTGAGCCTTTGGTGGTTCCTCTCTTTACACCCAATCCTGATTCTCTTACTTGTTACCAATTCACCTGGAACACAATCTTCAATATTCTATAAACTTTTCTCTCTTATTTTGCCTCTGTCCCAAATTTTTTGGAGTGTGTTGCAGGCATTAAATTAAACATGTGTTTCTATTTACAAAATACAATAAAGCTGATCAACAAAAACATCAGAATTTTTTTCTTTCTACTTTGGTCAGTTAAATAAGGATTCAAGAAAATTCTTCTTTTTATTGCATTTTACTAAATGCCCCAACTTTCCTGGGAAGGGGTTTGTACATTTATAATACAATTTGAATAGGCATTTATTAAACACATAAGTCACACTATGTCTGTGATATTTGTAGAAGTAGACATTGGAGATGAAAGAGGGAGCAGTGGCACTTGGACCACTTAAAGGCCCCCTAATGATACAATATCACTTTGTGCATTTCAACAACAAGTAAAACTTAGACTGGGACCAATTTAACTAGAACACCAAGGATGTTTTCTCAATGAAGAGAGCAGATGGTATCACAACACATCACTCTCTATGCTGTTTTATTAATAATGTCTGTCCTCCTTTTCTTGTAGTAGGACAGTGCTCTAAGCTTTGGAAGTCAATCCATGGCAGGACAACTCCTCACACTCAGGTGCCATTCAGCCAGTCAAATTTTTGCATGTTGTATGAGGATACTGGAAAGTAATACAATTGTTATTTTATAGCTCAAAGCTGAGTATTGCCAACTACCACGGTTAAGATTTTTAATCTCGTCAGTACAGTACAGTGCCTGCCATGGCAGACTAAAGCTGTTTTAAATTGGTAGTTACTACTGTTTTCAAAAAGTTACTATTACTTGGTTGTACACCTATTGTAGAAAACAATTAATTAAAAAAATCTGGCAACCCTGGTCATAACAGTGAATCCACAGGCATTACCAATGCTGTTATTAAATTACTTATTACGTAAACATAGATATAAGATCATTAAAACTCAATACACTTCAAATCTAATAACATAAGCCATTAATATTATTATTAATAAACAAATTAAACTATATTTCTTGATTATTGAGCATTTTGATGGCTCTACTATTTATTCTACTATCTTACTGAATAATTCAAACTGTGCCTCATAATCTTAAAAAAGTTTAAAAAAAAAAAATTTCAGACACACTGCCAGATTATATTGCGACTGTGAAACTTTGCACTGCATGTTATGAAAATATATCTGGCTTGGTGTCTCACACGTCTCTCCCAGAGGCTTTGCAAAAAAAAACCACTCAGCACTTGTGACACCATTTCAGTGCTGAAGTATGCAGTTTGTGACATGACAAACCAGAGATAAATGATAAGCTAAAGATTAGTTTAATAGAAAGTATAAATTTGCCTTTACCCTTTATCTCTTAGGAGTTTAGTTGCCAGGGCTAGAATTTGTCTGATCACCGACATGCCATCCAAGCCCCCGTCCAATGCCGTGTGGTCTTCAAACCTGCACAGGTTGATAAATGAGTTGAGGGTTGAGAGTACATGTGGATTTAATTCATATTTGAGACACATACATACTGCTTTTGTGATCAGGGTTAGCCTTTATGGCTCAGTGTATGAGTATATGTGTGTGTGTGTGTTAAGAGCACCTGAGTATTTCTGCTTGCAGAGACTCCATGTCCTGATGAAACAGATAAGGGGGGTTGCTAACAAGCACATCAACAGGACTGAAGTCACCAACTATCAAATCAGCATCTACAAATAGGAAACACACATCTGATTTGCACATTTACACATGGAACTGTTTTATTTGCACAGTGAACAATTGCACACATAACGTCTATATACGTATGTATATATATATATATATATTTTTTTTTTTTTCCAATTTTCCTCACAATCTAGTCGTATCCAATTCCATTACGCTTCCTCTTTACTAATGCTGATCCCCACTTCTGATTGAAGAGAGCAAGACTGACGACTGACACACGCCCCCTTCGGCACGTGTGCAATAGCCGACTGCATGTTCATACCTGCACGAAGCAAGTTCATATGTGGATCAGCTTTGTGTACAGAGAGCCACACCCTGTCCACAATATCCCTCGACTCGCAGGCACCATCAACCGGCCAGCAGAGGTCGTAATTGCATGAGTTATGAGGTCCCTATCCGGCTTCCCACCCTGTACGAACAACAGGCCAATCGTTATCCATGAGGACACCCAGTCCAGTCAGATGGCAGAGCTGAGTTTTGAACCGATAAGTTTGAAATGTCAGCTCTGGTGTGCTAGTGTGTTTTACCACTGAGTCACTTGAGCGGCCATATTTTCTATATTTTTATATCTTTATATAAATGCATTGCATTTTTATTTTAATTGTTATTTGATTTTATTTCCTTGCACTACATTACAGATGTACAGCAGCAATTTACAATCACAAGCATCACACACAGAAAAAAAAAAACATAAATTTTCCTTCGTGGATCTATAAAGTATCAATCAATACTTGAGAGAATTTACACTTCAGCTAGCTAACTAGCTAACAGCTAGATTTTATACCACGGTTGTACTGAATGCTTATCACACATTTGAGATTAATTAATTTATTTCATTTATGCTGTGCTTTCTGCATTTCTTTGCCGTTCATTCCAGGGGATCAGTTATGAAGCACCTATTGTAATTGATCCCAACTATTCACCTGACTGATCCGTACTGATACCTGACTGATCTGTATTTAAATGTAAATTAAAATGTCATTTTAAAAGGATCATTTAAAAAACCCAACATCTTTTAACACATCTCCCTCTATTTAAACATTACATGTATTAAATATTGACTACAGCTTCTGACCTTCTGTGCCTTCAATCATAATCACTGAGGAATTAAGAGGTCATGACACCAAATTCTACTTCGCTACTCAGAACCCACAATCACAAAATTCTCAGAACCCAACATCACACATTTCTACAGTTTGAGGTTGATGCCACACCTGTAAAAAAAACAGTACTGCACACAGAGCCACAAATTTTAGCTGACAGGATCCTGGTGTGATTTAGTGTTGTATAAAACAAAAACAATGCCCAATTTTTAAACTGCTGCATTTATTTTCTGTGCTAGTTCTAATATGTACTGTGGTTAGTTTTCTTCTTGTCACTAACTTGTCACCTATCAATGTTTATCGAGAGAGCAATGCAGCAGATTGCTTTGAATAGGTACAAGTTGGCTTCTCTGCGAGCCTCTGCATGCCGTCACCCATCCGTGACCTCTCTTTTGTGTGATGCTGAAACACCTATGACAGACTTGCATCTAGGCAGAAGTCTAAATCAGAGCTGTTGGTGTTCCTTCTTAACATGCCAGCTGGATATGAAAGCCCTGACTGTAGTGTGAGCCTGAGTTTCTCAGTAATTGAACTATTAATGCTGTTGAAACTGAGACTGCAGGAACAATATGCACTAGGCAGTTACAGCCAAATGGAGTTCAGCCAGCCATAAGAGGATTAAACACGCACAAACTGGGGGACATGCTGTTTTTATAGCACTCAACCTGTCATATGATTTAGGTTTTCCTCGAAATATGGGGGTTTTATGCTCTGGGTATAACATGGTAACCCTTTCTCAGGATCTTTAATAAGACTTAAAGAAAAGACATTGGGGGTGGCACAGTGGCTCAGTGGGTAGCAGTCAGGGTCCTTTCTATGTGGAGTTTGCATGTTCTCCCCATCTGTGTGGGTTTTCTCTGGTTTCCTTCTACAGTAACCTAACTACCTGCCCTGTCATGAATGTAACCGAGAAGTAAAACATGACATTAAAATCCTAATAAATACATTAAAAAAAAGACACTGGGTGTCATTAAAGCAGATATATACACTAAATGTATATAAAGAAACAAATACATTAGGTGGTTGAGTACTTGTTTCCCTCATGTTTGCCTCTGGGAGTGGGAGTGGTACCTTGTAACTCAACGTCCCCTAAACTCAAAATCTTTGTAACTCAAATCTCAAAACCTTGTAACTCAGCGCCCTTCATTGAGAAATTTGTACCCTTAAACTAAAAATGTATTTATTTAATTTAAAATTAACAATGAACAGACGCTTTGTTCAGCGCTCGGCTTGAGAGGTGCGCTAAAGCGTCATCAAAGTGCGCATATGAGACAAAACTGCATTTATGTAGAATAACCATCAGATTCACTCTGAAAGCTCCACATGTATCTGTGTTTAGCTGGATCTTTCTCACTGTTTCACTTTTAAACTTGTGTTACAGCTCGGGGATCTAAGAAATTGTAAGAATCAGCTTTTTATTTCAGTGTTTTTTAAATTACATTTGTGTTATTTTCAGTGTTTAAGTGTCAATTATTTGACATTAGCCTAAAATATATGCAAGTCCACAGGACCATGGAACACATTAACAGGTTTCCCATACATCCTTATGGGAAAAAATACCTTGAAACTCAACGCCTTTTAAACTCAACGTGTTCAGTTTGTTTTTTAAACAAATACATTAGGTGGTTGAGTACTTGTTTTCCTTACTGTGTGCCTCTGGGAGTGAAAGAAACTTATACAGTGGTACCTTGTAACTCAATGTCCTCTAAACTCAAAATCTATGAAACAACGCCCTTTGTTGAGAAATTTGTACCCTTAAACTCAGCATTCCCTTAAACTCATTGTGTTCAGTTTGTGTTTTAAAAATGTATTTATTTAATCTTAAATAAACAATGAACAGTCACTTTGTTCAGCGCTCAACTTGAGAAATGAGGTAAAACGTCATCAAAGTGCGAATATGAGATAAAACTGCATTTGTGTGGAATAAGCATCAGATTCACTCTGAAAGCTCCACAGGTGTATGTGTTTATCTGGATTTTTCTCACTGTTTCACTTTTAAACTTGTGTTACAGCACGGGGTTCTGAGAAATAGTTTTTTTTTATATTATATTTATTATTTTCAGTGTATAAGTGTCAGAAACAACCCAATTATTTTACATTAGCCTAAATTATATGCAAGTCCACGGAACACATTAACAGGTTTCCCATACAAAAAATACCTTGAAACTCAACGCCTTTTAAACTCAACGCCACTCCCAGAACCAACTGACGAGTTTCAAGGTACCACTGTAATGATAATAATAATATTCTATGTTGTTTTTAAAGAATGTGAAACATACAGATATGTTAATATGTAATAGATCACATGAATGAAGAGCAGTTTAGCCTATAGAATAGTTCAAAACAATTACTATAAAAAAGTAAAAAGACAGCATTTTAGAAGACATCCTTATAGTAAATAATTACTATAAATATGTATTTATCTTATACTGATACTATAGACAAGCGTGAGCATTTATGACCATCTAGTTAAAGAAAAATCTACTCCACATAAAGCTCCACACAAATAATAAACCATTTAATTAAAATGTTCAATTATCCTAATATAAATATCACTCACTCACCCTTCATAATATCTAAATGATGAACTTCCAGTCTGTCCTGCAGCCCCAATCTATGGAAGGAAAAAAAAGAAAAAGAAAAACATGCACAATCAGCAAATCTACTTACTGCTGAGCTGCTGCTGCTTACTGCCATTAATTAAAGTGACTAATTAACCTCATATAAAGTCCAGCTCTTCTGACATTTAATTAGCTGCATCCTACAGTAAAAGTAATGATCCACAAAGAGCTTACAAAGCATCAGAGAAATCTCACTGCTGAAAAGTATCAGTCAGAAGCAGGGTACAAAAATCCAGGGCATTACATATACCACAGAACACACATGCACAAGTCATCAAGTGGATTAAAATATGGCACAACAGTGACATCACCAAGAACTGGACGTCCCTCCAAAATTAATGAAGAGAAAACTGGTCAGGGAGGCTTCCAAGAGGTTCAGCAATATTAAAGGAGCTGCAGGGATTTCTGTCAAGTACTGTTTGTGTAATACATGTGACAGTAATCTCCCACACTCAGACATTCTATTCATGTCTGGGCTGTGGGGTAGGGTGTCCAGATAAAAGCTACTTCTTACAAAGAATACACATACTAGCCTGGATATATTTTAAAAACCTTATATTAAGTCTGCCAGAAGCATGTGGGAAAATGTTATGGTCTGATTCTAAATGGTATCTTTGGTGCAAAAACAACACTGCACTGCACCAAAAGAAAATCATATCCACAGTGAAGCATGGTGGTGGGAGCATTATACTCTGAGGCTGTTTTTCCTCAGATGGAACTGGGGCTTTAGTCAAAGTGGAGGAATATATAAACAATCACATTTGGCACAAAACTTTCAGACATCTGTTAAAAAGCTGAAGATGGCCGCTCAGGTGGCACAGCGGTAAAAACACGCTAGCACACCAGAGCTGGGATTTCGAATACATCGTATCGAACTTCAGCTCTGCCATCGGGCTGGGCGGCTACATGAACAACGATTGGCTGTTGTTCATAGGGTGGGACAAGTCGGACCAGGGTTCCTCATAACTGGTGCAATTACGACCTCTGCTGGCTGATTGATGGTGCCTGCACAGAGTTGAGGAATAATGCTGATCAGGGTGTGGCTCTCCGTGCACAAAGCTGATCCTCATATGAACTCGCCTCATGCAGGTGAAAAGAGGCAGTCGGTACTGCACGTGTCGGAGGGGGTGTGTGTCAGTTGCAAAGCTCCTCAGTCAGCAGTGGAGCGTAACGCAATCAGGGTAATTGGATACGACTAGATAGGGGAGAAAATATGGGGAAAAAATCAGAGGAAAAAAATGAAAAAAAGCTGAAGATAAAAAAAACTAAAAAAGGGGACATTTCAACGACCCAAAGCATACCTCCACGTCAAAAATGTATTTATTTATTTATTAGAATTTTAACGTCATGTTTTACACTTTGGTTACATTCATGACAGAACAAGTTACTGGTTACACATGATTCATCAGTTCAAGTCTTTAATGTCAAACACAGTCGTGGACAATTTTGTATCTTCAATTCACCTCACTTGCATGTCTTTGGACTGTGGGAGGAAACCAAAACTCCCAGAGGAAACCCACACAGGGAGAACATGCAAACTCCACACTGAAAGGACCCTGACCGCTCCACCTGGAAATCAAACCCAGGACCTTCCTGCTATGAGGCGACAGTGCTACCCACTTAGCCACCGTGTCGCCCCATCACATCAAGAAAGAATGGCTTCACTAGAAGATGATCAAAGTTTCGGAATGGCCCAACCAGAATCCAGACTTCAACCCAATTGAAAACCTGTGGGGTGACCTGAGTGCTGTGCACAGGAGATGCCCTCTCTTGCAAGGAAGAGTGGGCAAAGATGTGCAATACTCCAACCCAAAGAGACTGAACGTGGTCATAAAATCAAAAAGTGCTTCATCAAAGTATTAGTTTAAGGGTGTGTATTTATGCAACCATATAATTGTAAGTTTTTTTTATCCTCCACCCCACCCAAATGTTTTCAGTTTGTATTTCAATTAAACTGTACAGATTATAGCTCACATTAAAGACAAAACAAAGCTCTGAAATGGTTTCTTTTTGTTTCTTTTTTACATTATAAAAACCTGCCATTGTGACATGGGTGTGTAGACTTTTTATATCCAATGTATATACTTGGTAAACATCCTTTCCATTGTAAGAAGCTTTATATCCACGCATTAACAGAGTAAATAGAAAAGGAAACAATAAATGTACACACCTGCTTGCATTTTCCTTTGTGAGCCCCACTGCATCCTTGCTTTGGTCTAATGCAATAGCCTTGAGCTTAGAGAAAGACATTGAATCACATAGAGATACAATAAACACAGCTGAAGTATTCCATTTTTATTATGGAATACAGCTTTATTTTAAAACAAATCCAAACGACCACTTTTGCTATTGTTAAAATACACGATCAGCCATAACATAACATAAATCCACTTACCATATAGAAGCACTTTGAAGTTCTACAATTACTGACTGTAGTCCATCTGTTTCTCTACATACCTTTCTAGCTTGCTTTCACCCTGTTCTTCAATGGTCAGGACCCCCACAGGACCACCACAGAGCAGGTATTATTTAGCTGATGGATGATTCTCAGCACTGCAGTGACACTGACATGGTGGTGTGTTAGTGTGTGTTGTGCTGGTATGAGTGGATCAGACACAGCAGCACTGATGGAGTTTTTTTTTTAATACCATGTACACTTAATGTCCACTCTATTAGACACTCCTTCCTAGTTGGTCCACCTTGTAGATGTAAAGTCAGAGATGATCGCTCATCTATTGCTGCTGTTCGAGTTGGTCATCTTCTAGACCTTCATCAGTGGTCACAGGACGCTGCACACAGGGCGCTGTTGGCTGGATATTTTCGGTGACAGTGAGGTGTTTAAAAACTCCATTAGCGCTGCTGTGTCTTATTCACTCATACCAGAACAACACACACTAACACACCACCACCATGTCAGTGTCACTGCAATGCTGAGAATGACCCACCACCTAAATAATATCTGCTCTGTAGTGGTCCTGGGAGAGTCCTGACCACCTGGGCACCAATTAATCACAGGGCTTTGGCGTGTCCTTTCCTCAGACATAGTCTGTTTTTAAATTCTTTAAACCTTCTCATTTAGAATAATTTTAACAGCAGTGAACACAGTAAAGTGCAGTACTGGTGCACACATTTCCTTGTTTACAGTGCCAAGCTGAGCATCAGATTCTTGCAGGTATGGGTTTTGATGTGCTTGTTTATAAACCTCTTCATAATATGTTGTCAAAATCTGGGGCAGTGCAATTTCCACAGGGTATGTTTAGATGTAGCTAAGTATGCATGTGCAATGTTTTTTTCTCTTATATCTGTAATAGAATCAGCCTCATGTATAGCTACTGCACACAAAACAGTATGAAGGCCTTAGAGAAGTAGGGGCAAAGTGTGGAAAAGAGGTCATTAAGTATCTTTGAGGGTGGGGTGATTATGCAGCCGCTAGTCAATGTGTGAATAGGTCTAATTAGGGCATGTCATGTATGATTTGGAAGCTCCAGAAGATTAAGGTTGAGTGACATATGTGCTATATTTCCAGCAAGTAAGCTTGCACGTAAAGGACAACAGGACAGGTCGCAGAGAAAAAAAAAAGGTACAGGTACATAAACAGGAATTGAACTAGTGGGACCAGATTTCCACCAATTTTATTAATTAAGTATGTTTCATTTTGTATTTCGTTTTGATGCATTGTTTGTTTTGCCTCTGCAGCAGTAAAAATCATGGACAAAATGTGGTTCACTTGAAAAAAAGTTTGAAAAACCCATATAGCAGTACTGAATGGTGAATACATTGCTTGTGACATAATACTTCTTATCATTAGGTTATTATTAGCTTAAGCAATTTAGGGTGGTGGTGTTATGCATGTAATGTGGAAAATAGTTTATTAAAGCCGAACCTCTGACATACTGTGTAGGAGACTTAGAGATATGGCACCTGATCCACAGCCCACCTCCAAGCATCGTAATGTTCTCTTCCCCTGCTCTACCAGCAGATCCTCCAACACCAAACTAACCAGCTCCTACGTGCGCATACACACATACACATGCAAGTGTTACTACCAGTATGCCCACACATAAGGTATGTTTATCCTATAAGTAACAACCTGGATTTCCAGAGGTCGTTTCAAGCTCATTAGAAGTGAAACACCTTGGTTTTTCAGACAGTGTAAAGGACACCACGACCTGTTACGATCTGTGGAAGTGATAACAAGTGTGTGTGTGATGTTTGACCTCTGTTTCAGGACGAGGAATAAACACTGGAGGTCTCATCTTCAGAGTCAGGTCTCTAAAATCCCACTCCTCTATAACATACTGCACCGGCATTCTAAACCACACATAAAAACAAGCTATAAAATACATTTATTTTATTCATGAAGATTATGAAGATTAGACTATTTAACCTCATTTTCATCCACTCTACAGTGACTTTTTCACATTTGTGGTCTGTATTAGATTTTTCATTGATATAATTGCCAATTTTACACATCAATTTAAACACCCATAATGACCTAGTGAAAGCATGTTTTTAGGGATAAGAAAAAAAAAATAATAATAAAAGCTGAATTCTTTTACTAACAAAAATATAATTTTTTTTTATTTTACCTGAAGTCAAGTGCATCCTGTTTGCTGTAATTATCTGGTCGATGGCTCTGCTAAGACACTCATTTTGCAGTGGTGTGCTATCGCGTTAGACTGCTATGCCACCCGAGGACACGTTAAAAAACATGTTTTTTACTTTTATTAAAGTCATTATGGGTGATTAGGTGTAGAATGATGGGCAAAATGGAAATTATTTCCATTCAAATCCACAAGACAAATTGTGCAAAAAGACAGTGTCTGAATATTTTCTGAATCCGTAGGGTCAATTAATATGAACAATGTCCTTGTACAAGGAAAAATAAAAGAATAACAAGCTGACCTAAAATAACTTAACATAAAAGCCTAATGATCTGGTGATTTTGGTCAGATTTTTGGTCAGATTATCATTATTGAGGAGTTGAACTTAAGCTTAAGATCACACACTGATAGCTGGAGAGTCTTATTCATGATTTTCATTCATTTCTGTTAATGATGTCCCACGAAGCAGCAAAGCATTGGCACACCAAAACAACGTCTACTAATTGTGGAGGTGAACAAGGCCTGTAGTTCCTTAGACATTTGCCTTGTTATTTTGGGGCTTTCGGAATAAGGAAAGACATGCAATGTTTTATTTTCTATTTGTAAAGATACAGGGGTTTTAAATATTGGGAAAAATACATGGTTTGCTGGCTTTTCCCTCTTTTGTTTTATCCTTTACCCTTTTTAACACTGCTGGGCAGGTTCTGTTTAAGTAATGAGACTGTCCCCAGATTGGTCATCAAACCCAATTATCAAATAAATTTGGTCAATTTGTTGATTGAGTACCTTTTTACACAAGGCCAGTTTGATAAATTGCATGAGTATCAGAAACTAGCAAAAACAAAGGAGATCAGGACAAATGTACCAGTGCTTAAATGTTTAAATCTGTTAAGGGCTTTAGAGACTAAAGTGGCAATACCTTGTAAGACGTTTAAAACACAGCGTCCACACGTTTTCCCTCTCTTGGTCAGTCAGTCTTTCCTGGAGCCTTCTTCTCTCCACACTCTCCAGCTTTAACAGATAGACAAGAGAGAGATTGGGAATGCAGGAAGAGAAAGTGAGGTTGTTTAACTTAGAAAGCACGGCAATGATCGTGAGAGGAATCCTAATTTGATTCCTAGAAAGTGCCTACACAGACATGCTATAATTGGAGAAGGTCACGATTTGTTTGTTGAAAAGAAAAAAGAAAGGGTGGTTTCTGGTTACCACCCAAGCACACACAGCTTATTTACGAACATATCAGAGGAGTGAATCATATTCTCGAGACACTACAAGAAACAAATGCTGGAGCTGAAGTTCCAGAGGTAACAAAGTCAACTCAATCACTGTATATAATTACTTATTCTATATGTGACGCAGAAGATATTAGGAATGCAACCTCCAGATCTTCAAATCTAGATTAAAAACATACTTGTTTAAACTGGATTATTAGTAGCTTAGATCTTTTAATTCATTGAATTGCTGATTCGTTAAATGCTATACATAAGGTTCTATCTAATTCACGGCTGTAAAAAATCACGACACAGATAGTGAAATGAGCCGTATCCCATGTAATATGCAATTAGTTGTGAAATTCAAACTTTAAGTTTTGTGTTTAGGGATTTAACGTTTTTCATTCATGTAGCATTCAAGTGCCTCACGTTTACTGGTTTATTTGCAATATGTTTGTTTGTTTGTATATTAGGATTTTAATGTCATTAATCTCAATTCTCATTAACATTAAGCCTCGCACAGTTGCTGGTTGTCCTATGTCTACATTCAACTATTAAGCTACATTACACTGTGTATTGTAGCTTCTATTTATTCTATCATTCAATTCATTAGTGTTATTTATGTGGCACTTTTCTTTAAAAAAAATCAGTAAAATATGTGATTTTTGAAAAACAAGATCCATGAAATTAGGCACATTTGCCTGTAAATTTAGGAGGTCCCTACCTATACACCAGTCCTAATCACAAAACAATTATCATTATCCTTACTGATAGTAGAATGATAGAATACACTCATGTAAAAGCCAGTGGTCTGCCTGAATTAAAATTGTGTTTTAGTCTTGTTCCTCAGCCTTTGTCCCGTTTTTCGGTTACGGGGTCGGCATTTCTGGCTTCTTCTAGGTAACTATGGGACAATTCAGTGTCTCCGATTAGCCTAACCGGAAACCGGAGCACCCAGAGGAAACCCACGCAGACACGGGGAGAACATGCAAACTCCGCACAGAAAGGACCCGCACCGCCCCACCCGGGGATTGAACCCAGGACCTTCTCGTTGTGAGGCGACAGTGCTACCCACTTAGCCACCGTACCGCCCAAAATCGTGTTTTAGTACAGTTGGGTAATTGGATATGACTAGATTTGGAGAGAAATTGGGGAAAATGTGTTAAAACAAAGAAATGAGGTTTGTTTAGGTGATAACTCACTCTGTGCTGTTTGCTTGATGCATTTCTAAGGCCGAACTGTCGTCCTAATTTTTGTTTCTAATAGTGGACATAGTAAAGTAGGCTGGGGTTTTTTTCCCAGACAAAGAAAAGGCGAGTCAGTGGCCCCAAGTTTAAGACTCATTGTTCGCTACTCTCTCATAGTTCTTATCCCATGTGCAGGATTAATCATTCAAACTATGGCAATTATGTGATCCTCTGTTCTTCATTTATCAGCAGGCAGAAAAAGTGACTCACAGTTTTGTTTCCGAGGACATGAGCTATGATATATTGTGAGGAGAGGAGTGGTTCTGAGATGCCGTGCTGCTGAAAGCATCGAGTCCACATCCTCACTGCCTGCTCTACTGTAACACTGCAGTCTACAGGAGGAGCAACAACGCCACCTACACCCTGCAGTGACAAGCCCTGAAAACAAGACAAAACACAAGTGCTGGTTAATTCATGGAACATAAAGTTTAAAACATTACTGTTTTTAATGTAGTATTTTACTAGCTCATGTTTAAAGGGGGCCCTCCTTAACTCCTTTTATGATTCAGTGGTGGCATCAGCCATTTTCTATGGTGTTATCTGCTGGGGCAGCAGCAGATATGACAACAGCAGACAGGAAGAAACTGGACAAACTGATCAGAAAGGCGCTAGGCTCCAGCACCCCCCACGACCCTAATTGGATAAACGGTTAAGAAAGTGAGTGAGTGAGTGAGTGACTTTACATGTAGTCTGCCAAAAGCATGTGGGAAAAGGTGTTATGGTCTGATAAGACCATGATTTAACTTTTTGGCCATAATTCTGAAAGGTATGTTTGGCACCAAATGAATACCATGCCCACAGTGAAACATGGTGGTGGCAGCATTATACTTCAGGGCTGTTTTTTCTCATTTTCTCAGCTGGAACTAGGGCTTCAGTCAAAGTGCAGGGAATTATGAGTCCCAAATATCAGTCAGTTTTGGCGCAAAATCTTCAGATGTCTGTTAAAAAGCTGAAGATGAAAAAAGACGAATTTCACCTTTCCACATGACACTGACCCAAAGCATACCTCCACATCAACAAAAGAATGGCTTCACCAAAAGATGATCAAAGTTTTGGAATGACCCAGCCAGAGTCCAGACTCTGAAACTCTGAATCCAATCCAAATTTTGTGAGGTGACCTGAAAAGGGCTGTGCACAGGAGACGCCTTGGCAAACAGATTTGCAAGGAAGAACGGGCAAGTCAAGATGTGCCATAGTGATAGACTCCTACCTAAAGACTGAAGGCTGTCAAAAAATCAAAAGCTGCTTTATCAAAGTATTAGTTTAAGGGTGTGCATAGTTCATTTTATTATAGTTTTATTATTATATAGGGCAGATGTAGCTTAGCGGTTAGGGTACTGGACTAGTAATCAGAAGGTCGCAGGTTCAAGCCCCACCACTGCCAGGTTGCTGCTGTTGGGCCCTTGAGCAAGGCCTTTAACCCTCAATTGCTCAGAATGTATACTGTCACAGTGCTGTAAGTCGCTTTGGAAAAAGGTGTCTGCTAAAATGCAGAAAATGTAAAAGTAATTTTAATTCACCTCCCTAAAATTTTCAATTAATTAAATTGTACAGCTTATTATACACATAAGGTGGAAAAATACTACAATTATTAATCTTAGTCTCATTATATAATGAGTGAAATATGTTATTATAGAATAAACAAACTTAGCTCTTAAATGTAAGTAAATTAATAAAATAAACTGGATGTCCACTGGGCTTGATCTAGTCTCTCTGTTAATTTTATTGTCCTGTCTCACCCGCTGCTGGTTTAATCCTCTCCATTTCCTTTTAATAAGGCTTCTCACATTGCTGTTAGGTTTGGGACACTTCCATCTACTGCTGAATGAAATAAAACCTAACATTATTAACTGTTATATTAAATACACACGCTCTCCACGCTTTTACTAGTTATAAACACGGAAACTGCACACTCCCTCCATATTTCAAAATAAAAGCGTAGAAACGTGGTTGGGTTTGAAGCCACGCCCACCGGTGATTGGACACTTTGATTGGACACTTAGGTGCTTATTATGTCAGGGAATTATGTCAGGGAATTATGGAGCGGAGATCAGACAGGTTGCTATACAGAAACCATATATCCAATAAAAACAGGTTACATACAAGCTCGCATCTTACAATCTGAAGCTTAAGTTTCGTTATAAAACGGATAGTTCCGGTCCTAAAATCTGATTGGCTGAGCCGCGTTGGACGCCGTTGTAAAATCCCCGATATACGCACACTTATGACCACCTCACATCATTCCATATTAATACGCCACTGAAAAGAAAAAGTACAAACTTGGTTAAACACTATTTTAAGTCATGTACTATACATGGAAATGTCCAGATTAATATAAAAACTAATCCTAATCATTAAGCGGGTGTTTCGTCCAAGAAATAGTGTAATAGTGTTTGTGGAGGAATGTTTATTGCGAACGTAATGTTCGCCCTCATGTTGCCTAGCAACATGGGACACTCTTAACGGATTACATAATGTCGCGGAAGAATGCTTTTTGTAAGTGTTTTTGTAAATAAAAACATTTATAAATTGAACATTGTTGTATTTTATTATATTTTATGTTGACCGCCGTTTTATAAAAGCAGTAAGCCACTCGAGACCGTGCGTTACTGCTATGATTTTATCACGGGGAAAGACGGTCTCTCGTGGCTTATTGCTTTAATATATCACATACATGAGGGATGAAAACAATCTGGTAGCCGCGACCCTGATCAGGATGATGTGGTAAGGAAAAATGTATGGTGCTAATGATGATAATAAAGCACTAAAACCTGTGTTCTTTTTTTCCTTGTAATTATAAGATTAAACACAAGAGGGCGCTAAAACATTATGGAATGGGCAATACCGTCTACACTACGCTAGTATTCTAGTACTGTCATACAGAGGAGCTTTTATTGTTACTAACGGCTCTCTTCTGGTCAGAGTCACAGTGGGTCCAGTTCCATTTGTAAAAAATGCAAAATATTGCTATTATTTTCTATTATTTCCATTATTTTTAACATTTCAGTATCAAATGTATGTTTACTCACTGACCAAGCAATGCATGTTTATGCTGGTCAGAGATGCATCACTATGAAATATTAAGAGCAAATTGGAGTACACCTTAGATAGGGCACCAAATCATCACTAACTTACAATTTAGAGTGCAAATAATCCACCTTTGTCCACAGTGTGATGAAATCTGAATACCTGCAAAAAACATGCTGACGCATAAAAAGTATGCCAAACACCTTAATGACGGTGACCAGAGCGACTGATTAAGTCCAGGTCCTCAGGTCCTGGACAGCTGTGCCAAGATGCTATATACAGTTTAGTTTTACAGTACAATTACAGCAAAAACATCTCATAGGGTAGTGCTGTTTACCTGGAATGATCATCTTATGCATTATTTTTTCTTAATTTATAGGACACAAAATTTACCAAAGCCAGATTAGTTTGCATAGTAGGTTTAATATGTAAGTGATAAGTTCATTACAGTACAGTGGGTACATACGTCATTTTACATACGTGATTGAACAGGTTAAACAGAATGTACTCATACATTACACAGTACATTCTATTTTATAAAGAAATCAATTAAAAACTGCTTTTGCTTCTTTTTTATTTTATTATATGAATGTACAAATCAGATGCGAAGAAATGATAAATGGAAACATGAATTAAAGGAAATACAAATTGTCTTTTAATTAAATGACCTTTTTTGTCAAGCCTTATTAAACAATAATATATTTATAATGCTCGATCTGCGGGCGGCACGGTGGCTTGGTGGGTAGCACTGTCACCTCACAGCAAGAAGGTCCTGGGTTCGATCCCCAGGCAGGGCGGTCCCGGGTCCTTTCTGTGTGGGGTTTGCATGGTGTTCCTGTGTCTGCGTGGGTTTCCTCCAGGTGCTCCGGTTTCCTCCCACAGTCCAAAAACATGCAGTCAGGTTAATTGGGTGTGTGTATGGGTGTGTGTTTCTGCCCTGTGATGGACTGGCTCCCCATCCAGGGTGTTACTGTGTGCCTTGCACCCATTGAAAAGCTGAGATAGGCTCCAGCACCCTTCCACGACCCTAATTGCATAAGCGGTTAAGACAGTGAGGGCGAGTGCCTGATTTGCCTAACTAAATCCAGCACCCTTCCATGACCCTAATTGTATAAGCGGTTAAGACAGTGAGTGCGAGTGCTTGATCTGCCTAACTAAATCCTTAATCCTGTATTGCTAGCAATAGTAAATCCAAACTAAAACAAAAGAACTAAACATAGGTGGTGCAATAAAAGGGCACATATGCCCATTAGCTAAACCTGACCTTTATCCTAAAAGGGCTACTCTGGAAACCAAACCATTGTGAGAAACAGTTAATAGTGTAAATGGAATTATGTTTCATTCAGCCCATCTGGACCCATTCAGACAAGCTAGATAAGAAAAGACAGTCTCCACCAGCTCTAGACTATATACAGCCTTAAGCGAGGGGTTACTTTTACACCAGTGGATTTACTCCACATACTCGTAGGTCATGCTTCAATTGTACATCAATAAAAGTCAGTTTTGTTTTAACAACATCTATTTTGTTCTTAATTTGTGCAGGGAAGTGATATGACAATGTCTATAGCTGGTGCCAGCCTTGATGACTTCAACTGTATTGATGGGTGAGCCACTGTAAATAACAAAGGAAAGTAAAAGTTCTGGGTTTGGGGTTTTTTCTTAGTCAATAAATAAAGAAAACATTAATGTATTTCAAATTATAGCAACAGTCCTGCTGACACTTCTTAAAGGTCTGAGTCACAACTCATCCAGGAAGTCACAAATGAGCACAGAACCACTGAAAAATGTCTCTAGCAAAGGTCAGTGTTTGTGACTCCACAAATAATTCATAAGAGACTGGTAAGGAGGAAACCACTGCTTACCAAGAGAAAAGAAGTACAGGGATAATCATCAAACCCTTTGAGAAATCCCTTATAGGAAAGACAAATAAAAATAGACCAAAATCTTATTATATCTGTAAGTTTTAGAGTAGGACCATTATTCAAAATCAAACATGGAGGCGAGTGTGTGATGATGTGAGGGTGCTTCTTAGGGTAAATGCAAACTCATTTGTCCATGAGCTGAAGTTGAGAGGAAAGTGGGTTCTGCAGCACAACAACAATCCAAAATGCAAAGAAAGTGAACATCTGAATGCGAAAAATAAACTGTACTGTGGTGAGACCTAAAGTAAAAAGTTAATGCCTAAAAGTGTGTGATCTACACAGTCCTAAACAAGCCAGTATTTTACACAATATTGAATAAAACTACTGTACTCTCAGATTATAGACAATATGTTTTTAGTTTTTAATTAATTAAAAGTCAAAAATGGAAATCACTTATTTACAAATGTCTTCAGACCCTTTTGAAGCTCTAATTTGTTGTTGGGTGCATCCTGTTGAGTCCACCTGTTGCAGTTTGAATTGGTTGAACATAGTCTGGAAAGCCACAAAGTCCATAAAACTGTCAGTGGAACTCCACGGACAAACTGTGGCAGAGTTTAGATCAACCGAGCATATTAAATAATAGCTAAGGCTTTGAGTGTTGCCAGGACCAGAGTGGCCTCAATAACTGTAAAATAGAAGAAGCTTGGAACAACCTCAAACCTTCCTAAAGTTAGCTGTCTGGACAAATTAGGTAAATGGGTAAGACGAGTCTTGCTCGGGAAGCTAAGAAAGAACCCAATGGCCAATACAAAAGAGTTACCTGATCCGCATATGAACTCGCCTCACGCAGGTGATAAGATGCAGTCGGCTACTGCACAGGGCAGGGATCAGCATCAGTAGAGAGGAAGCATAAAGCAATTTGGTAATTGGATACACTAAAAGTCGAGAGAAAAAGGGGAGAAAGCGCATAAACAAACATATAAAAAATAAATAAATTTTACAAAATTATAAACCCAATCGATGGCAGTTTGTAACCATTTACCTTTCAAAATGACAGAGCTTGAGAGGATCTGCCATGAAGAATGGAATAAACCACCCAAATCACGGCATGCAAAACTCAGAGATGTGTCAAAGAAGACTTGTTTTGGATGCTTGCCTGCAGGCTGCATGTTAAAAAACCTTGAATATTTTAGAAAACATAGAGTAAATCATATAGGTAACGTTCCAGACAAATTCAGTTGGACTTTTTATTATTATTATTCATTTGTAATTTTTTGTAAATCATGATGAAATCTATCAGTATTTACTGTGTATTATGATCATGTATAAATGTATAAGTGTATAAATGACATCGTATAGAATTTATTGTATCAGGCATAATTCTGTAATCCTGGAAAATCTGTAAAAACATGACTCAGTATGAAGGCAGATCTTCATCACAAACGTGTTTAGTGGAAATCCACGTGATGGACTGCATTCCTGAAGTATTAAAAAAGGAGGAACCTGTGCTAACTTTACTGTGCCTGTGAGGAAAAGTATGAAGAATTACTGCTGGCGTGCATGATCGTTGATCATGGGTGTGTGGGTGTGTGTGTGTGTGTGTGTGTGTGTGAGAGTTAAAAAAGGAGGAACCTGTGCTAACTTTACTGTGCCTGTGAGGAAAAGTATGAAGAATTACTGCTGGCGTGCATGATCATTGATCATGGGTGTGTGTGTGTGTGTGTGTGTGTGTGTGTGTGTGTGTGTGTGTGTGAGAGAGAGAGAGAGAGAGAGAGAGAGAGAGAGAGAGAGAGAGAGAGAGAGAGACAAGAGGACAAGAGCTCGGTAGGCCAGATGGTACAGATACAGTACTGTGACAAAGTATTTGCTCCTTCCCAATTTCTTCTACTTTTGCACACTCCACAATCTGATCAAAGACAGACGGTTAACCCCAATCTGTCCAATCTGTGGCCACTTCTAATGACCTGTCAGTGTTGGGTTCTCACACAGAGCTGTATTGAGTATGGAGAGTCATGCAGTGCTCCATGTGACCAAATCGCATTTCCCAGAGGAAGCTCAAGAGTCCCATGTTGCATTAGACTGCTGCACCACCCACATCATACTATTTAATATTAGACAAAGTAAACACAAAATGCTTTTTAATGATGATTATATTTATTGGAGGAGAAATGCTGTTCGGAAAAGTAATTGCCCCCTACTAATCAACCAGCTAACCAAATGTATTTGACACTTGGTTTGCAGGCATAATTATTGCCAGACCTGTTGACTCTAAACATACCTTAGAACCTGTCTGGCAATTTGAAGCTGGTTAGAAGGTCTCAAAAAGCAGCACATGATGTCACATTCTAAAGAGATTCCAATACAGATGTAAAACAAAGTCTGGAAACCAGCCTGGAAAGAGTTACAAAGCCATTGCTATGGCTCTGGGACTCCAGCAAACCACAGTGAAGAGCAAAGAGCCATTATCCACAAACAGAGAAAACTTGGAACAGTGGTGAACCTTCCCAGGAGTGGTTGGCCTACCAACATTTTATCAAGAACACATTGTTGATTCATTCAAGATGTCATAAAAGAACCCAGATAAAGATCTAAAGAACTGCAGGCCTCACTTGTCTCAGGTAAGGTCAATGTACACAATTGCACAATAAGGAAGACACTGGGCAAAAGTGGCCTCCATGGGGGAGATACAAGGTGCAAAAGAACTGCTGACCAAAAAGAACACAAAGACTCTACTTGCTTTTGCCAACATACACCGATCAACCATGACATTAAAACCACCTTCTTGTTTCTACACTCACTGTCCATTTTATCAGCTCCACTGACTGTAGTCCATTTGTTTCTCTGCTTGCTTTGTTAGCCCCCTTTCATGCTGTTCCTAAATGGTCAGGACTCTCCCAGGACCACCACAGAGCAGGTATTATTTGGGTGGTGGATCATTCTCGTCACAGCAGTGACACTGACATGGTGGTGGTGTGTTAGTGTGTGTTGTGCTGGTATGAGTGGATCCGACACAGCACCGCTGATGGAGTTTTTAAACACCTCACTGTCACTGCTGGACTGAGAATAGTCCACCAACCAAAATATCCAGCCAACAGCGCCCCATGGGCAGTGTCCTGTGACCACTGATGAAGGTCTAGAAGATGACCAACTCAAACAGCAGCAATAGATGATCGTCTCTGACTTTACATCTACAAGGTGGACCAACTAGGTAGGAGTGTCTAATAGAGTGGACAGTGAGTGGACACGATATTTAGAAAGTCCAGCAGCGCTGCTGTGTCTGATCCACTCACACCAGCACAACACACACTAACACACCACCACCATGCCAGTGTCACTGCAGTGCTGAGAATGATCCACCACCTAAATAATACCTGCTCTGTGGTGGTCCTGTGGTGGTCCTGACCATT
Organism: Trichomycterus rosablanca; assembly: GCF_030014385.1. Classification (NCBI taxonomy): domain Eukaryota; kingdom Metazoa; phylum Chordata; class Actinopteri; order Siluriformes; family Trichomycteridae; genus Trichomycterus; species Trichomycterus rosablanca. The sequence continues at coordinate 42,064,676 of NC_085993.1, read as the reverse complement.
GAAGAACGGGGTAAAAGCAGGTTAAAACAGTATGTAGAGAAACAGATGAACTACAGTCAGTAATTGTAAAACTTCAAAGTGCTTCTATATGGTAAGTGGAGCTGATAAAATAGACAGTGAGTATAGAAACAAGGAGGTGGTTTTAATGTTATGGCTGATCAGTGTACATCTAGATTACTCCCAAGCCTTAATAATAGGGATAATATTCTGTGGACTAGTGAGTCAAAAGTGGAACTTTTTAAAATACACAGTCCTGTAACATCTGGTTTAAAGCTAACACCACATCCCACCATAAGAACATCATACCAACAGTCAAACAATGATTGGACAACCTGCCGTTCATAATTAATGGAACCATGAATTTTGCTCTCTACCAGAAAATCCAGAGAAAAATGTCAACCTGTCAGTTAATGATCTGTGCAGCAGGACAATGATTCAAAGCACACAAGCAAGTTCAGCTCTGATTGGCTCAATGGAACAAAATTAAGGTTTTCTGCAAAAAAAAGTGGACCAAAATATCTTCACAGTGGAGTAAAAGACTCACCAGAAGTTACCACAAACATTTGATACCACATGCATTTGTTACTGCCAAGGGTGGCATCAACAGTTAGGTTTAGAACAATTACCTGTTCACATAGGTGATATAGGCTTTGAATATAATCTTTATCTTCAATAAATGGTATGATCATGTAAAAAAGAGTCATTTTATGTTTAAATTAGTAAAATTCGTAGGAAGATTTGAAACATTTAAATGCAACAAATGAGCAAAAATAGAAGAAATACTTTCACGCAGCACCATAGCTGCTGTGCATTGAAGAGTCCATTGAGTCCTCAGAATTTCAACTAGGGTCCTAGTGTTTACCCTAAACACATCACGTAGCAGCCTGAACACACACGGAGAGTGAAATCAATGAAAGAAATAGACAGGGTGTTGGGAAGGAGCAGAGGAAGTAAACAGTAAACGGGCTTTAAAGGAATAGGGGTTGGAAAAACAGAATAAAGAAAAAGCGGAAAACTACAACAACAAAAATTGTATAAAGAGAAAGAGGAAAGGACGTAAGAAAAGTGCAACAAGCATCCATTCATTGTCTGTTTTACCACTGCTTCATCCTATTTAGGATCGCAGAAAAACACAGAAAGCAGCCTATTCACGCAGCACGTTGGTTAGGCGTAAAGCCGGCACAATAGCCAATCAGGCTGCACGCTGAATTGAAGAAGACGAGGAATAGCACTTAAACAGTAGCAAGCTACGGGAAAATGAACAGTGGAGAGAAACCCGAAAGCAAAAGAGAAGGCGAAGGTGAGCTGTCTGATTTTGATGAGGTTGTTCCCTAGAAAGGACAGTGGTTCGGATTTCTTAATTCTGTCAAAGCGCAGTTAACCTCAAAATGCAAAATATGTCGCCGTTCAGTACTAAGTAAGTCGGGAAATGCTACCAATTTATGTTATGATTTAAAAAATACCACCCAGTCGAGGACACAGAAAGTATAATAAAACGGCGTTTAAGTGTTGTTACCCAGCCATCGAGCGGTGCCATTAGTTAGTGCCATTATCAAGCAGTGGACTTTCTTTTAAGCCACAGTCAGTTGTGGCATGTTTTTCTGCCGTCACCACGTATAAAAAATTGGAAAGGCACCATGAAATAACGGCTAAAGACATGATGACTATTAGTACGGTGGAGAAAGAACCTTCAAAAACCTCCTGAAAGTACATGACTTAAGGTATCAACAAGTCCGGGTTTTTTTACTTTTTGCGTTGCTTTGTGTAATTTGCATACTATGTTTATATAATAAATATTAAAATATTTTAAAACAGTATTATCCGATTTCTATTTTTTAAAAACTGTAACAGTGTTGCCAAAATCTTTATTGTGATAATTATCGATATTGATCAATATAGAAAAAATTATCGTGAAAACATTTTTGGCCATATCACCCAGCTCTAGTGGAAACCCACAAATGTAGCCTAATTAAAACAATCCTGCAACCAGAGCAACTGGAGAAAACCCAGATGGACACAGGAGTGAACATGCAAACTCCACACAGTAAGGACCTGAACCTCTCTACCTGGAATCAAACCAAGAACCTTCTTGCTGTGAGGCAACTGTTCTACCCACCAAGCCACAGTAGATCCAATTGACCTGACTGTATTTTTTTGACGCTGAAAGGAAACCCATGCAGACACAGAGAGAACATGTAAACACAACACAGAAAGAACCCTGGCTGCCCGGTTGTGGATAAGACCCCAGGCTCTTCTTGCTGTTAGGCAACAGCACCGTCTACTCGGACACTGTGTCGTCTAGCAGGAGGACATGTGGGTGCATATTTATGAATATTTAAACAACCTGCAGTTTTAATGAAAGTAAATGCATTGGTTATAATTTGTAGTTTAAGGTGATGTTTATGATGATAAATGACCTGACAGGAGTACTTGAGGGTTCTCAGAAGTCAGAGATGGATGATCAACTGCAAATGAGTACAATTCTATACTTTCTGCTAAATGACTAATGCTTTTATTCAATTACTTAATCATGTTTGGAAAAACTACCGTGTCCTCAGCATATCATTATATTTTAAATGTATTCGGTTGCAGCATTACTCTGAAACTTAGGCAGCACTCCAGATGGTGTCCACTTTCCACCTCATATGGTGTCTCCAGTGCCTTAGTCTGGTTGTCTGACTCTCTCTCTCTCTCGCTCTCTTTCTCTCTCACCTCTGATCGCTCTCTTTTCAGACTTAAAAACTGAAAGCAACTTCACAATGGGGCTTTGTCCCCCAAAAACACTGAAGTCATAGTTTCCCAGGCTTCATCTCCATGAGATGCCTAGCAATGAGTAGGACTAGTGAGAAAGATGACATATATTAGTGACCAGTTGCCATAGGAAAACAGAAATGATTCATTCTTCAGCTTGCAATATGACTTTCACTGTTCTCTTATACACTGATCAGCCATAACATTAAAACCACCTCCTTGTTTCTACACTCACTGTACATTTTATCAGCTCTACTTACCGTATAGAAGCACCTTGTAGTTCTACAATTACTGACTGTAGTCCATCTGTTTCTCTGCATGCTTTTTTTTAGCCTGCTTTAACCCTGTTCTTCAATGGTCAGGACCCCCACAGGACCACCACAGAGCAGGTATTATTTAGGTGGTGGATGATTCTCAGCACTGCAGTGATACTGACATGGTGGTGGTGTGTTAGTGTGTGTTGTGCTGGTATGAGTGGATCAGAAACTGGAGTTTTTAAATACCGTGTCCACTCATTGTCCACTCTGTTAGACACTCCTACCCAGTTGGTCCACCTTGTAGATGTAATTCTACAGATCTATTCTTATCTATTGCTGCTGTTTGAGTTGGTCATCTTCTAGACCTTCATCAGTGGTCACAGGATGCTGCCCACAGGGTGATGTTGGCTGGATATATTTTTGGTTGGTGGACTATTCTCAGTCCAGCAGTGACAGTGAGGTGTTTAAAAACTCCAGCAGCGCTGCTGTGTCTGATGCACCCATGCCAGCACAACACACACTAACACACCACCACCATGTCAGTGTCACTGCAGTGCTAAGAATGACCCACCATCCAAATAATACCTATTCTGTAGTGGTCCTGGGGGAGTCCTGACCATTTTAGAACAGCATGAAAGGGGGGTAACAAAGCATGTAGAGAAACAGATGGACTACTGTCAGTAATTGTAGAACTACAAAGTGCTTCTATATGGTAAGTGGAGCTGATAAAATGGACAGTGCGTGTAGAAACAAGAAGGTGGTTTTAATGTTATGGCTGATCGGTGTACAGTAGTACTATGACACCCACGTGTCCACAGAATTGGTTGGGAGTTTTCCAAACTTAGTTACCTGAGTCGTGTTTTTTAGCTGCTTTACGCTTGAATATCTTGGACTAACTGATTGCTAACCGAATTACTTAAACGCTACGCGAATGAAAAATCTTAAATCGCCAAACACAAACTTAAAATTTTGAACTTCACAGCAAATTGCATATCACACAGGAAATGGCTCCTTTCATGGTCCGTGACACGATTTTCATAGCTGTGAATTAGGTAGGGCATTACCTTTAGTGGTGCCTCATTTAAAGTCAATGCGCTCTTCAGTGTGGCCTACAAATAAGAGAACGAAGCTAACCCACGCCCCCTCCGACACGTGGGCAGCATGCCGTATGCATCTTGTCACATTTTGATGAGTGCAGTGCAGATCAGCATTGTGTACGGAGAGACACACCCTGACAGCACTCTTTTCTCATCTCTGTGCAGACGCCTTCAATCAGCCAGCAGAGGTCGTAATTGCATTAGTTATGAGAGAGACCCTATCCGGCTTTTTAATATCCTACCCCTATCTGAACAACAGGCCAATCGTTGTTATTGCAGAATTGCAGAATTTCTCAAGAGTGTAATAAAGGGATCTGAGCTCATGTTAGTATCCATATATCCAAATACATCCATATATCATGCTTCAAAAGACATTAATCAATGACTTTATACCCAGGTTATAAATGATGAGGTGCTTTTAAGCTGAAGATAAAAGAACCGCTCCTTAATAAATAATTCCTGAGCTATGCAGTCATCTGACCTGTCATTTTCATTCATGTAATCTGCAGGTAAGTACTTGCTGGAGAAACTCTTTTTTTAGGATGACGTATAAAGTACAGGGGAGGTGAACAAGCAGCACTGCAGCTGCGTCAGTCTGCACAGTGGAGTAAACTTGGATTATATAATAACAGAGGTCTACCTAAAGCAGATGGTTATGCAAGAACACATTTACCTGTACAGCATTAAGCAGATGCTTTTGTCTTACAGTTATGACCATATACAACTACAATCCAACCACTTGAGGTTTAAGGGCCTTGCTCAAGGGCATAACAGTGGCAACCTGGCAGGGGGGCTTAAACCAGGGATCTTCCAGTGACTAGTCCAGTACCTTAACCGCACAGCTACCACCACCCTTAGTCAGTGTGATTCTTCTGCTCTGCAGACTGGGGGTCAGATTTGTGCTTTTAATAGTATCAGTGGAACAACATTTTCGCCGCTCAGGTGGCGCAGCGGTAAAAACACACGCTGAACACCAGAGCTGGGATCTCGAATACATCGTATCGAGTCTCAGCTCTGCCTGCCGGCTGGGCTGAGCAGCCACGTGAACAACGATTGGCCTGTTGTTCAGATAGGGGTAGGATATTAAAAAGCCAGATATGGTCTCTCTCATAACTAATGCAATTACGACCTCTGCTGGCTGATTTATGGCGCCTGCACAGAGATGAGGAAAGAGTGCTGTCAGGGTGTGTCTCTCCGTACACAGTGCTGATCTGCACTGCACTCATCAAAGTGTAGGTGACAAGATGCATATGGCATGCTGCCCACATGTCGGAGGAGGCGTGATGAGCTTCGTTCTCCTCAATCAGAGCGGGAATCGGCATTGGTGGAGAGGAAGCATGAAACAATCGGGCAACTGGACGAGCTAAAAGAAAGAAAAAGTGCATAAACAAAATTTAGATATAAAAAACAACATTTTCAATATGAAAAATGAGTAAACAAGCACTATGTTCACATTTAATAAATAATTAATGTTTTATTTGTCAACCCAAATTATCCAGGCGATCCAAAATAAATCCTAAATGTAAACAGAATTTAAGTTGTAAGCAAGCTAGCAAGTTTTTGGACTGTAGGAGGAAACCTGAGCACCCAGAGGAAACCCACACAGATACAAGACAATGCAAACTCCACACAGAAAGTACCTGGACCAGTCAATCTGGGGATCAAACCCTGGACCTCACAGCCACCGTGCCGCCACTGTATATATTTGTTGTAATGGATGTGGCTAAATCACCTAAACTTAAAAGATAAGAAGAGGTACATTCACCATATCAACATTCATCTTTTTTATATATTTTTATTTATGCATTTTCTCCCCTTTTTCTCCCGGTTAGCGTGTCCAATTTGGCCGATTGCGTCATGCTTCCTCTCCACCAATGCTATCGCTGCTCTGAGGAGAACAAAGCTAACCCATGCCCCCTCCAACACGTGGGCAGCATTCCGTATGCATCTTATCACCTACATCTTGCCGAGTGCAGTGCAGCTCAGCACTGTGTACGGAGAGACACACCCTGAGAGCACTCTTTTCTCATCTCTGTGCAGGCGCCATCAGTCAGCCAGCAGAGGTCGTAATTGCATTAGTTATGAGAGAGAGACCCTATCCGGCTTAATCCCACCCATATCTGAACAACAGGCCAATCATTGTTCATGTGGCCGCTCAGCCTAGTCGGCAGGCAGAGCTGAGATTCGATACTATGTATTCGAGATCCCAGCTCTGATGTTCAGCGTGTGTTTTTACAACTGCGCCACCTGAGTGGCCTCATTCATCTTTAGTTTCGACTGTTTACTGGCGACTTTTACATTAAACTCTTGATGCATGTCTTGTGTTTCCTGTTAAACAGCTGGTCGATGCATCTTCACAGCTCATGTTTCATTATTTTTTTGCAGAAGCATATTTGGTTACTGCCATTTTTTACAGTTACAGATCAAGTTCTTGTTTTTATTTAGCCTTAATTTGCAAGTAGATGCTTTTGTCTGCAACTGAGGAACCGTGTAGCCGAGTGACGGTGCATCGTGCATGCAGATTTTGCGTATCCCAAATTATCATCTCAAGAGATTAAGTCGAAAACTTGTCCACAATTGACTGTTTTTTCCTTGCTTTTGTTTGTTAAGTCGTGTACTAGGTTTGTTTTGGTCTGAGCAGCTTTACACCAATGATCAGTATTGATTAGACAAGCGGGATGGAGATGAATAGCCTAGATCAACAAACCCAGTGTTCTTGTGATAATTCTCAAGACAGTATTTTGTAAAAACAAACATTTTTAAGGGTAAAAAGTAAGATGTTCACTCACTATCATGTGTTAATTGAGACACTACATGAATGACTGGTGTCTAAAGAATTTTTGTTATGACACTAAACCCTATATACTGCTTTAAAAACCCTATGCTGCTATCATTATCATATCATTATCAGAATGTGTTCTTTTACCTCACCTATCATTTACTCAGTACCATGTACTGGCCATCACTACACTGGTCTCTAGTTTATAGTCTCCCTCAATTACTTTTTAGATTAGAAATGTTTTTTTATTTTTTTTATTTATTGTAGGCATTTTTGTATTTATTGTGCTTGCACTTTTTGTTCGTACTTCTATATAGCTGAAATGACAATAAAGCCTCTCTTGAACTCTTGAACAAGCAAACCAGGTTGCTAAAGTATGTTACAGATCAGCAAATATTTGCAATATTGACATATTTTATTTGATCTCAGTGTGATCAGACTTTCTAGTACAGTTACAATGCATAGGCACGACCCAACACTAACACAGATATAGTGCAATAACTGAATTGCACATACAGATGTTCCATTGTGCAGGGCAATCTCGAGCCTTAACGTTGTTACAATTGACATGAATGTTGTAGGTTGTACATGATCATGTAGGTAACATTACTGTTGTGATTTTAAATGTGCATTTTGAGCTGCAAATCTCACCTCAAACACTCTGAAATGCAATCATGCTTCTTTTGAGAGTAAAAAGTGGGATTTTCACCCATGATCAAGTGTAAACCGAGACGCGACCTAAATTATGACTGGTGTCTATAGAATCCTTGTTATGACTTCAACCCCTCCAAGGAAACCAGGTTGCTAAAGTATGTTACAGATCAACAACTATTTGCAACATAGTGGTACCTTGAAACTCAATGTCAATTGGTTCTGGGACTGGTGTTGAGTTTAAATGGTGTTGAGTTTCAAGGTATTTTTTCTCACAAGGAGGTATGGGAAACCTGTTAATGCATTCCCGTGGACTTGGATATATTTTAGGCTTATGTGAAATAATGGCTTGTTTAAAGTGTTGTTTTTAACACTTATACACTGAAAATAACACAAATATAATATAAAAACACTGAAATAAAAAGCTAATTTTTACAATTTCTCAGCACCCAGAGCTGTAACACAAGTTTAAAATTGAAACAGTGAAGAAAATACAGCTAAACGCAAATACATGTGGAGCTTTCAGAGTGAATCTGATGGTTATTCCACACAAATGCAGATTCGTCTCATATGCACACTTTGATGACGTTCTAGTGCACCGCTCGAGCCAAGCGCTGAACAAAGCGACTGTTCTGAACACGTGGAGTTTAAGGAAAACGTTGAGTTTAAGGGTACAGATTTCTCGATGAAGGGCGTTGAGTTTCAAGTGCTTTGAGTTTAGGGGACGTTGAGTTACAAGGTACCACTGTATTCTACACTGCCTGGCCAAAAAAAAGGTCACTACCTGGATTTAACTAAGCAAATAGGTAAGAGCCTCCCATTGGATAATTACTGCATGGGTGATTATGTTTCAGCTGGCAACAAGTTATTTAACCCTAACTGATGCAGTGAGTAGCTTCTCGTTTGTTAAACAACCATGTCGAAAGACACATCCTGTGGTCGTGGAAAAGATGTTAATCTGTTTCAGAAGGGTCAAATTATAGGCATGCATCAAGCAGAGAAAACATCTAAGGAGAAGCTGAAACTACTAAAATCGGGTTAAGAACCGTCCAACGCATTATTAAAAAGTGGAAGGACAGTGGGGAAACATCATCTTCGAGGAAGGAATGTGGTCGGAAAAAAATCTTGAATGATCGTGATCGGCGATCACTTAAACGTTTGGTGAAGTCAAATGGTAGAAAAACTACAGTAGAACTCAGGGAAATGTTTAATAGTGAAAGTAAGAGCATTTCCACATGCACAATGTGAAGGGAACTCAAGGGATTGGGACTAAACAGCTGTGTACCCTTAATAAAACCACTTGTCAGTGAGGCTAACCGGCAAAAACTGCTTCAATTTGCTAGGGAGCATAAAGATTGGACTCTGGAGCAACGGAAGAAGGTCATGTGGTCCGATGAGTCCAGATTTACCCTGTTCCAGAGTGATGGGCACGTCAGGGTAAGAAGAGAGGCGGCTGAAGTGATGCACCCATCATGCCTAGTGCCTACCGTACAAGCCTGTTGGGGCAGTGCTCTGATCTGGGGTTGCTGCTGTCGGTCAGGTCTAGGTTCAGCAACGTTATGTGCCCAAAGAATGAGGTCAGCTGACTACCTGAATATACTGAACGACCAGGTTATTCCATCAATGGATTTTTTTTCTTCCCTGATGGCACGGGCATATTCCAAGACGACAATGCCAGGATTCATCGGGCTCAAATTGTGAAAGAGAGGTTCAGGGAGCATGAGACATCAGTCCAGACCTGAACCCCATTGAGAATCTTTGGGACGTGCTGGAGAAGACTTTGCGCAGTGGTCCAAATCTCCCATCATCAGTACAAGATCTTGGGGAAAAATGAATGCAACTCTGGACAGAAATAAATGTTGTGACATTGCAGAAGCTTGTGGAAACGATGCCACAGCGAATGCGTGTATATTAGAGTGTGTGACCTGGTTTTTTTTGGCCAGGCAGTGTATTTGATCTCGGTGTGATCAGACCTCCTGTAATAGTTAAAATGCAAAGAAAGGACACAACACAAACACATCACTGTCAAGCGTTTATTTGTTTTCCTTCTGAAATGAACGGTTCGATGGCCTGAGGATGCAGCTGATTGGTCGGTGCGTGCGATAGGGCGGGGATTAAACAGTGGGTGGGGTTTCCTTGGGCGCTCGGCGCGATTCCATTCTTCAGTTTTTACGGCTGAGATTAGAGAGCTGAGCTGGTCAGAGAAGAATAACGCGTCTGAAATGCGCTTTATTCTCTTATTGTGCGGATATTTGGGTACTTTTATCGGCATGGGTCCGAAGAAAACGGGTTATCGTCTGTGCAGCGGCGTTGTGTTTTAATAATCGGTGGAACAAGCGGTTCTTGGGGCACTTTGGATGGCATCTTGAGCAAGGAGGAGCCGGTGTTAGCCCCCCTGTATGTAGCAGCCTAGAGCCTGGTGTAAGCTCAACGCGTGGACTAGGTACAATTCGGTTACCTATAAAACATCCGCACAGGTTCGCTTTAAAGGCTGGGTTTAATCTGCAGTTTGCATCGGAGATAGATCGGATTGAGAAGAAGAAAGAACCGGTTGGTCGGAGCAGCAGAGACTTGCGTCGAGGAGCGATCACTACAATCTGTGACAAGGCGAAGCCTCCACATTTCACTGGATCTAACCTTAATATCTCAGGAAAATGTCATCTCAGACCAAATACAAGAAGGACAAGGAGATCATTGGGGAATATGAAACGCAAGTGAAAGGTTTGTACCCGCCAGCATGCCCGTTTGCCACGTTTATAACCAGGATGAAGTTTTGCAAGGCGTTGCATCTCGCCGTTATGCTGCAGCATCACCGTTTGTTTTGATCAGATGGATCAGGCACTGCGTTTAGATCATGCATATGCTTGCAAATCAAGTGATCACAACAGATCCTTTGATCCTAGTCTTTATTAAGCTTGTTGGGCTTGACCTGATTGTCTTAGCATTGAACCTGAACTGGGTACCGCCTAATGTGTGCCTGCAGATCATCCTCACACACGACTGATCTCGTTAAAGTCACCCTGTCAGATCTGAATTGCATACATATAAACATACACGTGCATATGCATTGTATTGCGAATGCAATCTACACTTAATTTCCCTTATAAATTCCCCTATGTACTCAAGTGCATCTTTTGCAAGGGGAGGGAAATGTCAAACAGGGTGGATGCTGTGTTACAGAACAATCATTCAATCTATCTATCTAGCTAAACATTCAAACATGTTATTGCTGTAAATGTGCATTTTTGGTTGCAAATCACACCACATAAACCCATCACAGCTTAAAAAAATTAAAGGTATAGTGCAATAACTGAAATGCATTTTCAGCTGTTCCTTTGTGCAGGGCAATCCAGCCTAACAATTGTGTGCAATTGACATGGATGTTGTATGCAGGGTTATAGCACGATCATGTGGGTCACATTACTGTTGTGATTCCACACATGCATTTTAGAGCTGCAAATCTCACCACACTGAACACTCAGTGGTCATCTGATTTGCGAGCATACTGCTTTGCAATGCAATCGAGTCCATGCATCCCATATAATGGATAGGCCTGTCTAGGTGTATAGCCCAATATTTCAACTCCAGACCTGATGCAAGGAAATGAAAATGTTACACAGGGTATACATTACTGTTGTAGATTTAACTGTGCATTTTAGGCTGCAGATCACACCTTCATGCTGCAAGATCTAAATCGCATATGCATGTATTCCTTTGTGCAGTGCAATGCAATGTATTGCCAGCATCCTTTAGAATTAAAAAATGAGACCATATGCCAGGAAGGGTGGACACATTACTGTTTTGGCTTCAAATGTACATTTTAGGGTGATATACAATCTTCATGTGCTGACTTCTATGTTTTTATACTACTGTAGAATAAAATCAAGTTTAAGACCTTGTGCAGAAAAGCTGAAATGTTGCAAGGTTTACAACATCTGGTGGGCGGCACGGCGGCTAAGTTGGTAGCACTGTCGCCTCACAGCAAGAAGGTCCTGGGTTCGATCCCCTGGTGGGGCAGTCCGGGTCCTTTCTGTGTGGAGTTTGCATGTTGTCTTCGTGGATTTACTTCGGGTGCTCCTGTTTTGTCCCACAGTCCACAGACATGCGTGAGGTGAACTGGATATACAAAATTGTCCACTGTGTTTGATATAACGTTGTGAAATGCTGAATCTCGTGTAACGAGTAACTACTGTTTCTGTCGTGGATGTAACCGAAGGGTGTAAAACATGACATTAAAAATCCAAATAAACAAAAGAACAAAAAACCACATCTGGCAAAATAACCCATCTTTTTTTCCTTTTGTAGCAAATAAACACATGTAGCAAATAAATCACAAATATGACCAAACACATTTTTTTTTGCCAAACATTATGGCTTTCTGAAACCCACCAAATCAAATGAAATAAAATTAATGTCATTAATGGTATATCCCCCCAATTAAGAAAAGGAGTAAATTGTGGAATCAAAAATGTCACCTAAACTGCATTTTTTAAAACAAATACCTGCAAAAGTCTGAAAACGCTCATCAGTTTTCAGTTAAATGGCAGCACTTATAGTCAGTAACAAGCATTTGAACTTGGCTAATTGAAAGAAAACATGGCTCCAACAAGTGTTGTAAACTGAAACAATGAAAATGATTCCCAGTCGCCTGTGTCTAAAATTGTTCCTTTCTGTCTGGAGCTTGCATGTTCTCCCTGTGTCCACGTGGGTTTCCTCCGGGTGCTCCGGTTTCCTCCCACAGTCCAAAGACATGCAAGTGAGGAGAATTGGATATACTAAATTGTCCAAGACTGTGTTCGATATAACCCTGTGAACTGAAGAACCTTGAATGTAACCAAAGTGTAAAACATGACGTTAAAATGCTAATAAACAAACAAACTGTGTCTACAATTTGCTGCCACTTGCATACGGGTAGATTGAGGAATTTGACATGAAAACAGTAAATGTACAACATACCAAGGACAAGCAAAATGATAGAAACAGGAGTCAAGGTTTGTGACAGAACTGTTAGAAATCTGCTGAATGATGAATAAAAATCAGCATTAACACCTAACCTGAAGAAAGCAAGGTTGCACAATGGGCTAAAGAGAAGCAATCATGGGGTGTGGAGGATTGGATGAAATTGATCACATTTCCTCACTTAATAATAAAATGGGGTTGCTTGAGTGGTGAAGGACCAGAGGACATGGCAACCATTACATCAACAGTCACACTATGCACATAATTAGTGTAATTGTAATGAACATCAGACGCTTTTCTCATTCCATCAATAGGGACATTTATTATTAGGATTTTAACGCCATGTTTTACACTTTGGTTACATTCATGACAGGAATGGTAGTTACTCATTACACAAGATTCATCAGTTCACAAGTTTAATTAATGTCAAACTCCAATTCACCATACTTACACCGACAAGGCATAACATTATGACCACTGAGAGGTGAAGTGAATAACACTGATTATCTCTTCATCACGGCATCTGTTAGTGGGTGGGCTATATTAGGCAGCAAGTGAACATTTTATCCTCAAAGTTGATGTGATAGAAGCAGGAAAAATGGGCGAGTGTAAGGATTTCAGCGAGTTTGACTAGGGCCCAATTGTGATGGCTAGACGACTGGGTCAGAGCATCTCCAAAACTGCAGCTTTTGTGGGGTGTTCCCGGACTGCAGTGGTCAGTATCTATCGAAAGTGGTCAAAAGAAGGAACAGTGGTAAACTGGTGACATGCATGTGGAGAGTGAAGGCTGGCCTGTGTGGTCCGATCCAACAGACGAGCTACTGTAGCTCAGATTGCTGAAGAAGTTAATGCTGGTTCTGATAGAAAGGGTTCAGAATACACAGTGCATCACAGTCTGTTGTGTATGGGGCAGCAAAAGGGGGACCAACAAAGTATTAGAAAGGTGGTCGTAATGCTATGCCTGATCGGTGTACATGTCTTTGGACTGGGGGTGGAATCCGGAGGAAACCCACACATACAGGGACAACATGCAAACTCAACACAGAAAGGACCCGAACCACCCCACCTGGGGATCGAACCCAGGACATTCTTGCTATCAGCAACAGTGCTATCCACTGAGCCACCGTGCCGCCCGCTCAATAGGGAAAAGGTTTGATGATGAATTCATTTTTCAGGATGATAACACATCTTGCCACAGATGGTGGGAATGAAATAGATGACTCCATCCTGCAAAACCAATCTATCAAACGCTGTGTGAAAAAATGGAACCAGCTTCATGTAGAAGTGTTTTACTTTTATTAGTGAAGACCATGCTTCAAAGAATTCAAGCCTCCACAAAGGTTGTTTTTTGGTTAATGATTCCATAAATGTTTCCTTAACATTGAGTGATAACATTTACCAGATCAAGTAGAAGAACAAGTTATGTCATAAATCTAAATAGTTGTAATAAATTAGCTTGTGGTAAGTTTCACTAAGCCAGAATGTTCAGCTGTTAAACAGAAATGGTTTTGTGTCATGTATGTTATTTGCCACTAGGCAGTTGTAGCCTAGGGGTTAAAGTACTGGACTAGTAACCAAAAGGTTGCCGGTGCAAGCCCCACCACTGCCAGGCTGCCACTGTTGGGCCCTTGAGCAAGACCCTTAACCCTCAATTGCTCAGACTGTATACTGTCACAATACTGTAAGTCGCTTTGAATAAAGGCGTCTGCTAAATGCCGTAAATGTAAATTTGCTTCCAAGTAAAAAGTTGGGTAAATGTTCTTCAACTGTGGTGATTCCCACACCATTTTTCCCAGAGGTTGTAGATTTAGTCATGGATCGAGCCAGGTACTACATACACGTAGGTAAACATTAAATCCACTGTTGTGGAGTTTGGCAGAGGGTTTTGGCCCAATCTAGACTCAATCCTGGCTGAAATGAAAGGCTTCGTTGCTGGGTAGATCGGAGGACGTGAGGTCTGTATACAGAAGGGTGGAACTTGGAGATGATTGTACGCTGGGTCAGTTCATTCTCTCTTTGTTTATGCTTTAACAGAGCTTTTTACTACAGCAAATAAGCTGCACTATAAAAATATACAACACTAACAAATCAACCTGAAGGCCTGTCGACACCGATTCCAACAGAAACATGGACACACACTGTCGGTCTGACCGGATACCAAACATTCACCAATACAGATCTTATAAATAATGTAGATTAAGCATTTCAAATATTCTTTAAAGGAACCCTGAACAGTTTCCATGCCCAAGAACCTACTGAAATGACCAACGTCTTTAGACCCACCCTACTTAAAACAGGAGAGGCGTACTAGGTAGCTGCTAATGAATGACATTGCCTTGTACTGATCACAGAAGACAAGCATTACAAGTATTTATCTACCTTTGTAGTTATTTCTAGTTCTCATTAACCAATTATAAATGATTTGGGTTAATGATTGGGAGGCCAGTATGTCTAGGAAACACTGGGTGCAAGACAGAAATACACCCCAGTCAGGGCAGCAATCATATTCAAGTTCACCATGGGGCAGTTTAGGGCAGCCACATTCTACATATTTTGGGACAGTCTAGGCCCACTAATCTGAAGTGGACACTGCGAGCACTGTAAGGCAGGACTACCCTAGACATGGTTCCAATTCATTGCTGGTCTTTGGCCATCCTCTCTTATTCACAGACACAACCAATCATAAGTTTGTATACGCCCGGCCTGCCAATAGCACCCCTATATATGATTCAAACCAGTATCTCAGCAGTGGTGGGCTAGTGTTTGTTTGTTTATTAGAATTTTAACGTCATGTTTTACACTTTGCTTACATTCATGACAGGAACGGTAGTTACTCATTACATAAGGTTCATCAGTTCACAAGGTTATATCGGACACAGTCATGGACAATTTAGTATCTCCAATTCACCTCACTTGCACGTCTTTGGACTGTGGGAGGAAACCGGAGCACCCGGAGGAAACCCACGCAGACACGGGGAGAACATGCTGTCCATACACAGAAAGGACCCGGACCGCCCCACCTAGGGATCGAACCCAGGACCTTCTTGCTGTGAGGCGACAGTGCTACCCACTTAGCCACCGTGCTGCCCTGGGCTAGTGCAATAGTGATGTGCCAAAAATGTCTTCATACTGTTCATAGTACTTCTAATATATTTTCCTGTTGGTTAATGGGATTGCTAGGGCAGTTGTAGCCTAGTGGTTAGGGTGCTGGTCCGGTAATCAGAAGGCTGCCGGTTCAAGCCTCACCACTGCCAGGTTGCCACTGTTGGGCCCTTGAGCAAGGCCCTTAACCCTCTATTGCTTAGATTGTATACTGTCACAACTGTAAGTCGCTTCAGATAAAAGCGTTCGCTAAATGCCGAAAACGTAAATGGGATTCATTGTTTAGGCATTTTATTTTGCTAGTGTGTTAAACATGGCGTTAAAACCCAAATAAATAAATATATTGTTAGTACAGTAGATTAACGAAACACATTCTGACCATCTGACCAAGTCAAAGTCTTGGCTTGATTACAGACCAACTCTAGCCGTGTTTTGACAATGATGGAGCTCTCCGGTTAGATTCCCGCTTGAGTAACCTTTGCTAAAAGGCTATTTTGCCCATTGGGAATTGTGGAGGCTACATGCTATTTAAATACACACCACACCTAGAGGAATTACAGAATTAAAATCAGTAACCATGATGCGTTTATGTGCACATCAAGTTATTCATCATTGTCATGATCCAGGGTAACTCGGGGGAGTAGTTGTCTCTAAAGGTCTTAACCTAGACAGAACTGTTAGTCGGGTAGGGCCGGTTGCCAGTTCCCATCACGGAGGTGGTGGTGCGTCTTTGAAGTCTGCTCAGATCCAGATCTAGTCTGCTGAGCATTACAGACTGTAATTTAAACCTAGCATAGCAGTTTAGAGTAGAGTAAGAGAGGCCGAGCCGTGAATCAAACTGTCTACTGTATTTTGTAAATGATACTTCCTCTTTAGGAAGGGTTTAAAGTTCTTGGATTTGACTGTCAGACAGCCTAGCCATTAGGAGGTAGACTTGTCAGTGAGCTCTCGGTGCCAGATAAAATACGGAGGGTTGCATCAGGAAGGGCAACTAATGTGCGCCCAGGTGGCGCAGCGGGATATTTCGCCCGCACACCAGCACTGAGTTTCTGAACTCCTCGGTTCGAAACTTGGTGTTGCTACCGGTCGGCTGGGCGCCATCTGGCGGGCATAATTGTCAGTGCCTGCAGCAGATACTAATTGGCCACCGGGTGGGGGCCGAACTATGTGTGGGTGGGTCTTCATACGCTGTGTAAGGACCCTGATTGGCGGAAGAGACGCCTGTGCAGAAGAAAGCAGAGGCGAGAAGAGAAGGGCTGTACACGTGTCGGAAGGGGCTTGTACAGTGACGTGCTCTCCTCGGATGCAATCTGGTATCTCTCAGCAGCAGAAGAGAAATTGAGTGTGCTAACTCAGGAGGAAAATGGGGAGAAAATGCATTAAAAATAAAGGAAGGGCTACTAGTGTGTCAAACAAGGTAGCGAGTCTTTAAATAATCTGTGAGATCACATGCGTAAAGGGGTGCAATTGGCAACGTTGTGAAGTGTATCTTTCATTGTTGCAGTTCTTTAGGGACGCGTGCAAGCTAGTTATTACCTGACATTGTTGGTCACTATTATGCAAAAACTGTGGGAATTCGTGCTATCATTGGCTGGAAATTTGGAGAAAATAGGGTGAAACTAATAAAAAAGCAAAAAAATCTTTTATCTATTAGATTCTAGTTCATGATGGGTTGGCGCAATGCAGTAACACACCCCAGACGCCAATCCAATGCAGGGTCTCAGCCATCCCATCCCCTCAGCCCTAGCCAATCGTGTTTGCATGTAGATGCCCTAGTGGCTGGTAGCACCAGTGGGGATTTAAACACTGGATCCCAGCGGTAGTGGGTTAGCGTCATTTACAGCTGCGCCCCTGATAATTATATGCACCACAATATAAATGTTAATTAATAATGTTATCTCCAAGGTCGTGTTAAATCTGTGCCGTGTTGAAGTAACTAATGGACACGTCCTAATGGCCTGACCGATTATGATGACTGCGGATGGAGCCGCTCTTCGAGTATCATTTATTTTCTGCCCGTCAACTAGCTTGCATGCATTATTATGCATATGAGCATTAAATTATGCAGTTAGCATGACGCTTACCATTGGTGCCCGGCTCCTGTTTAATTAAGCAACGGTCCACATGAGACAGGGAGGGATAATAGAGCACTGGGTTATTATTAGTAATCTGATGGAGATTAATCACATGGAGGGATACTTGCTATTTTAAGAGCTAAAGATACCAGGACCCATGAAGTCAGATTTATTTCCACCTTAAATTCAATTTTTCATCATATACAGTAGATATAACTTATCTAGGGTTTAATGCATAAAGCATATTAAAAAAGTGTGTTTCAGGCAAATATGAATCCCAATACTTAACAAATGACATGCAAACTCTCATCTATCAAATCATTGCTGTACCTTACTACCTTAACCAACGCCTGGCTGACCATCTTGGATTGAATAGACCACGGTGTGTCCAGCTCTCTTTATTACTCACCTGCTCGTTGATATAATACCTGACTAATTCAGCTTTGTTTTACAATAGACTCTGGTATGCCCTCCCACAGGCACCTCGACCAGACAGCACAGCTCGCATTTCTTCAGTGGCAGTTAAACCCAGTCAACCTCCCTCTGTCAGGCATGGCAAACTGAGTCTGTTAGATGCCCGGCCGGACTTACGGCACTGCTGAGATTCAAACTTGAAAGCTGGAGCTGATTGCTGTGGTGGGTTAGCATATCAGACCTGTGCCACCAGTTGTTTGTGTTGGAAATATACCCCTGGATGGAATTCCAGTTTGGTAACCTTGTACTCTCACTTCCTTTGTCGCCCTGTTTATCTGAGTGCTTAAAATGGACTGTTTAACTTAATTCCAGATGGTTTTAGTTTATTTATTTTAATTTTGTATCAGTAAAATGATTAGGCTATATTGTAATTCAAGAATATCTGAATTACAGCTTGTAATTATCTTGTAATTCAAAAATTAGCTTTGTTATCAGTGGTTTTGGAATGAGCTCGCCACAAAGCTGTCCTCATAATTTTGGCCATATAGTGTATATAATTTTTGAAAAGAGTGTGCTCAGGTGGTGTAGTGGTTAATCATGCCAGCCTACTACCGCTAAGGTCTGGGGTTTGGGTCTCAGTTATGCTATCAGCTGGTCAGAGGTCTACACAGACATTGGCAGTCTGTGGGAGGTGGATTGGGTTGCAGTTATCGGAACAGCCTAGCCATTTGGAGGTGCGCTTGTCAGTTAGCTCTAAACACCAGTCCCAGACCCGGATAGAAATAGGTGGGTTGCATCAGGAGGGGCATTGCATACAAAAACTCTGCAAAGTTTGGCATGAGGACCATTTACATTTTCAGCATTTAGCAGGCGCCTTTATCCAAAGCGACTTACATTACAGTTACAGTATATAGTCTGAGCAATTGAAGGTTAAGGGCCTTGCTCAAGGGCTGAACAGCAGCAACCTAGCAGTGGTGGGGCTCGAACCAGTGACCCTCTGATCACTGGTCCAGTACCTTAACCACTAGGCTACAGCTGGCTTGCTTTGGTGACCACTATATGTGGGAGCAGCCTAGGGACAGTGGCAGCCTAGTGGGTAGAGCTTTGGGCTATCAATTGAAAGATTGACACATTCTTTCAATGCAGCCACTGTTGGGCCCTTGAGCAAGACCCTTAACCCTCTTGGCTCCAGGGGCGCCGTACAATGGCTGACCCTGCGCTTGACCCCAACTTTCAAATAAGCAGGGATATGCGAATTTTGTTCTACTGTATATGTATATATGACAAATAAAGGCATTCTATTCTTTTCTAAATGTTTTGCTTTATCTTGGTCAGAATACCTTGGACAGGGATTCAATTTTTGGGAATCAAACCTGGGCCGTAATGTTGGTGGGCTGGTGTAATAGACTAGACACATGGCCGAGCGCATATGGCCAGTTGTATAAGAAATAATTATATAAGAGTTCACACTACACCATTTCTAAATCACCAAAAATACTGCATTTACTCACATATTCAGACCGTCCCTTGAAAAATAAAATAAAAATATATTTACGTTTTAATAGAACGAAACATGAGCTGTGAAGATGCATCGAGCAGCTGGTTAATACGATACACAATGCGTCCAGGGTTTAATGGATTCAACGTTAACGTCATGAGTAAACGAGTAAATGAAGACTGTTTACTTTGTGCATTCAGTGCATCAATAGAACATACAATGTATATCCAAAAGTATGTAGACACCCCTTCTTACTTAGAGCTTAGATGTTTCAGCAAGCAATACACATTGTTAACAAGAATATAGAGTCATTCATTCATTCAGTCTATTTTACCTGCTGTGTATTTTATTCAGGGGCGTGGTGGGTCTGATTCACTGGGCGATAGGTAGGAAAAACCCTGGACGGGTTGCCAGTCACAGGGCACACACACCTAGGGGGATTTTAGTACTCTCTCCAATTAACCTGACTGCATGTCTTTGGACTGTGGGAGGAAACCAGAACACCCTAGGGAAACCCACACAGACATAAGGAGAACATACAAACTCCACACAGAAAAAACCCAGATCGCTCCACCTGGGAATCAAACCCAGGACCTTCTTGCTGTCAAGCGACAGTGCTACCCACCAAGCCACTGTGTTGTCCATAATATAGAATCAATTATATGAAATATATCATATACGTCCTACTCTGTGCCAACAGCTGGTGGAAGGTACTTTCTTATTCCAGTGGGACTGCACCATTGTGCATTAAGGAGACAGATTGGTGGGTTTGATGCAGAGGAACAGACCAGCCCACACAAACCCCATTGAACACATTTGTGAATAATTTGATTGATGATGGCAAGCGAAATCCCGTCAACCAAGAGCAGTACAAATTCCCACAGACAACCTTTTTGAAAAATGAAAGCTGTTATAGTTGACAAGAATAGGTCCATGCCATATTAATGCCCATGACTGGGAATGTATTATATTAACTGACATGTATTACTGCCATGAAATTAGCATTATGCTTCCTAAATATGTTGGGAATGAGCAGAAAATTAGGATGTAATTGGAATGATTTTGTAAATTGAAACATCTGTAAATTGTTTGCTGTGTTTTTTTGTTCTTTGAACCTTGGTGAGCTTGCCGGTGGAGGTGGAAGATCATAAATCACTGAACAGGAACGAGAACGATGGGTTTATGTGGCACTTGGATTGATATGTGGCGACAAGTTAATTATGTGAACGTCTGTTTTCCCAGCAACCCTCAAACACTTGTTTCTGGTAAACTGGTGGTTCTAAATCCTGTAAATGGCCAGATGAGGCATGACCATGTGCTGCTGTGATGAAATGAGGCATATCCACAACCTATAGCTGTGTCTTAATTTGCATACTTCTACACTATATGGCCAAAAGTATGTGGACATCTGACCATGTGCTTGTTGAACATGTCAAACTGTGAGCAACAGCCTCCATTCTTCTATACAGGCTTTGGAGTGAGTCTGTACAAATGTCTGGCCATTTAGTCAGAAAGAGCTTTTGTGAGTCCAGGTGCTGATGTTAAACCTGGATTGCAATCCAGGTTACAATTTATACCAATTCCAGGTTACAATTTATACCAATTTATACTCAACTTGGGTTGAGGTCAGAGCTTTGTGCAGACCACTGGATCTCCTCCAAACCAACCTGTCAAACCATGACATTTTTATATGGTCATGCTGGAACAGAAAGGAACCTTTCCCTAAATGTCAGAGTTGCAAGCCTAATTTATTTTATATAATCAGTGATATATACCTGTTGACAATAGATTTGCCTGAAGTAGCAGAATGTGATCATTAGGAGTGGTGTCAACATAGTTTGGGCCATATAAGGAGAACACATTTAGTGTCACATATACATATACACGTGTACAGTACAATAAAGCTATTTTTCTGCATATCCCAGCTTGTTTAGAAGCTGGGGTCAGAGTGCAGGGTGAGACATGATACTGCACCCCTGGGGCAGACAGGGTTAAGGGCCGTGCTCAAGGGCCTAACAGTGGCTGCATAGCAGAGCTAGTATAGTATGGGATAGTATAGTATGGTATGGTTTAGTATAGTATTAGATTGTGTAGTATAGAATTGTATGGGATGGTTTAGTATAGTATTGGATTGTGTAGTATTGTATAGTATGGGATAGGATGGTTTAGTATAGTATTGGATTGTGTAGTAAAGTATAGTATGGGATAGTATAGTATAGTATGGGCTAATATACAGTAGTATCGTATGGGGTAATATAGTATAGTATGGGATAGTATAGTATAGTATGGGTTACTATAGTTTAGTTTGGGATAGTACAGTATGGGCTAATATAGTGTAGTATGGGATAGCATAGTATCAGCTAGTTTAGTATTGTATTGGATTGTCTAGTATAGTATAATATGGGCTACTATAGTATAGTATGGGATAGTATAGTATAGGCTGGTATAGTATAGTACGGGCTACTATATTATAGTATGTGATAGTATAGGCTGGTATAGTATAGTACGGGCTACTATAGTATAGTATGTGATAGTATAGTATGGGCTAATATAGTATAGTATGGGATAGCATAGTATCAGCTAGTTTAGTATAGTATTGGATTGTCTAATATAGTATGGAATGGTTTAGTATAGTATTAGATTGTGTACTATAGTATAGTATGTGTTAGTGTAGCAAAGTATGGGAAAGTATAGTATAGTATGGTATGGGAAAGTATACTGTAGTATGGGAAAGTATAGTATATTTCTTGATGCATGCGCAATAATCCGGGAACACAAATCCACAAAGTTGCATCAGTTCATCTGTACACAAGTTTGTTGTATAGTATATAGTATAGTACTGTATAGTATAGTATGGTATGGTATAAGGTAGTGTAGTATAATATAGTATAATATAGTTCTATATGCCAGTGATAGCTCAGTGGTTAAGGTACTGGACTAGTAAAGTTCAAAGTTCAAGCCCCACCACCACCAAGTTGCCATTGTCGGGTCCCTGAGCAAGGCCCTTAACCCTCAATTGCTCATCGTGTTCAGCTCATTGTGTAAGTCGCATTGTGTAAGTCGCTGAAAATGTAAAAAATGTAAATGTAAATATAGTATGGGATAAAATAGTATGGTATGGTGTAAAATAGTATAGTATAGTATTGGATACTGTAGTATAGTATAGTATGTGATAGTGTAGTATATTATGGTAAAGTATAGTGTAGTATAGAATGGGATAGTATAATGTTCACTAGATGCATCAAACTACTGAAAATTATGTTGAAGGGAATAACACCAGGTACTAGCTCTGTCTGCTAGGGGTTATATGTCATTTACATTGCTAAGAACACCCTATCGTTCTGATAAACTCTGAACTTCTCAGGCTTTCAAAAGTTTGGACTTTTAATATGAATGCATAATTTTCCCAGTTTCTGATTGGAATAATTTAAACTATGCCCAGTTTACCCATTTTAACTACAGTAATTTAATGCATAATTAATGAGGTGTAGAATTTAGGATGACACCAGGTGATCTGTGGTCAGAGGTGTTGAATGTTGTATAAACCAGGCTTTAGTCTTGTGGTTTGACTTTGGCTTTTTTTTTAAAAGCTTGGATTGTTCTTGGCCTCATTTCTTAATCACACTGAAAATTTCTGCTAACTGAATAAATGTAAATGTGTGTGAAAAAAAGAAGCCTCTAGTGAGCAGCACGCTCCCAGTGCACAGAAGGGACATGTAAAAATGAACAGAGGCCATAAACTTAGTGCATATTCTGTTATATATCATGGAGGTTGCATCATGGGGGAAAGGGTGGAATCTTGATGAGCTGGTTTAAGGACCCGGAGGATGAGTGCCAGAGCATGGGCCCGTTGAGGGTTGGGCTTGCCGTGTGGGGAGGGGAAGGGGTTCTGTTCGCCTCAGTTTTGTCCAAGCTGTTCATTTGCTACACAGTTTGATTTGCATTTAAATAGAGACGGCAGGGTGGAGGGGAGCCAGGGCTTTAGAATCGGACTGGGTTTGTTCTTCGCTCTTATGTAGAACAGTAAGGGACGGGCAGGCTTACAGAGAGCCGTTTCCTGCTTGTCTGTACTCTTCTTTTCAGCATTGTCATATTCAAAGGCAGTGAAAAGGCTGCATTATGTAACGGGTCAGGATTTGGCCATGAGCACTGCCGGCTTCCTGCGGTTAGTGTTAGAACAGGCATGCCGCTCCCAGGCTCCTTGTTCTCTTATTTTTTTGCAAACAGCAGACTTTTTGGGACAATGTTTTTGATAGAGGGGATGTATTCATCTAAAACAACAAGCCTAGCTTAACTAGGTATTTTAAATGAACATATACTGTATATAATCTTACATATAGCTAGGATTAACAACTAGGCTTATTTTGCATCAGTAATCTGATCTCACAAAGCATTTGGTTTATTTTGTCTTAATCCTTCATAAAATTGTAATATTGTGTTCGTACGGCGAAAATTACATCCTGACTTTGTCTCTTTGACCGCTTGAATGATATTAGATCCGTCTGCCATTTATCCCCTATTGTTCTCCTTTCTCCTCTGTACTGGTGAAGAGCAGGTCATCTGGCGAAGAGCACTTGGCATGGTGCCCTGGTGCCGGACAGCCTGCTGCCCCATCCAAATCCTCTCAGCTAAGAGGATACATGCCCTAATCGTTGTGATAACACCAAAACAAAAGACACCAGGTCTGGCCGACACTGATGTCGAGCCTTAATCCAATCAGAGCAGTTCACAACTGCAGATTAGTCAAAGCTGTGGGTTCATCTAAGCCTCTCTGTGTAAACAAAACACATAGATGCTCGGTGAATGCCTGGTCAGAAAACTGGACTCTCTTATGCTCTTACCAGTGCTCTTACCAATATGATTAGGGCAGATTTACACCTGGTTTGGGGAGGTCAGTCATGCTGGACAAGACAACCTAGCTTTCATATATTGGATATAATTATTTAGTTTATTTGTATTTGTATTAGTTCTTTCTTCTTTTTGTTCAATTATTATCTGTTTATCTGTCTGTCTGTCTACCTATTTATCTATCTGTCTGTCTGTCTAATTATCTATCTATCTGTCTGTCTGTCTGTCTATATATATATATATATATCTATCGTATTCTTTTTTGATATTGTGAGAAAAATTCAAAAGTTGTATCAGTACTTTCCCAATTCTTTTCCCAGCTGCTAAAGTAAAACTAAAACCATTAAACTGGAACCTCATGGGTGTATCCGGATGACAGACTTGGAAGAGTTTGCTCTCAGATTTGGTTCTGAAAATACTCGAGTTGACGAACACTGCAGTAAATAGTGTGTTTCCACTGTACTGCTCACAAGAGACGACTGAAGAAGACCCTGCAGTATTTTCCATTTCTACAACAGCTTCTTATTCTTGCTCTGGTTTTCACTTAGGATGTTTTTATCCCACAGACTTAAATAGTTTATAAATTTTTTTTGACGTGCTTAGTCTTTGGAAAACTAGACATCTGAACCAAACACATAAGTGATTTCTTCTGGCTGCTCCTGCCATGGGTTGCCACACTAGCTCATTCGTCTGCGTAGTTTATTTGGCACAGTTTTTAACCTGGATACCCTTCCTGACACAACCCTCCTATTTATCCAGGGCTAGAACCGCAATGGCTAGTTTCAGGTCACGGTACCAACAGTTGCTAACCTCTTCTGTTCTTCTGCTTGAGGTGAGCTGAAAATATTCGACCTTCGAGAGCCTGAGATCTGAGATGTTTTATTTTTATTTCATGTGTAAAATTTTGCAAATAATTAATAAGTGATGCTGCATTACCTACACCGATCAGCCATAACATTAAAACCACCTCCTGGTTTCTACACTCACTGTCCATTTTATCAGCTCCACTTACCATATAGAAGCACTTTGTAGTTCTACCATTACTGACTGTAATCCATTTATTTCTCTACATACCTTTTAGCCTGCTTTCACTCTGTTCTTCAGTGGTCAGGACCCCCACAGGACCACCACAGAGCAGGTATTATTTAGGTGGTGGATGATTCTCAGCACTGCAGTGACAATGACATGGTGGTGGTGTGTTAGTGTGTGTTGTGCTGGTATGAGTGGATCAGACTCAGCAGTTTTTGCTGCTGGAGTTTTTAAACACCGTGTCCACTCACTGTCCAGTCTATTAGACACTCCTACCTAGTTGGTCCACCTTGTAGATGTAAAGTCAGAGACGATCACTAATCTATTGCTGCTGTTTGAGTTGGTCATCTTCTAGACCTTCATCAGTGGCCACAGGATGCTGCCTACTGGGCGCTGTTGGCTGGATATATTTTTGGTTGGTGGACTATTCTCAGTCCAGCAGTGACAGTGAGGTGTTTAAAAACTCCATCAGCATTGCTGTGTCTTATCCACTCATACCAGCACAACACACACTAACACACCACCATCATGTCATTGTCACTGCAGTGCTGAGAATGATCCACCACCCAAATAATACCTACTCTGTAATGGTCCTGGGAGTCTTGACCATTGAAGAACAGGGTGAAAGCATGCACAGAAACAGATGGATTACAGTCAGTAATTGTAGAACTACAAAGTGCTTCTATATGGTAGATGGAGCTGATAAAATGGACAGTGAGTGTAGAAACAAGGAGGTGGTTTTAATGTTATGGCTGATGGGTGTAATACTGTGTGCTCCCTGTAGATATAAAAATAGTTTTTTTTAAACTTAAAAAATATTAAAGCTGAATGTTAATTACAAATATTTTATTTTAAAAATTGAAATATTGCTAGATCTAAATTACCATGTACCTTTCAGTGTATTTCTTTTTGAAGTAGGCCATAAGATATAAATCAGCCGTGTCAGTGGTTGTTGTTTGTTGAACTGAGGAAGTGGCATTTGTGGAGAGAGCTGTAAGATGTTTTGTAGACCGGGTTGTTTAGACTTGTGGTTGGATTGCATCACAATGGCTTCTGAAATCAAACGTTCAAGCTAAGAGTCCAAAATTATACTTTCCGATCCTTATGCTTAGCAATAAACCTTTAAAAACATGACGTTTTTATTTCTGTACATGGTCCATGGTGTAGTCTTGTTAGCACAGGCTCTGGTACGTCTTCATTTTCTCTTTTCAGCCTGGGCACAATAAGAACGCTAATCCTCATGAATATTTAACACACCTATTGAGATGTCTTCCTCAGCCGCTGGAAATTTGTGTTGTCGTGAGCTGCCACGGGTCTCTAAACAAGCTATTTCTTGTTTTGTCTGGTCAACTTAGTTTTTTTTTTTACCTCTTTTTCTCCAATTCCCCCCCCCCCCCCCCCCATTTTCTCCCTGATCTAGTCGTATCCAATTACCCTGGTTGCGTTATGCTTCACCTCTACCGATACAACCCTCCACTGCTGACTGAGGAGCTTCGTAACTGACACCACTGCACGAGGCGAGTTCATCTGCGGACCAGCTCTGTGCACTGAGAGCCACACCCTGATCAGCATTATTCCCCAACTGCATTCCGTGCAGGCACCATCAATCAGCCAGCAGAGGTCGTAACTGCACCAGTTACGAAGAACCCTGGGCTGACTTTCCCAGCCCTGAACAACAGCCAATCGTTGTGCATGTGGCCTCCCAGCCCAGACAGATGGCAGAGCTGAGACTCGATACGATGTATTCGAAATCCAAGCTATGGCGTGCAAGGGTGTTTTACTGCTGCGCCACCTGAGCAGCCTTTTATTTCAATTGTTAATAAACATCCATTTCTGAATTTCAGGCCTGCAACACATTAGAAAAAAAGTTGGGACGGTAAAGCATTTACCTCCTTGTAACGTTGCCATTTCTTCTCACAACATTTAAAAGACATTTTGGCAAAGAATATACCAAGTGATGAAGTGTTTTAGTGTTATTTTGTCCCATTCTTGTGTGTTTTGTTTGCATTTTCCACACTACAGTGGAAACTCTTTTTGTTTGGTTCCATCATGGAAATATGGATATCATATGGCTATATGTATGATGAGCTTTCAATCAAGCAGGGATCAATCTTGCATGTCTTGGCTTGTCTTGGGAAAGGCATCATCCAGAACTATGAAACATACCGTGTCATGTAATGTCATGGAGAAATTTGCACTGGGTCTGTCTGAAAACCTAGTGAGCTGCCTTGCTGCCTACTGCCTACCTGGGCAGCTGCCTAAGTAGTGAGGATTCTAATGAGACATCAAACTCATAAGGCAGATTATTTAGACACACTACTTAGACAGCAATTATGGCTGTTACTAAGCTAACCCAGTTAGCCTCATGCCATTCAAACCAATAGACTGAGGTGGCATAACCTGCTAGCATTCCACCTAACGTCTTACTCCATGTACTGAAAACGTAAAAAAAATGGTCACAGATGATTTATTTGAATTTGCAAATAAATGACACTCGTACACCTTAATACAAATTTAAAATGAATGAGTTTATTTACATTAGAAAAGAACTCCGTATGATGCCATATTTGTAATTTTTTGTGAGAAAAGTTGTGCTGCATTGAATGCTGGGATTGTCTTCACCGCTAAGGAAGCATCGGATGCTCCCTCTTTATTCAGTCAGAATATCGCTTCGAAATAAGGCACCTCAGTAGGCAGCATTTTAAGGCATCTAAGAATTTAGACAGACCTCTTCTCTGGCCGTCTATGTATAGAGCTCACTAGGTTTTCATACAGACCATCTCTGATCACTCCATAGTGGTAGCACACCAGCCATTTTCCCATAGAGAGCGTGTCAATTGTTGCCGTAGAGACAGGATGCAGTTGGTGTGGAGACGCTGATTGACGGCTTGCCTCTAACAGGGTGTGGCTTTGGTTCCCTGATGGGAATCACGTTACACGCAGATATAGGATGCTCCTGCTCATCTAGAGGACAAAAATCAATGCACCCAGCAGACGAATGGCTGAGAGCGTCTGGATGGATCTCCTTCTGTTTTGCTTGTTAAACAAAAGGATTAATGTACGCAGGCCTGAAAATGTCAGACGCTTCTCAGACTGACAGCTAAAGCTTATTAGAAATGTTCAGTCTCACACTTGACTGTTGAGTTGAAATGTAGGGCTTCATGGGTTATACACACTGCACTTTTATGCTTAGTTACACATAGTGGATTAGTTTACTGTAGTCGTCTATACTGGGGAGAAAAATACAGCACAGGCCTGAACCAAAATGATTTGCACTACTAATGATGGCAAAAGCTGCCACAGTCAGCTGCACTTATTCACAAAATCGATAAATGTGCTTCCTCAGCTTCTGTAATCTGGCAGATCTAAGTGCCTGTCAAGTCTCTGCATGCTTGATTTGAAAACGTTGAGCTTCGTTTCTCAGTCCAGCTCAGTCTGCAGTAAAGAAAGTGGAACGTGCCATATTTATCGGCCCCTGCTGCCAGTTTGTATCGCCCTTTCTTCCATTTGTCTAGTAGATGAATTCTCTACCTCATTTACTTCCAACTTAGCGTTCCATTTACTCTCAAGAAGCTTCCAGACTGAAGTGTAATGTTGTTTTTACCATTTTCGGCCCATCTGTCCAATGTTTCACTTTGAGGGAAGCTATGAAAGTGTTTTGGTAGTTACTGAGTGACTCAGACGTGAACGTCTGAACGCGGTGAACGTTGCCAGCTGGAGGCTAGAGGCTTGTAAAACTCTCATGAGAGTGCAAATGTTGTAAGTGAAACTCTTCCAAATCTAAACTTTTTAAACTCTCCAAACTTTTTTGTTGCCTGAGATTGGCCATTTTAATGATAATCCTGTTTAATTAAAAGTTATGAGGAATGATGCTATATAAGCAAGTATACAGGTAATTGTTTTAGGTCACACTAGGCAGAAAGTCATTAAAAAAAAACAGCAATTTAGCCATACACGTCTGTAGCCCTGTCCACATGAACTGGGTTAAAAACAAAACAAAACGGTCACACCAATTCTTTTGTTTTTGGAGGAGTGGGGGGGTCTCTATCCAAAATGCTGTTTAGATGTACATTTACGGCATTTAGCAGACACCTGTATCCAAAGCAACTTACATTACAGTTACAGTATACAGTCTAAGCAATTGAGGGTTAAAAACCTTGCTCAAGGGCCCAACAATATATGCTACTGCACAATATATGAACTACTGTAGATCTATATGATCTTGGTGCTGACTGCAGAGCATTGTCTCTCACTTGAGGTGTACAGATACACTAAAACAGAGATTTTTTAGATTTCTTATTTCTTTCTATGTAGATGGATGAAAATAAAGAGATTTTATTAAAAAAAAAAAAAACTCCCAGTGGTAGCGAGCTAGCATAATAGACTGATGCTAGGTTCAGCACTCTCTGTTTAAATTAGTTTGTGAATCTTTTAGCGCTATTGCTAATAACCATCAAAACAAATTCAAAATGACTTTATTTGGCTATGTAGCTACATAGTACAGAGTATTGTGATTTCTCAGCGCTGTAGTGTACAGATACATAAAAAAAACAAAAAAGTAAAAAAAAAAAATCCTCAAAAATTTGTTCATGTAGATGGATGGAAATAAAGAGAATTTATATAAAAAAAAAAACTTCGTGGTAGCGAGCTAGCATAATAGACTGATGCTAGGTTCAGCATTGTCTGTCTAAATTAGTCTGTGAATCTTTTAGTGCTATCGCTAATAGCCACCAAGTCAAATTTAAAATGACTTTACTTGGCTACATAGTACAGAGTATTGTGATTTCTCAGCCCTGTAGTGTACTGATACACTAAAAAACAGAGCAAAATTAAGAAATTTATAAAAACAAATCTCTGTGTAGATGGATAACAACAGGAAGAATTGATCAAAAAACCTTCCAGGGGCTAGCATTATAGACTGATACTAGGATCAGAGCTGTCTGTTTAAATTAGTTTGTAAATCTTTTAGCACTATCGCTAATAACCATCAAAACAAATTGAAAATGACTTTACTTGGCTACATAGTTACATAGTACAGAGTATTGTGATTTCTCAGCCCTGTAGTGTACAGATACACTAAAAAAGAAAAAAAAATAAGAAATTCTCAAAATATCGATCTTATTCTTCATGTAGATGGATAAAAATAGAGAGAAATTATATTTAAAATACTCCCAGTGGTAGTGGGCTAGCATAATAGACTCATGCTAGGTTCAGCATTGTCTGTCTAAATAAGTCTGTGAATCTCAAGATCAAGATCAGAGCGGCACGGTGGCTAAGTGGGTAGCACTGTCGCCTCACGGCAAGAAGGTCCTGGGTTCGATCCCCAGGTGGGGCGGTCCGGGTCCTTTCTGTGTGGAGTTTGCATGTTCTCTCCGTGTCCGTGTGGGTTTACTCCGGGTGCTCCGGTTTCCTCCCACAGTCCAAAGACGGTGCAAGTGAGGTGAATTGGAGATACTAAATTGTCCATGACTGTGTTCGATATAACCTT
Source organism: Trichomycterus rosablanca (assembly GCF_030014385.1). NCBI lineage: Eukaryota > Metazoa > Chordata > Actinopteri > Siluriformes > Trichomycteridae > Trichomycterus > Trichomycterus rosablanca. The sequence goes on along the minus strand of NC_085993.1, from coordinate 42,033,728 downwards.
GTGAACTGATGAACCTTGTGTAATAACTACCGTTTCTGTCATGAATGTAACCAAAGTGTAAAACATGACGTTAAAATTCTAATAAACAAACAAATCAAGGTTTATTTGTCACATACATCGTCATACACAGTACAACTGGCAGTGAAATGCTCTTGTGACATTAGCGTCTTTATTTATTAGCAAATTATCGCCTTTAGCCACCAAGACAAATTCAAAATGACTTTACTTGTCTACATATTACACTACAAAGTGTGAAGCAATAGTTGTTGTACCCTGTGTAGTGCAAACTGGGAGTGAAGTTGGCATTCGGCTCACGCTTTAGCATAGCTAAGACAAGTGCTAAGATTAGCGCTTTCATATTTACCCTTGTCAGGATGGAATAAACAGATAGTAAAATTTGGTGTTATTGAAAGTGGTCACTGATACTGTTTTTGTCATCAAGTTAACACTTGTGTTGTCCACAGTGTTTTTTTACAATTATAATGGCTTCTTGTACTGAAGAGAGGAAGTGAATCTTATCAGATCTGTAAGTGCTGAGCTAACTGTTTAGTGTTTTATGGCCGTACTGGAGAACACACTAATAATTAGGGATGCATCGATACCATTTTTTCCCAACCGAGTACAAGTACAAGTACATGTATTTTTGTACTTGCCGATACCGATACCAATACCTATTTAGAATACCGTTTTTTTAAAAAACAAAAACACACGTGAGACGTGACGAGAAGTTTAATGATACCACGTCCAAAAATGCACGTCAACAAGTAGCGAGTGATCAAAGTGTTTGTGCGCTGACGTGATAAAATCAAGGAGGAAAAATAAATGAATCTGAGTGGATTTGGCAACACGAATAGCATGGATTGTTCTGTAGTGAGTTGGAGTTAATAAATATTTTTGCAATGTTGGTGTTTTGTTGTTATGTTTTGTAGAGAACGATCAGGTCAGAAATACTGTAAAACGTGTGTGTGTGCAGATGTATTCTGATATAAACTATATTATCCCCCTGTCCCACCTGTTTACACTCCTCTCCTGCGTTTCCCCTCACACCGTATCCTGCGTTCTCATTGGCTGTTCGACATGTCACTCATTCCCAGTCGCACATCTGAGATCAGATATCTGACGTGCTAGAAAACTCGAGCGCTCGGTGAGCCGGTCGGATGGAGTTGTTGGATAGTTCACACTTAGCGATCGAGAGCCAAGTTTCGATCGCCGAGTTTTGGTCGCAGAGCGCAAATCTAGCGCCGACCAGTCGCCAAGCGAAAATCAGGGCAAAATTCGTGTAGTGTGAACTAGGCATAACGCAGCAACGTGCACTAGGCACACGGTATCGGATGTTTAGTATCGGAGCCTCGTTTGCGAGTACAAGTACAAGTTAATGAGCACAAATACCCGATACCAGTATCGGTACTCATGCATCTCTACAATACAAAGCATATTCTGTCCTGTGTGGTAATCTCTCTGATTCTCCTCAATATAATCATCACCACTATCATCATCATCATTGTTATCATCGCTGCAGTATTAGGTTGTGGGATATGTGTGGTGTCTTATGACTAGCAGTCAGCATTAGCAGTTTATTCCCACTGAGGAAGTGATTCAAGCATTGTGTTGTTTTGCACCAGTATAAAATACATTATATATAATTAAAAAAAAAAAAAATTTATATGCTGGAGATCCCTGATTTTTTGCAGTTGAGGAGGGTATATTGCTGCTCACACCTCCTCTGACCCCTGCGCAGCCCTTAACGGAACCCTTTTCCACCTATGCATTCTGCACAGGCGCCTCTATCCGCCAATCAGGGTCCTTACACAGCTTTTGACCCCGTCCACATGTTCCGGTCATCCCTCCCTGCAGGCACTGCCAATTATGCCCGCTAGATGGCGCCCAGCCGACCTTTACTTCTAACCAAGGAGAGTTTGAACAGTCACATGCCCCCTCTGACACATGTGCAGTAACTACTGCATTTTTTCACCTGCACAAGGTGGGTTCATACAGGGATCTGTATCATGCACAAAGAGTCACACACCGATCTCCATTATCCCCTGCCTCTGTGCAGGCGGCATCGATCAGCCAGCAGAGGCCGTAATTGCAGCAGTTTTGAGGAAACCCTATTTAGCCACTGTCCTGTCCCTTACAAACACAAAGCCAATCATGTGTCTGAGTAAGAGAGCTGAGATTCGAACTCAAGAACTCAAGATCTCAGCATTGGTGGGTTAATGTATTTTACTGATGCGCCGCCTGAGCAACCTTCACTTTGTTGACTTCTTGACAGTCATACTTTACTCAGTAACACACCTTCCATGTTGCTGTATTTCATACACTTAGAAGGCTTACACAGCTTTGTATCCTGTTACTATTTGTCCAGTTATTGAAAAAAAAAAACTTTGTCTCAGGTAATTAATTAAAGAATAGTAAATTAAATGGCAGTTATATTCATTTAGAATCAAATACACAATATACTTGTGTGCAAAAATTCAAGGGGTCTGAATAATTGAACAGAAAGTCATGTTGTGTGTAGGTAATTCCACATACAGTGCCTCTTCAACACAAACCACTTGGTAATAGTCTTTTAACTGCCCCCTGACCAGTTGATTTAAAAAAAAAAAAAAAAAAAAAAAAAAAAAAAGCTTTTTTTAATCTATAGCTTTTATTCTTATATAAAATTTTCCTATTTTGCTGTATTATTTATGTTGTGTCCCTGTGTGGGGGTGTGAAACATTGCTGTTGCACAATTCTTACCCCCTCTTGGTCCTGGTTCATTGGGCTGACTAATAGGCTCTTCAGGCTTTGATTGTGGGTCACAATAAATGTCCAGTAGTGAAGGTGGTGGGTGGTTAACACTCCGTATGCTGTGGACACTGTGTTACTTCTAGTTTAACAGAAAATAAAAAAGCTGCTGCAGTGTTGCAGGTTCTTGGTGGTTGTCAGGAAGAAGAACAAAGAGGTTTTCAAAGGTTTGCTCTGTACTTTAAATATTTCAGTATAGTATAGTACAGTGGTGCCTTGTAACTTGACGCTCTTTGTTGAGAAATTTGTACCCTTAAACTCAACGTGTTCAATTTGTTTTAAAAAATGTATTTAATTTTAAATAAACAATGAACAGCCACTTTGTTCGGCGCTTTGCTTGAGCGGTGCGGTGAAATGTCATCAAAGTGTGCATATGAGACGAAACTGCATTTGTGTGGAATAACCGTCAGATTCACTCTGAAATTGTCCACATGTATCTGTGTTCAGCTGGATTTTCCTCACTGTTTCACTTTTAAACTTGTGTTATAGCTTGCGGTTCTGAGAAATTGTAAGAATCAGCTTTTTATTTCAGTGTTTTATATTATATTTGTGTTATTTTCAGTGTGCAAGTGTCAAAAACAATTGCATTATTTTACATTAGCCTAAAATATATACAAGTCCACTGGACCATGGAACGCATTAACAGGTTTCCCATATATCCTTATGGGAAAAAAGTACCTTGAAACTCAATGCCTTTTAAACTCCACGCCAGTCCGACGTCGAGTTTCAACGTACCACTTATAGTTTCAGTATTGTGTGCACTGTTAAAAAAAAAAAAAAACAAAAAAAAAAAACAGAGTTGCCAGTAAAGTATTGTAATTCTACAATAACTAACTCTGGAGCATATTTACAGTAAAGAACTGTAAAAGGTTACCAGTTTATTACTGTAATTTTTACAGTAAAATCACTTTGTTTACAGTAATATACTGCACAATCCAACCACCTCAACTGTCAAGGCACATTTGAATGAACCTGCCATAAAAATAAATATTTTTGTATCTTTAACTGCAGTTTACCACACGAATATAAACATACAGTAAAACAGGATTCAGAATCAAACAGTATCACGACTTGCTGACGCTGATTAAAAGAAAACGGTTTTGTAAGCTTCTAACTCCTGCCTAAAATAATGGAAATCCAATCATGCATTGCGGTTTCTTGCATTTAACTGTAAACTAATGTACACACACATTTGCCCAATTATATACAGTATAATCCTGTAAATCCATAAAACTGTATTTTACTGTGAAATATATACTGTAAATTTACAGCAATAAAATGATCCAGAAAGCCATTGTTGTGTTCAGTGGAGAAATTCAATGCCATAATCATGTAACCAAAAAAACCCTTTTTTTGTGCTGGTCTGTTTTTGTTGGGTTGGGTTTTATTCAGGGCTACTTTGCAGCATTAAGGATGAAGATGACTGAGCTGCATGGTTAATGCTGATGTGATGTCTCCAGCTGTGTGTGAAGTGCTCTTATCTCCACGCTCCTGCCTGTTTTCAGATGGCTGGAATGAGCCTGAACCCCTAAAGACATGCCGCATCGATCAGTCAGGATTAAACCGAGTAATTGAAGTCTGAACTCAATCCCCTTCTTAGATAAATGCCAAACATTTTATAACGGGACGGATGCTTCTGTTCCCATCTCGGTCCTTTTTTAATGAAAGTGACATAAAAGGAGTTGGATGTATAAAGATTAGGGCTGGCTCGATACCAATTTTTTATGTCCGATACGATACTGCAAATTGAGTGTCTGCCGATACCGATATCAATCCGATACCGTCATTTCTCCTCTCAAGCAACTAAGCAGTAATAATACATGTCTCAATGCACCATGGTTAAAGTAGCTATCTAAATAACAATGCTCAGACTGTGACACAAATATTCTAAAGGAATAAATACAGAACCTACAACATCACACTTATACAGAACTGCTGTTTTTATTTTCACTTTTTCACACAGAACATTTAGCAGCATTTTTGGTTTCACTTACGTTCGAGCTGTCGTTCACGTGACACATCTCGCTTTATGGCGTGTCGTCCAAAGTGTCTACATTTGGAAGATGTGGATGTCGATCAAACGCGATGAACCAGTTAGAATTGACGAGTTGAGATTTTCCATTAAAGTTCTGTCACGTTTTTAGATTATTAAACCATGCTGGATTTTGAAGAGGACATCTGTGGCTAAACGGGAAACAGTGTAGTTTGTTTTATTTCATAACACTAATGGATTAATAGTTGAGGATGTGAGAGATCTCCAAGCCGGGACAAAGCGATTTTTATTGTGTTTAAACAGTGTTTTTAGATGTGGCAGTAGTAGATGATTTTTTTAAATGCTAAAAGTAGATCCGTGCGTTTTAATTTTAATTTCTGAATGGCTGTTGCAGATGAGTTGTAGATCAGTGGCACATGTTAATGATGTCATCAAGGTGCACCTTGTTATGGCAGCTGCCGAGTGAGCTGGCAATAAACGGCACTCTGTTGGAACGTGTCTTTGTGTGTTATTTGCTTTACACACAAACAATGGCCTTATTTACATTAAGTGTTATTTACATTAAGTGTTATTTACATTAAGCAACAGTATCAGATCGGATTACATGTTTTTTTCCTTCTGATATTCGATCCAGTGATTTGGGCCAATATCGGGCCAATATCGGACCGACACCGATACAGAGTATCGTATCGTTGCCAGCCCTAATAAAGATATACAGTTTCTTACAAGTATCTTCTTGTTCTATTTTTTCTTGCTGTACTGGTAGATACGTCCACTTTGATCAAGACACTGGGTCCGTCTGAAAACCTAGTGAACTGCCTTGCTGCCTACTGCCTATCTAGGCAGCTGCCTAAGTAGAGAGGATTCTAATAACATCAGACTCATATAGCAGATTATTTAGATGCACTAACTATACAGCGACTACAGCGATTGCTAACACAGTTAGCCTCAGGCCATTCAAACCAATGGGCTGAGGCGACACAACCAGCTAGCATTCCAGCTAACGTTTCCCTCCGTGTACCGAAAACAGTATAATGAGAACAGTACGAATTTATTTACATTTGAAAAGCACTCTGTATGTTGCTCTGCATTCGTCCGCCATATTTGTCATTTTTTTTGTGAGAAACGTTGTGCTGCACTGAATGCTGGGATTGCCTTCACTGCTAAGGAAGCATTGTATGCTCCCTCATTTTTCAGTCAGATTATCGCTTAGAATTCAGGCACCTCACTAGGCAGCATTTAAGGCATCTAAGAATTTAGACATGCCATCTTCTAGGGAGTCGACTATGTGTCTATGTAGAGTGCTCACCAGGTTTTCAGACAGACACAAACAGACTATTAGATTATCATTATTTCTTTATACAAAGCTGCTGTTGTTTGGACTGAGTCACCCAGAGTCACGTGTCCACAGAGACATAATTGGCTGGCTGTGTCTGGGGGGTGGCTGAAACCCTGTGATGGATTAGCTCCCTGTCCCGGGTTTTCCTGCCTTGCCCTTAGCGTTTCCCAATGAAAACAGACCCGCAGCGAGGTTAGGGCCATTGATGAAAATAAAATTAAAATGATTTTTTAACCAAAGCCAGCTGGTTGCTAGCCATTAGCTACAGCTAAATATGCTAATACAGATGCTCAAAGCTACTCCTGACAGCATTATTTGCTATAACAAGGCTATATTAGAACATCAGTCAAAATGTCTGAATTATGTTTGCTGAAAACAACATCGTTTTACTCATATTCACACATGCAGGGTTTAATATCGCGTGATTACTACTGCAGCACGGTTGACAGCGGGTAAAGTACGAGGGTGTCGAATTTAAATTTATTAGAGCGTCATATTTCATCCCTGGTGGAGTGTAGTTGTGTGAGAGAGCTCCAGTTCCAGTCCAGTGTTGAACATCTCTTACTAGCTGTTGGAATATTAATTTAACAGCCTTTTCAACCAACATTGCTAGTCTAAAACTGACTTATTTGTTGATTACATTTTATTTATCCATTTTTTCCCTTTTCTTTCAGTTTAGTGTAGCCAATTATTTTTGCCAGACAGAGGCCAGTCTCACACATGGAGAGTCACACACTGATCTCAGTGTTCCTCCACTTCTGTACAGATGCCTCTAGCATAACTAAAAGGGAGAGCTAATAGGTAACACAGTCCATTCGGGATTTAGTCCTCTTCAATTTTCAGTTCATGGCTAATGTGTGCTTTGCTTAATCAGAGCATGTGGAAATCATAATATAGAAAGAAAGATAATATAATGGTCTAGAGCACGTGTCAAACTCAAGGCTCGCGGTCCAAATCTGAGAGCTTTAAAGACGTATGATTGTCGTAAAATACACTGTAAAATCGTACATGAACTGCATCTCCCACAATGCATGCCAATTTTATGACCCGCAAAGTGACCACATCCCGCCACTAGATGGCAGTGTTTTCACATCAGTGTTTAACTCATGCGGTTTTCCAACAAGTGATGTTGAGAAATATTTACAAATAATCCCAAAATGTACAAGAGAAAACTGAAGCAGAAGGAAGGAAATGTTAAACCGGGCCAAATGTTATGAGGCCGTGTCTGTGGTAAAGGAGTACAATGTAAATGTAGATATACATTATAAATATACAGTATAAATCTGGCATTTGGTATTCTAGAGTTTTGGTATGTGTTCTACCATTTATTATACAGTAAGTAAGAGTAGGGCTGGCGGTATGACCAAAAATTTGTAAATGTCGTCTGTGGCCTATTATACTGTCATAAATACATAGAATATATAAACAAACCTGTAAGACAAACCTGGAATCCAGTGTTTTAATTATTGCTCTGAACGCTTCTTTCTTGACTGTCTAGAGGAATTGTGTCCTTGCATATGTGGATTGTTACTGCGTTCATAAAGTCATTGTTTACAACAGCCGTGGCTCGACAAACCATACAGTATCTAGTGTTTTAGTCTGTTCTAAACTGCAGACACGACTCATTTCTTTGGCAGATTTTTCCAGTGCATATGTGGTCTTCCTCTCTTCATCCTCCATCTGTTTTTGTTCATTTTTTTTCACCATTTTGAGGAACAATATTATATGATTTGCTGCCTACTGAAGCCTACAGCTGTTAAAATGAACTACGCTACAGTATGGTGATATATGAAAAATCCATACGCCATGAGGAATCAAAGACGGTATACCGAATGTACCACCGCCCAGCACTAAGTGAGAGTAGTATTTTGTTCACATGTATAAAACTGAAATGGATGCATAATGTAATACAACCCATGATGCACTCAGCTCTTCATTTGTAATGTGATTGATTCTCGTGATGTGAAACGTCTGTGTATAGTCTGTGTTTATTGTTAATATTGTTAGTTTGAAATATTAGATCGTATTTCTCTAGAGACACTTTACATGCCTTTTTCTACAGATGTGTAACAGCCGTTTTTAGAAACTGGTAACACTGGGTCGCCAATCCAAGTCCCAATTACAGGGAGATTGACACAGCAGTTTGCTGTAACAAGACATGGTAGAATTCCTTTGTTTTGCTGAAATGGCGAATGTATGGACTGACCATACACTAGCTGGTAAGAACATCACCACATGACACACAGGGTGTTTGCCAGCTGTGAACACAGCATCAGACAGAACAAAGTAAAGCTATTTTGTAATGAAATGTTGTACCCCCAAAAACAAACTAACATAAATACCCACTAAATATATATATTTTTCATTTTCATTCACCTCTTTGTCCTGGTTAGGGTTGCAGTGGGTCCAGTTTACCCAAAAAAACTGGGTGCAAGTTGTAAGTCTTCGGCCATGCGAGTGCCCCAAGTGTAAATAAAATAAACACCAAATAAAATAAACCACGGTTATCACCATGTAGACTTAATTAGGCCTAATTTTATTATACAACATATCATATTATATATACCAACCACATCCTCGTAATCCCTATTTTTGCACAGAATTAACTATAAAATATAGAAATAAGCACTGGCTTATTTTCCTGGCCAGACCCGAAGCACGGGGAATTGGTGTCCTGTCCAAGGTATTTCCCCTTGGCGCCAAGTGTTTCCTGATGAAACTGAACCTGCCACGACCCTGACCGATATAGAGTGATTTAATGAAAACAAAAATGAAAAACAAATAGTCAATACACACACACAGTCTCCTACTTTTCAGTGTATACACCGATCAACCATAACAATAAAACCACCTCCTTGTTTCTACACTCATTGTGCATTTTATCAGCTCCACTTACCATATAGAAGCACTTTGTAATTCTACAATTACTGACTGTAGTCCATCTGTTTCTCTGCATGCTTTGTTAGCCCCTTTTCATGCTGTTCTTCAATGGTCAGTACCACCACAGAGCAGGTATTATTTGGGTGGTGGATCATTCTCAGCACTGCAGTGACACTGACATGGTGGTGGTGTGTTAGTGTGTGTTGTGCTGGTATGAGTGGATCAGACACAGCAGCACTGCTGGAGTTTTTAAACACCGTGTCCACCCACTGTCCACTCTATTAGACACTCCTACCTAGTTGGTCCACCTTGTAGATGCAAAGTCAGAGATGATCGCTCATCTATTGCTGCTGTTTAAGTTGGTCATCTTTGAGACCTTCATCAGTGGTCACGCTGCCCATGGGGCGCCGTTGGCTGGATATATTTTTGGTTGGTGGACTATTCTCAGTCCAGCAGTGACAGTGAGGTGTTTAAAAACTCCATCAGCACTGCTGTGTCTGAACAACTCATACCAGCACCATGTCAGTGTCACCACAGTGCTGAGAATGATCCACCACCCAAATAATACCTGCTCTGTAGTGATCCTGGGGAGGTCCTGACCATTGAAGAACAGCCTGAAAGGGGGCTGACAAAGCATGCAGAGAAACAGATGGACTACAGTTAGTAATTGTAGAACTACAAAGTGCTTCTATATGGTAAGTGGAGCTGATAAAATGAACTGATGAATCTTGTGTAACCAGTAATGAATCTGTTCTGTCATGAATGTAACCAAAGTGTGTAAAACATGACGTTAAAATTCCAGTGAATAAATACATGTACACAAAATGCTGTCTATAAAACACACGGGCATTGAGGGTGAAAAAGACATAAGGAAATGATATTTTAATGCAGTCTGTTTGGTCTGAATATGATAGAAACAGCCGCAGAACTCTCTAAGAACCAGAACAGCTTTGATTCTCAGGCATGAAATGAGATTTGCAGTGTGCACGAGCGCCAGTGTTCTCCCGAATTACTCTTTGATTGCTCACGGTCTCCCCAAGACATTCGGGGCTCACTTACAACGTGACCTAATTTCCCCGTAGCTGCCCGCCGGTACTTCTGGTTGCCGCAGCTTCTGGTTTTGAAGTCGTTTCTTTATGAGTGTTTTCAAAGTACTTTATGCCATTCATGCATGACCGAGGCAGGTGGTTCGGGGGTGTTTTGTGTGGTTTTTTTTCCCGCTTGCTCTTGTTTTGTCATCAGTGTGTGCTGAGAGCTGAGTGAAAGAAACAGATTAACACTGAGTTCAAAGAAAAACAAAAAAACAACAACAACAAAGCTTTGAGGAGGGTTGGAATGTGAGACAGATTGGCGTTCTCAATGCTGCGAATGGTTTGAGTTTTCTCTCGGTACGAGTTTGATCTGAAAACAGGCCGAATGCGTGTAAGTCACGCGGGTTGAGGCTCTCGCACTCTCTACATGCTTTGCTAGCCCCCTTTCACGCTGTTCTTCAATGGTCAGGACTCTCACAGGACCACTACAGAGCAGGTATTATTTAGGTGGTGGATCATTCTCAGCACTGCAGTGACACTGACATGGTGGTGGTGTGTTAGTGTGTGTTGTGCTGGTATGAGTGGATCAGACACAGCAGTGCTGCTGGAGTTTTTAAATACCGTGTCCACTCACTGTCTACTCTATTAGACACTCCTACCTAGTTGGTCCACCTTGTAGATGTAAAGTCAGAGACGATCGCTCATCTATTGCTGCTGTTTGAGTTGGTCATCTTCTAGACCTTCATCAGTGGTTACAGGACACTGCCCATGGGGTCGCTGTTGGCTGGATATTTTCGGTTGGTGGACCATTCTCAGTCCAGCAGTGACAGTGAGGTGTTTAAACTCCATCAGCGCTGCTGTGTCTGATCCACTCATACCAGCACAACACACACTAACACACCACCATCATGTCAGTGTCACTGCAGTGCTGAGAATGATCCACCACCTAAATAATACCTACTCTGTAGTGGTCCTGGGGGGGACCTGACCATTAAAGAACAACATGAAAGGGGGCTAATAAAGCATGCAGACAAACAGATGGACTACAGTCAGTAATTGTAGAACTACATATGGTAAGGGGAACTGATAAAATGGACAGCGAGTGTAGAAAGGAGGTTATTTTAATGTTATAACTAATAGGTATATTTATATATATATATATATATATATATATATATATATATATATATATATATATATACTGTATATACAGTATATATATCAAATTATGTGTGAACATGCATGTATATACAGTATATACTGTGTATATATATACAGTGTATCACAAAAGTGAGTACACCCCTCACATTTCTGCAGATATTTAAGTATATCTTTTCATGGGACAACACTGACAAAATGACACTTTGACACAATGAAAAGTAGTCTGTGTGCAGCTTATATAACAGTGTAAATTTATTCTTCCCTCAAAATAACTCAATATACAGCCATTAATGTCTAAACCACCGGCAACAAAAGTGAGTACACCCCTAAGAGACTACACCCCTAAATGTCCAAATTGAGCACTGCTTGTCATTTTCCCTCCAAAATGTCATGTGATTTGTTAGTGTTACTAGGTCTCAGGTGTGCATAGGGAGCAGGTGTGTTCAATTTAGTAGTACAGCTCTCACACTCTCTCATACTGGTCACTGAAAGTTCCAACATGGCACCTCATGGCAAAGAACTCTCTGAGGATCTTAAAAGACGAATTGTTGCGCTACATGAAGATGGCCAAGGCTACAAGAAGATTGCCAACACCCTGAAACTGAGCTGCAGCACAGTGGCCAAGATCATCCAGCGTTTTAAAAGAGCAGGGTCCACTCAGAACAGACCTCGCGTTGGTCATCCAAAGAAGCTGAGTGCACGTTCTCAGCGTCACATCCAACTGCTGTCTTTGAAAGATAGGCGCAGGAGTGCTGTCAGCATTGCTGCAGAGATTGAAAAGGTGGGGGGTCAGCCTGTCAGTGCTCAGACCATACGCCGCACACTACATCAAATTGGTCTGCATGGCTGTCACCCCAGAAGGAAGCCTCTTCTGAAGTCTCTACACAAGAAAGCCCGCAAACAGTTTGCTGAAGACATGTCAACAAAGGACATGGATTACTGGAACCATGTCCTATAATCTGATGAGACCAAGATTAATTTGTTTGGTTCAGATGGTCTCAAGCATGTGTGGCAGCAATCAGGTGAGGAGTACAAAGATAAGTGTGTCATGCCTACAGTCAAGCATGGTGGTGGGAATGCCATGGTCTGGGGCTGCATGAGTGCAGCAGGTGTTGGGGAGTTACATTTCATTGAGGGACACATGAACTCCAATATGTACTGTGAAATACTGAAGCAGAGCATGATCCCCTCCCTCCGGAAACTGGGTCGCAGGGCAGTGTTCCAGCATGATAATGACCCCAAACACACCTCTAAGACGACCACTGCTTTATTGAAGAGGCTGAGGGTAAAGGTGATGGACTGGCCAAGCATGTCTCCAGACCTAAACCCAATAGAACATCTCTGGGGCATCCTCAAGCGGAAGGTGGAGGAGCGCAAAGTCTCGAATATCCGCCAGCTCCGTGATGTCGTCATGGAGGAGTGGAAAAGCATTCCAGTGGCAACCTGTGAAGCTCTGGTAAACTCCATGCCCAGGAGAGTTAAGGCAGTTCTGGGAAATAATGGTGGCCACACAAAATATTGACACTTCAGGAACTTTCACTAAGGGGTGTACTCACTTTTGTTGCCGGTGGTTTAGACATTAATGGCTGTATATTGAGTTATTTTGAGGGAAGAATAAATGTACACTGTTATATAAGCTGCACACAGACTACTTTTCATTGTGTCAAAGTGTCATTTTGTCAGTGTTGTCCCATGAAAAAATATACTTAAATATCTGCAGAAATGTGAGGGGTGTACTCACTTTTGTGATACACTGTATATATATATATATGTATATATATATATATATATATATATATATATATATATATATATATATGTATGTTCGCACATATTTTGATTTGGGACACAGCTTCTTTTTGTGACGCATCATAAAATGGTGGAATACCCTACATAGTGCACTTCACAGGAACAACTGGGGTGAATGGAACACTTCTACAGAATTGGAGCTAATGGTTGAAATACCACTCTCTGAACCAATTAGACCTTCTGATTGTAATGTTTTGTAAGAGATGCTGTTATTTGCATTAATTCAGTTTGTGTCACACAGATGATTGTCAGTGAAACGCTTGATTTTAACGAGTTCGTGTTTTACTTCACAACCGGGAAAAAGTTTGGAGGTTTTTTAATTATAAGCACATTTACAAAATAATGGATTATATTCCTAATGGGACACACGGTTATAAATTTAATAGCATCTGGAAGAACAGAAGCTAAGGTAAGCAGTGGTTATGATGTTTTTGCTGGGTTTAGAATTTTGGCTGCTGTGCCGTGATTTATCACGCGCTTTTGTTTTGCAATAAAAACAAAACTTATCAGTTTAAGCTTTTAACTGGTACTTTCTTGTTACGGAAATTACATTCATTTGCACAATGACTAGGAAAGTAAAGGCACTAAGTACAACAGCAAAATACAGTTGCTAATCTGTTGTGTTTTTATCTGAACTTACATGTTATTCGTTTATTTCTACGCTACATTTTCAATATGTATTTTGTGTATTATATTGACTCGTGACTTGACTCGGACTCTAGTCTAAAGACTTGTGACTTGACTCGGACTTTAGTCTAAAGACTTGTGACTTGACTCGGACTCTAGTCTAAAGACTTGTGACTTGACTCGGACTCTAGTCTAAAGACTTGTGACTTGACTCGGACTCTAGCCTAAAGACTTGTTACTTGACTCGGACTTTAGTCTAAAGACTTGTGACTTGACTCGGACTCTAGTCTAAAGACGTGACTTGCCTCAGACTCTAGCCTAAAGACTTGTGAATTGACTCTGACTTTAGTCTAAAGACTTGTGACTTGACTCGGACTCTAGCCTAAAGACTTGTGACTTGACTCGGACTCTAGTCTAAAGACGTGACTTGCCTCAGACTCTAGCCTAAAGACTTGTGACTTGACTCGGACTTTAGCCTAAAGACTTGTGACTTAACTCGGACTCTAGCCTAAAGACTTGTGACTTGACTCGTACTCTAGCCTAAAGACTTGTGACTTGCCTCAGACTCTAGCCTAAAGACTTGTGACTTGGCTCGGACTTTAGCATAAAGACTCGTGACTTGACTCGGACTTCAGCCTAAAGACTCATGACTTGACTCGGACTTTAGCTTAAAGACTTGGGCCTTGACTCGGACTCTAGCCTAAAGACTCGTGACTTGACTCTGACTTGTATTTTGTGACTTGTGAACATCTCTGGGCTCTCGGTGTTGAAAGGAACGGGCTGGGTTTCAGTGGTTAACCTGAGATTTGGGAGAAGCTAGGGAATCTAAAACACCCTCCCTCGCCTCTGAGCTTTAGGTCTGTCCTTAGCATGACGGAAAGGTTTCCTCCCGGTCATCGCGCGTATCGTTCCGCAACACGACAGCACATTTAGTCTCATTTGTGGCCTTCGGAAGCTTGAAATATCCTGGTGATTCTCAGCAGAAGCATGCTCTGCCTGTAATTACGCCTTCTCGGTGAATGAATTGCTGGGCAGTATGGTGCGCTGGTGCACGTTTCTGTAATGCGATAGCACTCCGAGGAATCCACGTACTCCAGCTTTGGGAATTGCGAGCAGACTAACCGATATCAGATGTTCCATATGGGGTCGGAGGATAGAGGAACCATAACCAGTCACATATTTGAAAAGAATTTAGTCTCAAGTCGTTCACAGGACTGTAATGACTTGGATTTGACGATGTTTTGTAATTGCCTTCATAATTTGATGCTTTTTTGGGGTGTAATAAAATTTGTTCTCTGTTCTCATCAGCTGGTAAATAAATTGCATTTGGAGTGCTGCTCAGGGATGCTACGAATTTACTTGATTTATCATTATTACCTGTTTTCTTTCTGGATTTCCCCCCTTTCTCCCAATCTAGTCATTTCAAATAACCTGGAGATCCGGATCACCACACGCCCCCTCCGACACGTGTCCAATCTGAGACCGCTTCTGATCACCTGCCAGTGTTGGCTTCCCACACAGGTATCACGCTAGGCTCCATGTGACTCCCAAACTTGCCAGGTGCCCATACCAGTCTTGGAGATTGCATATCGCAGCGGCAGAGGGAAGACACCCGTCCTAGCTGCCCTCCCTTAAACATGACCAACTTCATGTGTAGCGCCTCTACATTATCATTGTTTACGTTTACATTTTTATCCAAAGCGACTTACAATTCTGTGACAGCATAACTTTGAAGCAATTGAGGGTTAAGGGCCTTGCTCAAGGACCCAACAGTGGCAACCTGGCAGTGGTGGAGCTTGAACCAGCAACCTTTTGATAACTAGTCCAGTTCCTTAACCACTAGGCTACAACTGACAATACATTGTATTGCATGTATTGTCAAATGGTTGCGCTGTTGGATATTTATGCACTGCTTTATCCTGGTCAAGATAGCTATGGGTCCAGTTCCACCAGAAAACACTGGCTGCAAGGCAGGAACATCCTGGTCAGGACGTGAATCCATGAAAGGGCTTTGGCCAACAAACACCCCCTTCACCTCCAGACATAGCCAAGCATGTCTGTCTAGAGCTCCGGTCGGCCATAGTACTGCTGAGATTTGAATCCGGATTCCAGCTGTGGTGGGCTAGTGGAATAGACCGCTGTCCTCCCAAATACACACAGCCTGTAGTTTATTTGTGTATATGTATGTACAGTGTATCACAAAAGTGAGTACACCCCTCACATTTCTGCAGATATTTAAGTATATCTTTTCATGGGACAACACTGACAAAATGACACTTTGACACAATGAAAAGTAGTCTGTGTGCAGCTTATATAACAGTGTAAATTTATTCTTCCCTCAAAATAACTCAATATACAGCCATTAATGTCTAAACCACCGGCAACAAAAGTGAGTACACCCCTAAGAGACTACACCCCTCAATGTCCAAATTGAGCACTGCTTGTCATTTTCCCTCCAAAATGTCATGTGATTTGTTAGTTTTACTAGGTCTCAGGTGTGCATAGGGAGCAGGTGTGTTCAATTTAGTAGTACAGCTCTCACACTCTCTCATACTGGTCACTGAAAGTTCCAACATGACACCTCATGGCAAAGAACTCTCTGAGGATCTTAAAAGACGAATTGTTGCGCTACATGAAGATGGCCAAGGCTACAAGAAAATTGCCAACACCCTGAAACTGAGCTGCAGCACAGTGGCCAAGATCATCCAGCGTTTTAAAAGAGCAGGGTCCACTCAGAACAGACCTCGCGTTGGTCGTCCAAAGAAGCTGAGTGCACGTGCTCAGCGTCACATCCAACTGGTGTCTCTGAAAGATAGGCGCAGGAGTGCTGTCAGCATTGCTGCAGAGATTGAAAAGGTGGGGGGTCAGCCTGTCAGTGCTCAGACCATACGCCGCACACTACATCAAATTGGTCTGCATGGCTGTCACCCCAGAAGGAAGCCTCTTCTGAGGTCTCTACACAAGAAAGCCCGCAAACAGTTTGCTGAAGACATGTCAACAAAGGACATGGATTACTGGAACCATGTCCTATGGTCTGATGAGACCAAGATTAATTTGTTTGGTTCAGATGGTCTCAAGCATGTGTGGCGGCAATCAGGTGAGGAGTACAAAGATAAGTGTGTCATGCCTACAGTCAAGCATGGAGGTGGGAATGCCATGGTCTGGGGCTGCATGAGTGCAGCAGGTGTTGGGGAGTTACATTTCATTGAGGGACACATGAACTCCAATATGTACTGTGAAATACTGAAGCAGAGCATGATCCCCTCCCTCCGGAAACTAGGTCGCAGGGCAGTGTTCCAGCATGATAATGACCCCAAACACACCTCTAAGACGACCACTGCTTTATTGAAGAGGCTGAGGGTAAAGGTGATGGACTGGCCAAGCATGTCTCCAGACCTAAACCCAATAGAACATCTTTGGGGCATCCTCAAGCGGAAGGTGGAGGAGCACAAAGTCTCGAATATCCGCCAGCTCCGTGATGTCGTCATGGAGGAGTGGAAAAGCATTCCAGTGGCAACCTGTGAAGCTCTGGTAAACTCCATGCCCAGGAGAGTTAAGGCAGTTCTGGGAAATAATGGTGGCCACACAAAATATTGACACTTTAAGAACTTTCACTAAGGGGTGTACTCACTTTTGTTGCCGGTGGTTTAGACATTAATGGCTGTATATTGAGTTATTTTGAGGGAAGAATAAATTTACACTGTTATATAAGCTGCACACAGACTACTTTTCATTGTGTCAAAGTGTCATTTTGTCAGTGTTGTCCCATGAAAAGATATACTTAAATATCTGCAGAAATGTGAGGGGTGTACTCACTTTTGTGATACACTGTATATAATTAAAAGACCTGAAATGCCTCAGATGAATTCACACTCAAGCTGTTCCTCTAATGCTGTAGACCCCTACCCTGACCAAGCAGGGCTGTACTTAACTCACATCCCTTTAAGGCGTGTGTACTGTGCCGAGCACTTCTTTTCACCTGCATGAGGCAGTATTATGTACGGAGAGTTACGCACTAATCTCCATTATTCACCATCTCTGTGCAGGCGCCTTCGACCAGCCAGCAGAGGCTGCATTTTCAGCAGGAATGAGGAATCCCAATCATGTCTGTGTAGGCACCTGGCTGGTCAATATCAGAGCTGCGATTTAGATTTGAGAGCCTGAGATCTCAGTTACGGTGGGCTTGCGTGTTTTACTGCTGTTTCGCCCTTGTGTCCGGCATTGTTTAATGGACTTGAAGCATCTTAATGCCCCAACTTTAGGGACTTATTGATTATTGCATCTGTATGTATTGTTTTATGTTCTAAATGTTAGGTACTGCAGCTTTTATCCAAAATCGACTTACAGTACTGTGACAGTATACTGTCTAAGCAAGTAAGGGGTAAGGGTCTTGCTCAAGGGCCCAGCATTGGCAACCTGTCAGTGGTGGGGCTTAAACCAGTGACCTTGACATATAACGGCATGATCAGGAAACTTTTACCTGCAAATCATGTGACCAGTTCCAGAAGGTACTTCAAATTGGAAAATCTGTCCCATGTGAATTTACATATTAAACAGTTCGTCTTATTGGAGGCTCTTTGAAAATGTCAGAGGCAAATAGGTTAAAGTTCAATCAGGTGCAGCAAGCGCAAAAATCACAAGCCCAACTTGGCAAAAGTGCGCAGTGTGTGCCCCTCAGGTAAGCACAGCGGCAAACTAAGCAGCACCGCCACAGTCAATATGAAACAATGGCACAGTCCACGCAAAAAAACAGCTTTGCCGCTTCTCATGTGAATGCGCTCTAAAGCCACAAACAGAAGTCTGACTAATGAGCGTCGCTGAAAAACGTTCCGGATGCCGAATGTGTTTGTTTTCAATATTTCATTCCAAATGACTAACACGTTCTTGTGTTCATGTATTTGACAGAGATCCGTAATCAACTGGTGGAGCAGTTCAAGTGTCTGGAGCAGCAGTCGGAGTCTCGGATCCAGCTGCTGCAGGACCTGCAGGAGTTTTTCCGCCGCAAAGCAGAGATTCAGCTGGAGTACTCCCGCAGCCTGGAGAAACTAGCCGAGAGGTTCTCCTCCAAGATCCGCTCGTCCAGGGAACACCAGCAGTTCAAGTAAGTCGTCACTATGTCGCAAGCTTTGTGAGGAGGTCCGGAGGTAATGTGTGTTCATGTGTGTGTGTGTTTGTCTGTATGCCCTAGGTGGTCTGATTCATGTGTGTCTACGTGCGTGTGTGTGGTTTATTTTATGGAAACACTGCGGTGCTGTGTGTAATCTTTTTGGCTTGCTTATACTTTTGTGATTCACCAAAAATAACATTTGTGGTAAAAGCAGTATTTAATCACATGGACATAGAAGAAGCAGTAGCAGGGGGATTTATTTCTTACATGGCAACCTATAAGCTTGCTTAGCTGTTCTCATCAGCTGGTAAATAAATTGCATTTGGACCTCTGCAATCTCCCAACTCCCAATCTAGTCATTTCCAATAACCCGAAGAGCCGGATCACCACATTCCCCCTCGGACACGTGTACAATCTGAGACCGCTTCTTATCACCTGCCAGTGTTGGCTTCCCACACAAAACTGTATTGTGTACATCACAAAAATAACATTTGTGGCTTAAGCAGTTATCTATCACATGAACAATAAAGAAGCAGAAGCAGGGTTTTTTTCTTACATGGCAACCTACAAGCTTGCTTAGCAGAGGCAGGGGGATTTTTTCTTACATGGAAACCTACCAGCTTGCTTAGCAGAAGCAGGGGGATGTTTTTCTTACATGGCAACCTACCAGATTGCTAAGCAGAAGCAGGGGGATGTTTTTTTTACATGGCAACCTACCAGCTCGCTTAGCAGAAGAAGGGACCTATAAGCTTGCTTAGCTGTGGATAATATTACCCCTTTTCTGCTGGGTCTTGGGTTATATCAGACCATCCTGGATTGGAAGAACATTAATTACTATTCTGTGTACTTTAGGTGCAGTCAAACTATCCCTATTTATACTGCGACATAAAAGGAACCAGCTATTATTAATCAAAATGTGTTTATTTATTTTTTTATTTTTATAAACGGTTTTGTTTCATCCTTGTCGGGGTCATGGTTAAGGCAATGCAGGAATACCCTGGGCAGGATGCCAAACCTTTGCTGCTGAGGACCCAGCAATCGAGGAGGGTATATTTGCCCAACACACCCTCCCTCTGACACATGCGCAGTCCACCCCTTCTTATTGGCCCTCACTTCAGTAGATTTGCACGTGAGGCCAGTCTCACGCAGGGAGAGTCACGCACTGATCTCCGTGTTCCTCAGGCTACTAACCAGGGTCCTTGCTCAGCCTCGAAGACCCCACCCTTCTTTTACCCAGCAGACTACATTTACATTTTCAGCATTTAGCAGACGCTTTTTATCCAGAGCGACTTGCAGTTATGACTGAACATGATTTTTTAAGCAATTGAGGGTTAAGGGCCTTGCTCAGGGGCCCGACAGCAGCAACTTGGTGGTGGTGGGGCTTGAACCAGCAACCTTCTGATTACTAGTCCAGTACCTTAACCACTGAGCTATCACTGCCCTAGCCTAGTGGCCAATTTTGTCTGCTGCAGGCATGGAGCCGCCCAGTCGACCGGTAGAAGAGCTATGATTTGAATCCCAGCACTGGTGTTCTAGTGGAAGATCCGGCCCGTCACCTGGGTGCCCCAGTATGTATATCTTCGATCCCCAATTCTGCCTTACAAGTGTATGTACACTATACACCTCCTACCCAGAGCGGTAGAGAGAACAGAGTGGCGACACTCCCATAGGGAACCGTTGGAAAGGGGGCGGGACATTTTTTCTGCGCAGCTTCCGGGTTGTGGAGCTCTGAATAGTTCCAAACATCCCATAGAGCCTCATTCATTTCCACTACTTATCAAGCATTTTTAGCTGTATGTTGCTTTGTTTAAAAAAAAGAATGAATTTAATGTCATTAATATACTTAATCCTGTTATTGTTTAGCATTTGCTCAGCACTAAATGTTACATGTTTATCTTAATTAATAGGTATAACTGAATTTAGCTTAGTCAGTTAAGCTAAATTAATGACACACGAGTCTTTTCACCTAAAATGAGTTGATTAATCAAGAGTCTTGTTACAGAAATGATCATAAAACATTAGAACCACAATAAATCATTATACTTTTACTTTCATACTTAAGTACATTTGAAGGTAAATTTAGTTTAGTACTTTAGTGGAGGTAAAGAGTATTTTTACTTTTACTACTACTTTTACTGGAGTAATATGTTACCTTGGATATCTCTACTTTAACTTAACTGCATGATTTGTGTACCTTGTCCACCACTTACATTAGACAAAATGAACTTGTGCATATTCATAGTGAATTCATTCATGTATTACATGTAGGAATCAATTATTAATCACTCATGAAATAAGAGATGAATGAATGCTATTTCCTGTACCTGCACTATAATGTTAAAGGTACAGTAGTGTGTTTATCAATCTGTTCATTCAGTGCGGGTACACCTTATGAATCCAGCACATGACTTAGTGTTTAGCCAAAAACAGAGATTAGTTTATGTAAAAAAAAAAAAAAACATAAAAAAACTTTAATCTCTGTACTGTATATTGTCTCTACTACTTAATGATATCGCATTATGTAATGTATGCTAATATAATGTACTGTGTGTTAACAAGAACGACCTATTAACAAGTCATTATAAACATCAATCTTCCACTTTATATACCAAATTGACATTAAAGCAGATGCAGTAAATGTAAACGCAGTTGAAAATACCCAGAAATTTTACAAATGTTTATTATTTTGCCGTTTAATATTTCATTTACTGCTGCCTGTCCCATATGAGAACATGACAGCGGCGGGTTTGTTTGGAACTATTGGAGGGCTACATGAACCACGTGACCGTGTAGCGGCGAGATCAAGGAGTGTCGCAACTCTCTCTATCGACGGCTCTGCTCCTACCTATTAGGATTAGAAAAAGTGTCATTTATGTGACCTATGCGGTCATTTCCAGTTCCCAACTGTAAATCCACTGCTGCTTGCACAACCCTAAAACTGATCAAGGAGAGCCGGATCTCCACGGGCCCTCTCCAGCACCCGTCCAATCACCTGCCAGAGCTGTGTCACGTACCGAGAGTCCATGTGACTCTACATCTCGGAGATTGCATATTGCAGCTGCATGCGTGAAGAGGCCCTGTTTGACCCCCCAAATGTGTTTGTGTGGACGCCTGGCCAGGTCGGTCATCCTGTTTGAACACTCAGAATTGGTGTGCCAGTGGATTAGACTGCTGCACCACCCGCACACTTCCTTTTTGGGATGTACACTGCCCGGCCAAAAAAAAGGTCACACACTTTAATATTTGGTTGGACCGCCTTTAGCTTTGATTACGGAACGCATTCGCTGTGGCATCGTTTCCACAAGCTTCTGCAATGTCACAACATTTATTTCTGTCCAGAGTTGCATTAATTTTTCTTGTACTGATGATGGGAGATTTGGACCACTGTGCAAAGTCTTCTCCAGCACATCCCAAAGATTCTCAATGGGGTTCAGGTCTGGACTCTGTGGTGGCCAATCCATGTGTGAAAATGATGTCTTATGCTCCCTGAACCACTCTTTCACAAATTTGAGCCCGATGAATCCTGGCATTGTCGTCTTGGAATATGCCCGTGCCATCAGGGAAGAAAAAAATCCATTGATGGAATAACCTGGTCGTTCAGTATATTCAGGTAGTCAGCTGACCTCATTCTTTGAGCACATAACGTTGCTGAACCTAGACCTGACCGACTGCAGCAACCCCAGATCAGAGCACTGCCCTCACAGGCTTGTACGGTGGGCGCTGAGCATGATGGGTGCATCACTTCAGCCGCCTCTCTTCTTACCCTGAAGCGCCCATCGCTCTGGAACGGGGTAAATCTGGACTCATCAGACCACATGACCTTCTTCCGTTGCTCCAGAGTCCAATCTTTATGCTCCCTAGCAAATTGAAGCCGTTTTTGCCGGTTAGCTTTGCTGACAAGTGGTTTTATTAAGGTTACACAGCTGTTTAGTCCCAATCCCTTGAGTTCCCTTCACATTGTGCGTGTGGAAATGCTCTTACTTTCACTATTAAACATTTCCCTGAGTTCTACTGGAGTTTTTCTACAATTTGATTTCACCAAACGTTTAAGTGATCGCCGATCACGATCATTCAAGATTTTTTTCCGACCACATTCCTTCCTCGAAGATGATGTTTCCCCACTGTCCTTCCACTTTTTAATAATGCGTTGGACGGTTCTTAACCCGATTTTAGTAGTTTCAGCAATCTCCTTAGATGTTTTTCTCCTTTTTTTTTGGCCAGGCAGTGTATTTTGAGGATGTTACTCGTTATGTATCAGAACAGAATACAGTAATTCAGAAATTCATGCTTGTCGCTCTGATTCTTCTCGTTTTTCGCTCTGTTCTTCACCCGTCGTCTCTGCGCCGGCTTTATTAGAGCAGAAATAGCTACTGGTGAATTTTAGACCTCTCAGGTCGTTGGCCTCTGGATACAGACGCCCTTCACCCACACCCTGCATCACCAAACTTCTCGAAAGCTGTAAAACTTCCTAACGCTTAAGGATTTTATCTCTACTTCGGTTTGACAGCGGGATGGAATTTAAACAGACCCTCTTTCATGTTTACTGCTCTGCTAAGAAGTTCTTCTTCAAGCCGTTTAGCTAAAAACAGCTCGTCCGGGGTGACGTGACTCACTGCTGGTGTGGATTTGATCAATGGGCAGTTCTGTCCTTGCTGGCATTTAGCTGCAGACAAAGCCTCATGTTAGAGATGATGCTAATCTGCAGCTATAACAGCTTGTACTCCTCTGGAATGAATGTCTGTGGGAATTTGTGTCCATTCATCCAGATCATACACTGTTGTTGGCCAGGAGGTCTTGCTTACTATCTAAATTCCAATTCCTCTCAAAGCTGTGCACAGACGTTGTGGTCAGGGCTTTGTGCAGACCATTAGAGTCTCACAGGGGAACAGTCATGTCTAACAGAAAGGACCTTCCCCAAACTGCTTTGTATATTTTGCATCAATGCTAGCTTCACACATATACAAGTCACCCATGCTGGCACCAATGCAACTTCATAGCAAGATAGATGTTGGCTAGTGGTGCTACTGAGCCTTGACTAGTAGCCCAATGGCACAGGAATCTACATTTATATGGTCGAAAGTATGTGGACATCTGAGAATGAGTGTGTCGGACATCCTTTTCTTCTGACTTCCAGCCTTTATGGCTTTTTACAAGAGTTTGAAGTGTGACTGTGTGAATTTAGAGGTATGCCTGGATCATAATCGATGTTCCAATTCATCCCCAAGGTGTGCAATGGGGTTATGGTCAGTCAGGGCTCTGTGCACGCCACTAGAGTTCCTCCACACCAAAGTGGCCAAACCATATCTTTAAGGACCTCACTTTGTCGTGCACAGAGCCCTTCCCAAATCTGTTTCCACAACATCCTAGAAGGTTGTTATCTGTCATTTACCAGCGCATTTACAAACTAAAATAACCTCCCAGATGCCTCACCACGGGTGATCTAGAACAAAACAAGTGCGGATCAGAAAGACCAGAACTACGAGCGCAGCCAAAACAACACAAAGCAGCGAAAGTTCAAACAGAGTTCTGGAGAGATCAGCCAAGTTTCCTCTCACTGTTGCTGCAGGGCTGCAGACTGGCTGAGCGAAACTGACTCTCCTACAGCTGAACCTAATTACACAGTCTCAGTGAGAACACACACACATTTACTGCGGATAAGTGGGAGCTCAGCGGTTAAGGTACTGGACTAGTAATCGTATAGTTACTGGTTAAGGCCCAACCAATTCCAGGCTGTCACTGTTGGACCCTGGAGCAAGACCCTTAACCCTTAACTGCTTGCATTGCATTCATTCACAACTGTAAGTCGCCTTGAATGAAAGCGTCTGCCAATTGCCTTAAACGTACTAATCGACCCTATCAGATACCCTCAACACATACAAAACGCATAGAATTGGGCGGTATGACCAAAAATTTGTATCACGGTATTTTTAAGATGCTGATGGTTTCATGGTATATAACGGTATGTTTTATTTTTTGTAGTACTGGGACTTTTTATATGTCTGTGGCTGATTTTACCGTCAAAAGTTTTAATTTTAGCGTGTACACCGATCAGCCATAACATTATGACCACCTCCTTATTTCTACACTCACTGTCCATTTTATCAGCTCCACTTACCATATAGAAGCACTTTGTAGTTCTACAATTACTGACTGTAGTCCATCTGTTTCTCTACATGCTTTTTTAGCCTGCTTTCACCCTGTTCTTCAATGGTCAGGACCCCCACAGGACCGCCACAGAGTTGTGCTGGTATGAGTGGATCAGACACAGCAGCGCTGCTGGAGTTTTTAAATATTGTGTCCACTCACTGTCCACTCTATTAGACACTCCTACCTAGTTGGTCCACCTTGTAGATTTAAAGTCAGAGACGATCGCTCATCTATTGCTGCTGTTTGAGTTGGTCATCTTTGAGACCTTCATCAGTGGTCACAGGACGCTGCCCACGGGGCGCTGTTGGCTGGATATTTTTGGTTAGTGGACTATTCTCAGTCCAGCAGTGACAGTGAGGTGTTTAAAAACTCCATCAGCATTGCTGTGTCTTATCCACTCATACCAGCACAACACACACTAACACACCACCACCATGTCAGTGTCACTGCAGTGCTAAGAATGACCCACCACCCAAATAATACCTACTCTGCAGTGGTCCTGGGAGAGTCCTGACTATTGAAGAACAGGGTGAAAGGGGGCTAACAAAGCATGTAGAGAAAGAGATGTACTACAGTCAGTAATTGTAGAACTACAAAGTGCTTCTATATGGTAAGTGGAGCTGATAAAATGGACAGTGAGTGTAAAAACAAGGAGGTGGTTTTATTGTTATGGCTGATCGGTGTATATATTGAAGGTTTTAAATACTATAAGCTTGGCTTAGCCCCACAAAATATATGATGGAATCACTTACTCATTCACTCGCTGTCTTAACCGCTTATCCAATTAGGGTTGCAATGGGGTGCTGGAGCCTGTTCCATCTTTTCAATGGGCGCAGACACACAGTAACACCCTGGACGGGGTGCCAGTCCACCCCAGGGCAGACACACACACACACGCACCCACCCATTCACCTATAGGGCAATTCAGTGTCTCCAATTAACCTGACTGCATGTTTTTGGACTGTGGGAGGAAACCAGAGCTCCCGGAGGAAACCCACACAGACATGGGGAGAACATGCAAACTCCGCACAGAAAGGACTTCAACCGCTCCGCCTGGGGATCGAACCCAGGACCTTCTTGCTGTGAGGCGACAGTGCTACCCACTGAGCCACCGGTGCCGCCCACAATGGAATCGGTGCGTGTTAAACTGGTGCAATATATACGATGTTTATTATTGCACAGTGCACAGTTATACCGTTATACTGAGGTACGACTCCACTGATTGTACAAGTTGATCACGGGTCTGTTGTAGAAAAGTGACTTTATATTTCTATGCTTCCAGTTTGCTTCGGTGTTGTTGGTCTAACATTGGTATAGCAATTAAACTGAAGTATTTTCGCCCGGTAGTAACGTCACTTAACTGTCTGCTTTATAGCAACAACTGCGCCCTGACAAACCATACAGTATATAGTGTTGTAATCTTTTAGCGGCGAACAATATTATATGATTTACTGCTTATTAAAGCCTACAGCTGTTGTATTAACTGTGCTACGGTATTCAACCGTTATTCAACTGTTAAAATACAAAGAAAGATTTTCATATATACAGGTATATAACCCATATAACTACAGATGTACCGATCGGGATTTTTGACGCCGATTTCGATCTCCGATTTCTTTTCAGAGCGATCGGCCGATAGCCGATGTCGAAGGGGGGGGGGGGGGGGGGTCTGTTCATACAGTTCAGTCTGAAAAAACCTTAAAAATAGGACGAACAGTGAAGATAAACCGCCGACAGAAGCATTGACGTGTGTGTGCCTTTAAGAGAGACGCTCTGTTCACAGTATCGATATAAGTGATTCATGAGTCGATTCATTTTATGCGAAGCGTAAGTTTCTTTTCTCAGTTATCTCTCCGTGTTTACTGTTATTAATTAATGTCGTGGTTTTAAATAAACACCAGCTACTACAGAACATTCTGTGTGACTCTCTTACATTAAAAAGCTCAATTAAAAAGCTTAATTAAACTGCTATTACCACAGATCTGTAACAGAGTCAGACTCGTTCCATCTGTGGAGCTAAAAGTTTTCTGTCAGTCAGAGCAGATGATCCTGAACTATGTATGATGCACAACGTTAATTACGTTATTTTAGGTCGTGAAGAGCTTTCACGATGGTTTCTGTACGATGGTTGATGAATGGTGATGTGATGGTTGGTACTTTGTAGCTCAAAGTCTGGATCAATCCACTGAGCTGTTAAGCTTAACATGGTCTTTATATATCACACGATCGGATCGGCTACATTTGGGAAATATCGCCGATCGCCGATAGCATATTTTGATTAAAAATCGGCCCATATCGATTTATAGCCGATCGATCGTTCCATCTCTAGATATAACCGACCAATTTTGGCCAGTTTCATTTTTCTTTTTTTCTAAGGATTCTATATGTCAGCATACAGAAAAAAATTTTCAACTTCTTTTAATGAAAACTTTTATCTTTTTATATGGTGACTAGAGTTACAATCAGGGAATTAGACACAACTTCATTAAGACGGAAAAAGGCTTGCCTGTAGCAGAGCTGAGATGGGATGTCAGCATTGGTGCGTCCTGTGCCAGATTTTTTCAACCTCCGTAAAAGTGGGGTATCATTGAAGTTAAAAAATAGTCATGATCACTTAAGAACAAACCACAATATTTTTTTTTCCATTTTATGTGTCTTGAGTAGACGTTTTAAGTCATACCGTACAGTCTGCTGTGCGTGGTGCTAAATGATCTTCTGATTACTGCCAGACCTGCTACATGTAACAGGAACCTACAGACCAGAATAGGTCTGAGATAAACACAGGGTGGCTGGTTTTCACACCAAGAACAAAACCAGACTTTAAAACTGAAGTCTGGAATGCATCAGTACTGATCTTACTTCTACTTCCTCCAGCTCTCACTTTTTTTTTTTCTTTTTTAAATAGCGCTCATGCAGTCAAACTGTTTAAAAGCTGTCATCTTGTGACACTGTCGGTGGAAAAACCCAAAATAAAGTCCAGAAAACAAATGTTTTATAGCTCAAAGTAGAGTCAGCCCTGATACTGACATCCATATTTCTAAAGGTCGATTTCGCTACAGAGTCCTGCGAAATGTCAAGCATGATATAGTAACAATCAGTAAAATAGTTTGTGTCCTGTATGTAAGACGACGATCAGCGTCCTCGAACACGTTCACACATAGCAATGGTTTTTTTATGCATTTTCTCCCCATTTTCCTCCCGATTTAGCACAGTCAATTTGTCTCCCGCTGCTGAGGGATACCTGATTGCATCCGAGGAGAGCACGCCTCTTCTGACACATGCATTCTGCACAGGCGTCTCTTCTGCCATTCAGGGTCCTTACACAGCCTTACACACCCACACATAGTCCAGTTGTCCCATCCTAGCAGATACAGTGGCCAATTAGTATCTTCTGCAGACACTGCCATTTATGCCCACCAGATGGTGCCCAGCCAGTGTTTCGAACTGAGAAGTTCAGAATCTCGGTGCTGGTGTGCTAGCGGAATATCCCACTGCGCCACCTGGGCACCACACATAGCAATTTAGCTGTAAAAAAAAAAAAAGTAGCAGCAGCGGGATATTCTGCTAGCACACCAGCTCTGGGATTCAGAACACCTCTGTTACTGGTCAGCTGGGCACATCGAGTCCATCCTCACGTCATTTTTTTGTTGTTGTAATTTTTCCCCTTTTTCTCCCCCTTTAGTGCATCCAATTGTTCAATTTGCATCGTGCTTCCGCTCTGTCTTTGCCGAACCCTGCCCTGACCGAGGAGATCGAAGCTAACCCATATATCCCCTCCGAAACATGGGCAGCAGCCGGATGCATTTTTGCCACCCACACATTTATGAATGTTGTGCCACCTAGCGTTGCATGCGGAGAGACACACCCTAAGGGCACTCTTCCTCATCTCTGTGCAGGCGCCTCTAATCAGCCGGCAGAGGTCGTAATCGCATTCTGACAGAGAGAGAGCCACAATCTGGTTCTCGTTGCTCATACAGCCACTCAGCCTCGAACCGGTAAGGCAGAGCTGGATTTGATACGATGTACTCAGAATCCAGCTCTGGTTGCAGCGTGTCTTTTTACCGCTGCGCCACCTGAGCGGCTCTCACGTCATTTTTTTACCATCTGGTTTGGTACCTCATCACAAGAACGAGCCAAACTCCAACGTATAATCAGGACAGCGGAGAGGATCATTGGATGTATTCTGCCAACACTTCAGGACCTCTATAACAGCAGAGTGCTGAAGCGTGCCGGCAAAATTACAGCAGACCCCTCTCATCATGGACATCACCTTTTTCAAACACTTCTGTCTGGCAGGAGACTCAGGACAGTCAAAACAAACACAACCAGACATGCTAACAGCTTTTTTCCAAGAGCTGTAACAATTCTTAACCACAGTTGCTCCCGTGGTTAAACACTTATTTAACAGACCAGATAGCACACGGACTGTAAACATGTTACATGTCATACATGTGTATTATGTGTACAATTATGTGTATTATTAAGTGTATCACCAAAACAAATTCCTCATATGTGTAACATACCTGGCGAAATAAAGTGATTCTGATTCTGATTCTAATGTAGCCGGCACAATTGGCAGTGCCTGCAGCAGACAAAATTGGCCACCGAGTATGCTGGGTGGGAAAAGGCCGGACTAAGTGGGTGGTGTCTTTAAACACTGTGCAAGGACCCTGGTTAGCAGACCGAGGCTCAGAGGTGACGAGGTGGAAAAAAAGGGGTGGAGGCACTGTACACGTGTCAGAAGGGGTGTAGAGCAGGCAAATATAACCTCCTCGAACTCAATCGGGATCCCCAGCAGCGGAAGACCAATTGGATATGCTAAATCGGGAGGAAAAGGGACAAAATGCATAAATTAATAATAAAAACAAAAAAACAGATAACAGATGCACCTCTAGTTATGATCTGTTGACATACGATGAAAGCCACACAGAGGCGTTTGTGCATTTTGAAAGTGTACTAAAACTTTATGGATACAGATTTAAACTACAAAAGATATTCAAAAGTTGAGAGACAAATTCAGGCTGCCATTGATTGTTATGCACTTAAATGAACTTGAAAACTAGAAACATATAATCCAATCTACATTGGATATCTTTTAAAGAAATCGTCATCCAGTGCTATTGAACCAATGAATTCAACATCTCGTGCATGTTTGAGAGACAGGGATGTGAAGCAGGGTGCAGTTTTGATTGAATCAGCAATAGAAGAAGAAGATTAGAAGGAATATATTGATGATTCTGCTCCTGTATTATTCCCATCCCCAACCCCAGCTTCCAACCATTAGAGTTACTTTAAGCCAACCAGAACAAATCATCAGCCAAGTGTGCATTCTACAAGACATCTACAAAGTCGTCCTACTTTCCGACGACCCAGCAGAAGAAGGAAAGTATTGAGAACGTATAACGATGTGCTAATTGGGTCCGATTAAGGTCAGACCACAAGCGTTCGGTTGGGACCAGACAGAGATCATCTTCTCTCAAGGGTCACACCAAGAGGGAAAACGAATCTGAGTCTAATTTAACCGGATCTGTTAAGGGTTGTGGTGGTTCTGACTCACTGGGTGAAATGCAAGAAATACCCCAGACAGGTCGCCAGTCCATCACAGGGCAAACACGCATACACACATTAGGTAAGTCAGGTTATTCGAACGCGATAACATCGGGATTCGCTTACTAAGCTAACACAGTTAGCGTCATTCCATTCAAACCAATGCGATGAGGTGGCACAACTCGCTAGCATGTCCAATAACATCTTCCTCCGTGTACCGAAAATGGTTAAACTGTCCCTGACAAGCCCGAACTTGCAAATAAATACAGTTGTAAAAATCAATGATAATTTATTTACATTTGAAAATAAGTCGGTTCTTTGCTTCACATTGTCCGGCATATTTGGTTTTTTTTTTTGTGAGAAAAGTCGTGCTGCACTGGATGTTGGGATTGCCTTCACTGCTAAAGAAACCTCTGATGCTCCCTCGTTCTCCACTCAAAATACTGTTTAAATTTTAGGATACCTTACTAGGGAGGATATTAAGGCATCTAGGATTTCGAACAGCCTACTTCTGGGGAGCACGTGTAGGATGACGTAAGATGCTGCCTATGTAGAGGGCTCACTAGGTTTTCGAACAGACCCATTGACACACACACTCGTACCCAGGGGGATTTTGGTATTTCCAGTTCCAGAGCACCCGTAGAAAACCCACACAGACTCGGGGAGAACATGCAGACAGTCTTTTCCAAACAAAGAACCCGGGCAGTTCCACCTTGAAATTGAACCTAGGACATTGCTGTGTGGCGACAGTGCTACCCACCAAGCCACCGTCCCGCCCATGCCTTAATTTATCCTGTCTGTAATCCTGACTTTAATCCTATCATTATTATTGCAGTTGCATGGCTAATCTGAATCGTTAGTGGGCTTATAATCATGTATTATGAAAATAAATAAGTATGAAATAAATAAGATTTACTACGGAACAGCGTCATCAGCACATCACCGCCCACATGCGTGACCCCCCTGTGCTGTTTGGAAGTATATGTGTTTACTTCCGTTCTTTCACTCCACTCTTCATTGCCTAGCTGCCATTTTTACAGTTATGCCATGAGAGGCATCGCTTCACAATTACAGCGTCTCGCTCCTGCTAGCGAAACCTGTTATTTTGGACGTATAAACCAGCTGTTCAGGAATGTGCTGCCCACACATTGTCTCCTGTATATCATTACACCAGGCTTCACGAGCTGATTCTGTGGCTTTGGAAACGATTACTGCAGCTGCCAAACTCCCATTCTGCCTTTTAACTTTTACTCTTAGAGTGTTTTTTTACTCCTGCTACTCCTTGTGTTTGGCCTATCAACAAAGGATTGGGAATTCGACCATAAAATAAACCATAGCCACTTGTGACCAGAAGTACTAGGTCTCTAAAGTAGTACTAATCTTAAAGGTGTTCAGTGCGGTTAAGGTCAGGGCTTTGTGCAGCCTACTGGAGTTCCTCTGCAAGTCAGTCCATGACTTTATAGAGCTCTTTTGTACTCTGTGGTAAAGTCATGTTGGTAGAAGTTAAAGAAATAAAAAGAATAGTAAGAACAACAATGTATTTGTCATACACTATATTGCCAAAAGTATTCACTCACCCATCCAAATCATTGAATTCAGGTGTTCCAATCACTTCCATGGCCACAGGTGTATAAAACCAAGCACCTAGGCCTGCAGACTGCGTCTACAAGTTCAGTGAATTCCAGTGTGGTACTGTGATAGGATGCCACCTGTGCAACAAGTCCAGTCGTGAAATTTCCTTGCTACTAAATATACTACAGTCAACTGTCAGTGGTATTATAGCAAAGTGGAAGCAATGGGAACGACAGCAACTCAGCCACGAAGTAGTAGCCACGTAAAATTAATTGCTACAGACCTCCAAACTTCATGTGGCCTTCAGATTAGCTCAAGAACAGCGTGTAGAGAGCTTCATGGAATGGGTTTCCATGGCCAAGTAGCTGCATCCAAGCCTTACAGCACCAAGCGCAATGCAAAGCATCGGATGCAGTGGTGTAAAACATGCCGCCACTGGACTCTGGAGAAATGAATCACACTTCTCCATCTGGCAATCCGATGGACGAGTCTGACTGCATTGTGCCAAGTGTAAAGTTTGGTAAAGGGGGGATTATGGTGTGGGGTTGTTTTTCAGGAGTTGGGCTTAGCCCCTTAGTTCCAGGGAAAGGAACTCTTTATGCTTCAGCATACCAAGAGATTTTGGACAATTTCATGCTCCCAACTCTGTGGGGACAGTTTGGGGATGGCCCCTTCCTGTTCTAACATGACTGCGCACCAGTGCACAAAGCAAGGTCCATAAAGACATGGATGAGCGAGTTTGGTGTGGAAGAACTTGACTGGCCTGCACAGAGTCCTGACCTCAACTCGATAGAACACCTTTGGGACGAATTAGAGCGGAGACTGTGAGCCAGGCCTTCTCGTCCAACCTCACAAATGCGCTTCTGAAGAATGGTCAAAAATTCCCATAAACACACTCCTAAACCTTGTGGAAAGCCTTCCCAGAAGAGTTGAAGCTGTTATCGCTGCAAAGGGTGGGCCGACATCATATTAAATGCTATGGATTAAGAATGGGATGTCACTCAAGTTCATATGCGTGTGAAGGCAGATGAGTGAATACTTTTGGCAATATAGTGTATATATACACGTGTACAGTACAATGAAATTCTTTTTTCTGCATACCCCAAATTATTTGGGAGCTGCAGTGTAAACCCAACTCACTGGATCACTGGATTACTGCAGCGATGTTGGGTCTACATTGCTACATTGTTGGTCTGCAGTATAAATTGGAACCACTGAAGCACTGTTCGGCCTGCAGTATGGACGTAAATCACTGCTGCAGCATTGTTGTGTCTACAGTATAAATCCAAACCACTGCATGATCGTTTGATCTGCAGCATGAACCCAAGCTGCTGCAGCAGGTTGTCCGGCATGCAGTCTGTACCCAAACCACTGCAGCATTCTGTGATCTTCAGTGTAACCCCACACCACTGCATTACTGCTTTCTCTGCAGTGTGAATCCCATCCAATGCAGCCCTGTTTGCTCGCCAGATTCAATCCAAATCACCGTAGCAGCTTAGCTTGCTGTTCAGATTGATCAGCTTTAGTTGCTCTGCAGACTGAACCTAAATCACTGCAGCACATCTTTCCCTTTTTTCATTCAGGCATCTGCCTCCCGTCCTCAACCTTCATTCACATGCTGCCAGGTTATTTGACCGAGTGCCAAGTGTGTGCGCTGGGGTTTAATAATTCAGTTCCTTTAATGACGGCGGTTGGAGGATGTGTTTCTTTTTCAAGCATTTGCTAGAACAGTCTCAAACCAAGGGTGATTGGTTGTAGTTTTCTTTATCTCTCAATCATATTTCTTTATCTGTCCTCTTGTCTTTAAATCTGTCTAGACTGTCTGCAGCTGGAAACTGTATTTGTAGATACAGGTGTATAATTGGCAACTGGTAAATTAGTACAGTTGAATAATTTCTCTTTGTGTCTCGTTTAAAAGATAAGCATGGGGAAAGCTGCTGGAGACTGGATTAGCAGAAGTTGTTAAAAGGATGTCTGTGATTATATGATTGTTTGACTCCTGGTGCAGTTTTGTCATTTATATGTTTAGGATTAGTGGGAACACACACACACAATTCCTTACACATTTCCCATATCCCATCCCCATATGCACACTGTAGATGCTGACCAGTTTTGATCCAGTTCTTTGCTACCAACCAGATCGATTTGGCATTGTGTACTACTAATCCAAATCTGAAAATATTCAAATCAAATAAAATCAAATCACTTTTATTGTCACGTCACATTAACAAAAGTGCATAATCTTAGGTGCATAGTCCCTCACAGTTGCAGTACATTAAATACAAATATACACATTTACTTCCATACACTAGCACCAATCTGCTTAATACATACAGGTTGAGCTAGTAATGTACAGATGTACATTATTACACTAGACAGACAGACACTAGACAGACAGACACTAGACAGACAGACACGGACACGACAGACAGACACTAGACAGACAGATAGACACTAGACAGATACTAGACAGACAGACACGGACACTAGACAGACTACACAGGCAGACACGGACACTAGACAGACACTTAACAGGCACACTAGACAGACACGGACAATCGGCAGACACGGACAATAGGCAGACAGACAGACACTGGACAGACAGATACGCTAGACAGCTAGACAGACACTAGACAGACAGATAGACACGGACATTGACAGACACTAGACAGACAGATAGACTTTAGCCAGACAGACAGACAGACACAGGCACTAGAGAGCCACAAGACTGACAGATAGAATTATATAGACAGATTGACACTAGACAAGCATTCAGACATACACTAGACATACACTAGACATACACTAGACAGACACTACACAGACACTACACAGACAGACACAGACACTAGACAGACAGACACGGACACTAGACAGACTAGACAGGCAGACACTAGACAGGCAGACATTAGACAGACACTGGATAGACACTAGACAGACAGACATGGACACTAGACAGACACTAGACAGACAGACACACTCGACACACAGACACCAGACAGACAGACACTAGACAGACAGACACACTCGACACACAGACACCAGACAGACAGACATCAGACACTAGACAGACAGACAGATGGACACTAGACAGACTAGACACTAGACAGACTAAACAGACTAGACACTAGACAGACAGACACTAGACAGACATGGACACTAGACAGACACTAGACAGACAGACAGACATCAGACACTAGACAGACAGACAGACACTAGACAGACAGACAGATGGACACTAGACAGACAGACACGGACACTAGACAGACACTCTGGACAGGCAGACACTGACACTAGACAGACACGAACACTAGACAGACACACTAGACAGACACTGGACAGACAGACATCAGACACGACAGACAGACAGACAGACAGACATACAGATAGACACTAGGCAGACAGACACTAGACAGACAGACATGGACTCTAGACAGACACTAGACAGACACCAACTTTAGACAGACACTTAACAGACACACTAGACCAGGGCTGCCCAATTTGGGGCCCGCGGGCCAAACTTGGCCCGCCGCCTCTTTCTTTTGGCCCGCCTCGCTTAGATCAAAGTAGTGCATACTTTTGTCAGTAGCTGGGAATTTCTTTCAACAGGTGTTTAACTGCCGATAACGCTAGCTGCAATTCATTAGCTGACCACAATTTTACATGAGACAGGAGAGGGGGGCGCTGTGGAGCTCCTGTCAGCAGACATCAAGTAATGTATGATGACACGAGTGAGGCTGTTAATCATGGAGTGTGTGAGGCAGTGGCATTGGATAAACGAACATTTAAAACAGTTGGCAGCATGTAACTATTTTTACACTTCTGTAGTCTTTTAAATTAAAATGCAAAAAAAAAAGTCTTTTTTTCAATCGCCCAGCCCTAATTAAAACAACATAACCTTTAAGTTTTGGCCCGTGGCCCTTCACAGAGATTAAATTTTGGCCCCTTATAAGGAATTATTTGGGCACCCCTGCACTAGACGGTCAGGCTGACACAATAGACAGACACTAGACAATAGACAGACAGATGGACACTAGACAGACAGATAGACACTAGACAGATAAACACTAGACAGACAGACACTAGACAGACATGGACACTAGGCAGCCACTAGACAGACAGACATGGACACTAGACAGACATTAGAGTGACACTAGACAGACACTAGACAGACAGACAGACACCAGACAGGCTTTAGTAAGTCACTCTTCTGGCCGCTGCACTTTCACTGTGTGTCCTGGTGTTATTCATTCTGATGTTACGTTGCCAGATGCTGCTGTTGCTTTGTTATAACAGCAGCTGAACAATAAGCACTTAGCTGTGTTAATTGTCTGATGGTGATGGTGCTGATGCTGGGCTTCAGGGCTGTAAAAAATCTGTCGTGCTGAGAACACTAATGGAATCTCGGATTGAAGTGCATTTAAGTGATAAAAATGTAGTTCAGAAATAAACATCAAAATGCACTTTACAATTTAAGGGGGATTTGGGATTATGGCAGGACACCAGAAAGTCTATTTAGATTAGCATGTTAGTATTATTGTTAGCTAAATTCTATACACACACACACACATATATATATATCTTTCAAAGAGGGGAAGCTCATTGTCAGCTTACATCATAAAATTTGTCAATTTATTTATACAGAAATTCTGCCCTTCGTTCCTTTTCAAAAAAATGGCCTGTGATCCTATCGTACCAAGTAGGCGTCTTTTCCAGGGACTTGACCAGTGTCCTCTCAATGACCAGCAAATAGCTGTCAATCAAAACGGGATTCAGCCTTTCGACTGATCCTCCAATCATCTTGCAGAAGCTCTGCGCCCAGACCCGCCCAAAGCTCCATTCACCCCCAGAGACGCTCAGCGTCCGGGGGCAGGACAAAATCGTGGCATTTATCCAATGACCGGCGAGTTTCGAAGCAATGAAAAAAACCGTTCCATGCAGCCCCATAGAAGTGAATAGACGCTCAGCTTCTACGGGCAAATGCATTGACGCTCCGGGAGTTAACAAAATCGAGTCAGTCGATTTGTGATAAGTAGCTGATTCTGAACGAACTCGTCTTCGAGATGAACGTGTTCTAATGCATTTGTAGTCAATGAAATGTTAACACTACTGTACATATTTGACCATTTAATTTTTGACATTTTAAAAAAGCTGAGCTTCCCTTGCAGTCTTAAAGAAATCGCGATATACAGTATGTGTATGTATGTATATATATATAGTGTAACCTCGATTTAACGGACCTCCATTTAACAGATTTTGGATTTAACAGACATTTAACCGAATGTCTGGTCTAATTAATATAGAAATTCCTGCGAGAAGCGTACCAAAATGAGGTCAAAAGTAGTTCAGCAATTTTTCACTAGCGCACGTCTCTCTGTTTACATGAGTTTATTTTGTTGGGAGGCTCGCTTTGTTCTCGCCCTTTTCTCTGTGTTTTATGCTGAATTTCTGCAAGTTTTAGTGCTTGGTTGTGTACCAGAACTGCTCCAGTAACAACCAGCAGTGCTTTAGACTCCTCACTATACAATCAAGGCAAAAACAAAACATCTCCACCACAGAAGGTAAAATAAATTTCTCCCCAGTAGTACAGTACACCAATTTTAATATTTATTTACAGGTTTTACATATCTATTTATGTTGTATATGTTACTGTTTATGTTCATGTAATATGTGCATGGACCTTAGTGCTCTGTTTTTGTATATTTTCGCACCTCCTGGAAAAAAACATTTTACGGACCAGTGCTCCCCCCTTTTAGTTTGTTAAATAAAGGTTCCACTTACAGTGGGGGAAATAAGTATTTGATCCCCTGCTGATTTTGTAAGTTTACCCCCTTACAAAGACTTGAACAGTCTATAATTTTTATGGAAGGTTTATTTTAACAGAGAGAGACAGAATATCAACAAAAAATCCAGAAAAAAAACATTAAATAAAAGTTAAAGTTAAAAATTAATTTGTATTTAATTAAAGGAAATAAGTATTTGATCCCCTACCAACCAGCAAGAATTCTGACCCCCACAGACCGGTTATGTGCCCATGATGCACACAAATTAGTCCTGTCCCTGTATAAAAGACTCCTGTCACAGAATCAGTTTCTTCTGTTCAAATCTCTCGACCACCATGGGCAAGACCAAAGAGCTATCAAAGGACGTCAGGGACAAGATTGTAGACCTGCACAAGGCTGGAATGGGCTACAAGACCATCAGCAAGAAGCTTGGTGAGAAAGAGACCACTGTTGGTGCGATCATTCGAAAATGGAAGAAATACAAGATTACAGTCAATCACCCTCACTCTGGAGCTCCATGCAAGATCTCACCTGGTGGGGTAAGAATGATTCTGAGAAAGGTGAGGTCAGTCCAGAATTACACGGGAGGAGCTTGTCAATGATCTCAATAAACCTTCCATAAAAATTATAGATTGTTCAAGTCTTTGTAAGGGGATAAACTTACAAAATCAGCAGGGGATCAAATACTTATTTCCCCCACTGTAAATATATTATATATTCACACACACCTGACTTGGTGCCTTTTTTATTTTTTTTATTTTATTTTATTTTTTTTTTATTTTTTTTTCGTTTCCATAACAATATAGTGCGACTTTCCCAGATCTCTGTTTAACCAGTGTGATAACCTGCTGCGCTCAATTGCTTTTTAAACCAGGACACAAGTTTGGCTAAAAACGGATCATTGGTGTCCTTTGTTTCTTTTTGCAGGATTAGATCTCGGTCAAGTGTGTTTGATTTGTGAATTCCTGGGAATTTGGAACTGGGGCATGTCATGCTGTATCTAATCCAGTTTTAGTTTTTACAAGACTTTTTTACATTTTACATTGTGTAATAGATCACTGCACCACCCAAGCGCCCTCATGATAAATACTTTAATTCATTACTATATTTGATTAAAAGCCAGGAAAAATATGCAGGTCTGGACACGTCTCCAGAGGAGGCTAGATGAATAGTTTGTCCAGTGTTTTCTGGTCATTAAAATCTGTGTTGCTTGTTTTGTTTTTGGTTTAGAAAAGACCAGCACCTCCTCTCTTCAGTGAACTGCTGGTACATGGTTCTGAACCAAACCCGCAGAGAAAGCAGAGACCACGCCACGCTCAACGACATCTACATCAACAACGTCATCGTCCGCCTGGCGCAGGTCAGCGAGGATGTTCTTCGCCTCTTTAAAAAGGTCAGCGTTCACTTTCTTTTCCTTCTATCAGGCACAAATGCAATGTTTATACAGTGGTACCTTATAACTCGACATCCCCTGAACTCTTGAAAATCTTGAGTGCCCTTTGTCAAGAAATTTGTACCCTTCAGCTTTTCTTTAATTTCAAATCAACAATGAACAGACACTTAAAAACATGTGGTAAAACGTCATCAAAGTGTGACCATGAGACAAATCTGCATTAGTGTGGAATAACCATCAAATTCACTCTGGAAGCTCCACATGTATCTGCGTTTATCTGGATTTTTCTCCTGTTTCACTTTTAAACTTGTGTTATAGCTCGAGGTTCTGAGAAATTTTAAGCTTTATTTTTTAAAGCTTAATGTGACTTAATGTATTAAAAGAACGACATAGAAACACTAAACCTCTCTTAATTGTTACTCCTCATAAGTTCTCTCCACTAATGACATTCCTCGCTTGTTTTAACACAATGGGTGTGTTTAAAAACCTACATCATTTTACGTCATTCTAGGCGCACTCCCGAGAAGGAGGCTGTTCGAATTCTTAGCTACCTT
The DNA here is from genome assembly GCF_030014385.1 of Trichomycterus rosablanca. Classification (NCBI taxonomy): domain Eukaryota; kingdom Metazoa; phylum Chordata; class Actinopteri; order Siluriformes; family Trichomycteridae; genus Trichomycterus; species Trichomycterus rosablanca. The sequence continues at coordinate 41,993,998 of NC_085993.1, read as the reverse complement.
AAAGTGCTGCTTACTAAGGCACCTTAAATCTGAACGGTATTTTAACAGAATAACGAGGGAGCATCCGATACTGCCTTAGCGGTGAAGGCAATCCCAGCATTCAGTGCGGCACAACTTTTCTCACAAAAAAAAAAATATGGCGGACAGATGCGGAGCAACAAACTGAGTTATTTTCGAACTAAATAAATAATCATTGATTTTTATGAATGTTAGTTGACATGCCAGTGCGTTGTGCCACCTCATCCCATTGGTTTGAATGGCATGAGGCTAACTGTGTTAGCTTAGTAAGCGAAAACTGATGGAATCGCTGTCTAAGTAGTGCGTTCGAATAACCTGACTTATAAGGAGGTTGTAGCCTAGTGGTTGAGGTACTGAAGTAATAATCAGAAGGTCGCTGGTGTAAGCCCCACCACTGCCAGGTTTCCACTGTTGGGCCCTTAAGCAAGGCCCTTAACCCTCAATTGCTTAGACTGTATACCGTCCCAGTACTGTAAGTCGCTTTTGATAAAAGCGTCTGCTAAATGCCAGAACTGTCAATGTAAATGTAAATAAGTCGATGGCATGCATCTGCCTATGTAGGCAGTAAGACAGCAGGGTGGCTCACTAGGTTTTCGAACAGACCCAACAGACCACTGAAGTCGTACGTCATTCTGTAGTCCTCGTTATGCCCATATTTGGAGACCCGGGTCTAAGCCCGATTTCCTATGGCAAAAATAAATGGGGTTTTCAAAAAAATCGGCTCTAACGCATCCTGTGCTAAATAAACATGTTCAGAACCCTGTACGTTTTGTCCTGTGTACATTTTCTCCTGTACATCACTGGATCCTCTGAATTACGAGGTTGTTAAAGAGTCGTAATACTAATAATGCTACACGAAAGCTAATGCTACTGTGCATTAATTAGATGTCACTGAACTACAATGAGCAGCCCGCAATACCTCCAGTTTGGTGACTGCAACCAAAGGCGTAACACCCAACCGTCCTTGCTTTCTACTTTAATGTAGCTAGCTACTTAAAATATAAAGTAAAACTTGTGAATATCACTCCACTGTTACACTGGTGAATCGCGCTGCTTCGTGCGGTTATTTAAGAGGCTATCAGTCTAGTGACGTCAATTCAGTGTGCAGTAGCATTAGCTTACATGTAGCAATATTCATATTTTGACTCTTTAACGACTTCATAATTCAGAGGATCCAGTGATAATAGACAGATGAATCTCCATGACTACAGGATGCGAGAGAGGCAATTTTCGAAATAATTTTTCCCATTCAAAATTTCTCTTAGACCCGGGTTACCAAATATGGGCATAACAACATGGTGTGGACTACAAAATGACGACACGACTTCAGCGGTCTATAAGTCACATTACAACCCCATTATTTTACATTAGCTTAAAATATACGCTGTTCCACAGGACCATGGAATGCATTAACATGCATCCTAATGGAAAAAATACCTTGAAACTCAACACCTTTTAAGGTACCACTGTACTTCTTTCATGATTTAGTTCTCCGGTCCATTTTTCTGCTCAGATCTTTTCAATGTGACGATGTGAACCCCTCATGTGCAGAACAGAATTCCTACTTATGAATTCAATGAGCAGAAAACACTTCACCTCACTTAAAAATGACTGAACATGTCATGACCAGTATGAAGCTTTTTCTCTCCAAAATGACTCATATACTTTTAAAAAGATGAGATTTATCACACAGAACGGTTCCTGCAAGAACCGGCATGCTTCTACTTTCAAGATTTATTGAACTTCTGACCACAGGCCTGTTGTAGAGTTTAATTATCGTGCGTGTGTTAACACGGTACCGGAGCATGCCACCTCATATACATCTGCCTTCAGCTTACCATCCAGCTTTCATGCTCAGATTGAGGGTGCTACAGAGGTGGGTGCTCGATAGCTCAGGGGTACAGCTCGGTTAGAGGTTGTCAGCACATATCCCAAATTCCTGAGGTCTTAACCAAACAGCAGCGACGAGTTTACACCTGGCTGGGTTTCCTTTAGGTGTGTGCTCTGCTCTGCTCAATCTCAGTCAACATACACATGAGACGGCACGAACCAGTTCTGTGCTACTGGAAGCCCTGAAGGACTGGTGGCATCTGGATTCTATGAAATATGAAGAAATGTGTTCCAGTCGTGCTCATACCGGGGGATTTATTCTGCCTAGTAAAATAGGTCATTAGCTTGGAGGAAATTAGCTTGGAGGGCGGTAAAGCTGGGGAAGTAGGTGCCGGACACCAGCATGGGTTGTCAGGTGATTGATTCATTGACTCGATTTTTCAGTCAATGTCTGTGAGGTGATTTACGTCTCCTCTCTTCGTCTATGTTGTTTTACAGTACTGTGATTCCTTCACATTTGCCCCAAACTGGCTAACTAAAGGCTGATCCAACATTGCCATAAAAATGGATACAATACCGGTTGACTGGGTGCCCTCTAGCAGGCACAATTGTAAGTGCCTGCATCTGACAAAATTGGCCATCAGTCTGCTGGGTGGGAAATATCGGACTAATAAGTGGGTGGGGTCTTCAAAACCAGGACGGAGAAGTATGGAGATCGTTGCGTGTCTCTTTGTGCATGATATCCGGCCTTATGTGCGAATCCACCGAAGTACGGGCATTTTATAATGGTTTTTGAACTTACACCAAGATTTCTTTGAATTCTCTAAATCTTTTAATAATGTTATGGACCGTTGACGGTGAAAATATTCAATTTCCAAAAATAAACAGTAAAAACAATGTTTATAAACTTCTGCACAATTGGCTCATGCATTGTTTTGTGGTGAATCTTGACCCATCCTTGTTTGTAAATGACTGAAATGCTGCTTTCATACCTAATCAATATTGGACTAGCTGTGGAAGTTCCAAACAAATGTTTTTGATCATTCCACACACATCACAGCCTTATATTATCCCTGTCTAAAATTAACTCAAATATGTTGCAGGCATCAAATTATTAATGAGCTTATATTTTGTAAAAATCAATAAAGTTTCTAAGGGGAAATATTAAATATTAATTTCTGTGGTGGTTTCAATTAAATATCTGTAAAAGCTCATTCACAAAGCCCCCCCCCCAGTCTAGTCATATCCAATTACCTGATACCTTTTGCTTCTGACCTCCACTTCTGACTGAGGAGGGTCGTGACTAACACCCGTTTAGTAGCCGACTGCTTCTTTTCACCTGGACAAGGTGGTTTCATATGAAGATCTGTATCGCGCACAGAGAGTCATGCACCGATCTCCATTATCCCCTGTCTATGTGCAGGCGCCATCGACGAGATAGCAGAGGTCATAATTGCATCAGTCATGAGGAATCCCCTCCGCCATTCCCACCCTCAGACGAGCCAAACGTTGCAGTAACAGAGCTGAGATTTGAGCAAGGTGTCAGCACTTGTGTGCTAACTTGTTTAACAGCTGCACCACCCAAGCACTTGCTTTCTATTTTTATTTGTACACCAGTACATCACCCAAGCCCAGTACTGCTGGGATACAGGGTTCACATCCCCAGCGGTGCTGTCAGTCGGATGTCTGCATACAGACATGACTGGCTAGGTCTAAGGGGAATGGCTGAGGCCCTGGCGTCCTGTTTGGGGTGTGTCGCGGCATTTCACCCAGTGTTTCCATGGAAACCGGACCCAATCGACCCTGACTAGGGTAAATGAAAATAAATAAATGAAAGACAAACATTTAAACTATGAACTTGGGTTATTTTGCTTATGCAGTTTATGCATTTTCCCCCTTTTCTTCCAGTTTAGTGTTCCAACCTGCTGCTAGGCATCCAAGGATGGTGTATATTTGCCTGACACACACTCCCTCCAACGTGTGCGCAGTCCACCAATCCCAGCTCCCTGTACGAAGAGCCATGCCCTGATCTCTGCGCTCCTCCACTTTCTGCACAGGCGCCCTGGGCAACCAGGGTCCTCACACAGCATCGATAACCCCACCCCTTATTAGTCCGTTCTTTTCCCAGCCAATTTTGCCTGCTACAGGCTTTAGCCAATTGTGCTTGCTATAGGGGGCGCCCAGCCGACTGGTAGCAGAGCCGAGGTTCGTATTTCTCCTTAAATAAGCTGAGTCATTGTTTCACGTTATTTTAGACGTACAAGTAAACCAGTGCTTTCACATCTGTACCGTTTTTGTGTATAGCATGCCCGAAGTAAAAGTAAGAATGAGATGAGAATGCACCCAAAATTCAATTCTGAGATCTCAAACCGGCTCCTCAGCCGGAGACGTGTACCAAGACCAGTAGTTCAGTAATTGTCCACTAGCCAGCGGACGTCTTTCTGTTTACATGAGTGATAAGCTTTATTTTGTCAGGAGGTTTGCTTTGTTCTCGCCTTTTTCTCTTCACCATACAAGGTAAATGAAATTTCTCCCCAGTAGTACACTAAACCAATTTTAGTATTTATTTACAGGTTCTACATTACATATTTACTGTTGGTGTGCATGTAATACGTGCATGTTTAGCACTTTTGTGGACCAAGTGAGCCAGTGCTTTTATATCTGTACCGTTTTTGTGCATAGCATGCCGAAGTAAAAGTAAGAATCAGATGAGAATGCACCTGAATTTTTGGGAGCATTCTCATTCTGAGATCTCAAACCAGCTCCACAGCTGGAGGTCCTGCCAGCCTGGGGCTGAACATTGATCTCTGTAAAACTGCACTACATAAATCACTGCAGGTTTGACTGCTCACTTCATACCGATGAGGATATTTTCCCTTCTGTGGGAAGTTTTTCTTTTAATGGTGCTTTTGAGTTGTCTAGAACGTTTACTAAACACAAGCTTCAGTTTCTACTGTTGTACAATCAGTGTATTGATGTGTCAGTTATACTTGAGGTGATTGTAGCGAGGCTGTGACACCGCTGTATTAAAATCCTGTTAGTGTAACATCAGCTGTGTGAAGGATGATAAAGACAGACAGTAACAGCGGTTAATTAACAGTAAAAACGAGAGCTCGGATCGAGGCTGTTAGTTTTCTTGCTGTTTCATGCTGTTGCATCAGAGCAGCGGTGACTCTTCTGTGTTTGGTATAAGCAGCAGCAATGGTGCGTCTACATTCCAATTACCTGCCCAGCATCAGCCTGCAAATAATAACATACATACGGAGGTGTAGCACAGGGTTTTTCTTTTCTTTTGCAGTTTTTCCTAATTTTCTTCCCAATCTAGTCGTATCCAATTACCTTACTGCATTACACTTCCTCTCCGCTGATGCTGATCTCCACTGCTGATTGAGGAGAGCGAGGCTGACACTGACTGCAACTTTTGACCTGCACGAGACAAGTTCATATGCTGATCAGCTTTGTGTACAGAGAGCCACACACTGATCAACGCATCATCCCTCGACTCTGTGCAGGCGCCATCAATCATCCAGCAAAGTTCGTAACTTCACTAGTTTGAACAACAAGCCAATCGTTGTTCATGTAGCCGCCCAGCCCAGCTGGATGGCAGAGCTGAGTTTCGATCCGACGAGTTTGAAATGTCAGCTCTGGTGTGCTAGCGTGTTTCACCAACACAAACAATGCATCAAATACAGTGGAACCTCGATTTAACAGACCTCTATTTAACAGATTTCGGATTTAACAGACAAAATCTGGAAAACCAAATGTCTGGTCAGATTGTTTAAAATTCCCCAGAGAACCGTACCAAGACCAGTAATTCAGTAATTGTCCACTAGCTGGTGGACGTCTTTCTGTTTACATGAGTGATAGGCTTTATTTTATCAGGAGGTTTACTTTGTTTTCGCCTTTTTCTCGTTTCATGCAGAATTTTTGCAAGTTCTAGTGCTTAGTTATGCACCAGCACTGCTCCATTAGCCACCAGCAGTGCTTCAGACTCAGAATAATAGATACTGAGTCCCCACTATACGATCGACATCTCCTACACCAGCGCTCCCCAACCTGTTTTGCACCACGGACCAGTTTCATATAAGATAAGATTTTACGGACCGGCGGAGGCGGGAGGATTTAAAATAGAATAACTGTACTACTCACAACTGAGCTTTTTTTGCTGCTTCCCCCTGGGGGTGATATGAGATGATAAACACCCGTGTGATGGAAATGAAAGCAGTGTTTTCATTACCGTTGTGGCAATCTCTAATTATTTATTTTTTCTGTGCGGCCGGTGGTTGGGGACCACTGTCCTACACCACACAAGGTAAATGAATTTTCTCCCCAGTAGTACAGCACACCAATTATAATATTTATTTACCGGCTTTACATTACATATTTACATATCTATTTATATCTATTTGTTCATTTTACACTTTTTTGGACCTTAGTGCTGTGTTTCGCTGTTTTGGACAGTCATATTTTACAGACCTTTGTTCCCTCTTTTAGTCTGTTAAATTGAGGTTCGCTGTATCCTTAATTAATGGTGGCAGTCGGGTCCCACTGTAGTTTACAAGATGTAACATAAAGCCTCCACATGGGGGCGTACATGGACAAGTTCATTTTGTGTTTATGTGCCTGTTAAAATGTGTTTATTTAATTATTATTATTTTTCTTTGCGACCCACCCAAGGGTCTCGATCCAGGGTTTAAAGATGCTGTTGGTATGGAGAGCTTGTAGATTCTAGGTTGTACTGTGTGCACTGAGCATCCAGATGTTTCTGTAGCTGTTTGGATACATTATAGCATTCACGTAATCATTTCATTTTCATGTTTTACCTGATATTTACCCTAGTCAGCGTTCTGGTGGGTCCGGCTTCCCCCGAATCATGGGCAACAATGAAGTAACACACCCAATTCAGGATGCCAGTCTGTCTCAGGGTCATCCAATAGAGCCCAACCCAGACATAGCCAGTCATGTGTGTTCTTCAAAAAGTTTCTGCACTTTATTAAACTATTTATTATTTATTTTCACATCGGCAACCTCCGATGCAATTTTCCCAGCATTGAACCAACCTTTAAATGCCATCAGCAAAAAATGTTTCTGGTTGAGCTCGTAGCCACTGATCCAGCGCTGCTTTCACATCATCATCACATTAAAATCTTCTTCCCCTTAAAGCTTCTTTGAGTGTCCAAAAAGGTGGAAATTAGATGCTCCTAAATCCGGACTATAAGCTCTCTCTCAGTCTCTCAGACACGACCAGGTACTACTCCTCCCACGGAAACGTTCTGAAGATCCCTAGTAGACACCCAACCGACTGATAGCACAGCTGGCGATTTGAACCCTGGATCCCAGCAGTAGTGGGCTAGCATAATTTACCGCTTTGCCACATTCCTGTAATCCAATAACTGAAATGTCGTGTCATGACAAATTAAATCCGTTCTGTTACTGTGTCACATCATGGCTCTACCAATATGTTATCAGGTTATTGCAAGGCATTCCTTAATAACGAGGTCAGGTGACTTCACGGCAGTGTTGTATTTTATAAAGCCCTGGTCCTTGTCCACACTGCATTGATCCGGCAAGCTTTATTGATCTGGGGATATTCTAGCTCTCTGTGATTTATCAGCATGAAGGGGCTTTTGGGAGGCACAGATAAATCATTCTAGTCGATGCCAGGTAACGGAACACCAGTGTACACAGAGACACGGTAACACAAGCCTTAGTGGTCGCTCATGTACTGAAAACAGAGCACAATCATCAAGCGAGATCGATCAAAAATGCTGGTCTTTAATATTATTTCTGTCAATTCCTTTACAAATAATGAATGAGTGTTTCCTTCCTACAGCCAATCCAGGCAATATCACCTCCAGAAAAAAGCCAGTTTGGGTGATGTGAAATACCTCTAGTGCCTGACAAATGAAAATATCAGAAATCCAGATTTACAGAGCTGAAATTGTAATAACTGATGATATTGGTTGAATAATTTGATACTGTAAAAAATGGTCAGATTATATGTAAAAATATAATGAATAATAGGTTAAAAATGCAATACAATTACCATAAGTTTGCTTTGATGTTCGTCTTTTACTGAGAATCAGGGCAAGATTATACTAGCAGTGTTATACTTCAGTATCATTGTAAAAAGTGCAATAATAGTGTTATTTGTACATAACATGTGTTCCCGGTCTGCAGTGGTCAGTATCTATCAAAAGTGGTCCAAGGAAGGAACAGTGAAGAAAGGAAGAAACTGGCGACAGGGTCATGGGCGGCCAAGGCTCATTGATGTATGTGGGGAGCAAAGGCTGGCCTGTGTGGTCTGATCCAACAGGCGAGCTACTGTAGCTCAGATTGCTGAAGAAGTTAATGCTGGTTCTGGTAGAAAGGTGTCAGACTCCATGCCTTGATGGGTCAGGGCTGTTTTGGCAGCAAAAGGGAGACCAACACAATATTAGGAAGGTGGTCATAGTGTTATGCCTGATTAGTGTGTATATATAAATATATACTATTTTATTTATGCTTTTTCTCCCATTTTCTCCCAATTTAGTGTAGTCAGTTTGTCTTCCCCTGCTGGGGGATCCCTGATTGCAGTTGAGGTGGGTATATTGCTGCTCACACCTCCTCCTCCGACTCGCACGCAGCCTCTATCTGCCAATCAGGGTCCTTACACAGCGCTTAAAGACCCCGTCCACATAGTCCGGTCATCCCTCCCTAGCAGAGACGTGTCTGCTGCAGGCACTGCCAATTATGCCCGCTGGATGACGCCCAGCCGACCGGTGGCAACGCCGAGTTTCGAAAATAAGCATTTGTCTACTTAGACCTCACAGGGTGAAGTGGAGGTTTATTAAATGTATAAAAATTAACCCATGTGTGTAATATTTGGTTCCCAACATTTCCATGTAAATCCAGTCACTGAAATGTATATGCTGTAACAAAAATAATCAAATAGTTTGTTTTCAAAGCGTGTCTATAACCTGTCGATGCTGTCTGAAATGCTTAACCTTTTCAACCGCTTTGTTTTTGCAGAGTAAAGAAATTGGCATTCAGATGCATGAAGAGTTGGTGAAGGTGACGAACGAGCTGTACACGGTGAGTACTCACTCTCTCATCTTCATTCTGCTTTAGTCTTTCTGATTAATATCACATTGTCCTCTTCACCATGGCAACCTGGCCTTTAGCTCGCGCTTTGTCTGGTTTTGTTCTTGGCCGGTGCTGGTCCAGAACAGGAATTGTCTGTTCATGTGACCTGCTTGACATTAACGTAGCGTGCACTGGCATAATAATGGTGAATTTAGTGCTTAGTAATAATGCTGGGAATAATGGCAATATCATTATCATATTCTTCATGCTTGGTGCTCAGGTGGCTCTGTAGTCTATTGTGCTAGCCCACCACTGCTGAGATCCGGGTTTGAAACTCAGCATGTGCTATGTGACCGAGCTTCAACACAGACATGATTGCCGACGTATGTCTGAGTGAGGAGGATGGCCGAAGCCCCTCAATGGATTGCCGCCCTTTCCGAGTAAATGCCGCCCTGTCCGAGTCCAAGTAAATACAGTACCTTTGACACATGTGCAGCTGTTGGCCGCTTCTTTTCACCAATCAGTGGTGGGTCATTAAAGTCAAACATTTAAAAAATATAAAACATTTTAGTCCAATCAGTCCGAATTTAAGGTGCACTGATTTACTGGTATTTAAACCAGATCCATCACAGAAAAGAAATAAAAATGTGAACAAAGAAGCTGATCCTGTATTGAAGGTGGGTGTTTGTATGAGTGTAATATAAAGCTGAGATACTGAGATAGAGAATATGTTATATGAGGTTGCTATGAAACTAAATAAATAAAAGACATTTATGTATTGCAGGTCATACATATATTTAATTTGGTGTATTTTTGTATTATACATTTTGGGTTAGTGATTGTAAAGCATGTGTTGTTAATATAATAACTATAGATTTTGCACGATACAAATCTACCAACTGAAGTATCTTCTGTATAAACCAATAAAGCACTTACACAGATTCTTCTGTGTTCAACACAATGTATTTTATTATTATTATTATTATTATTATTATTATTATCAGTATTATTATTATTATCTGCAATAATATTATTATTATTATTATATTGTTATTATTATCAATATTATTATTATTATCAGTATTATTATTATCATCAGTTTTATCATTATTATTATCATTATATTGTTATTATTATTATCATCAGCATTATTATTATTATTATTATTATATTGTTGTTATTATTATTATTATCAGCATTATTATTATTATTATATTGTTGTTATTATTATCATCAGCATTATTATTATTATTGTTGTTATTATTATTATCAGCATTATTATTATTATATTGTTGTTATTATTATCATCAGCATTATTATTATTATTGTTGTTATTATTATTATCAGCATTATTATTATTATTATTATTATTATCAGTATTATTATTATTATCAGCATTATTATTATTATTATTATCAGTATTATTATTATTTTAATTATTATCAGCATTATTATTATTATCAGTATTATTATTATTATTAGTAGTAGTAGTAGTAGTAGTAGTATTATCAGTATTATTATTATTATCAGTATTATTATTATTATTAGTAGTAGTAGTAGTAGTAGTAGTATTATCAGTATTATTATTATTATTATTATCAGTATTATTATTATTATCAGTATTATTATTATTATTGTTACTATTATTATGATCAGTATTATTATTATTATTATTATTAGTAGTAGTAGTAGTAGTAGTAGTAGTAGTATTATCAGTATTATTATTATTATTATCAGTATTATTATTATTACTTTCAGTATTATTATTATTATTGTCATTATTATTATGATCAGTATTATTATTATTATTACTACTATCAGTATTATTATTGTTATTATTATTTTGATCAACATTATTATTATTATTATTATTACTATCAGTATTATTATTATTATCAGTATTATTATTATTATTATTATCAGTACTATTATTATTATTGTTATGTATAAACCAATAAAGAAACTACACAGATTATTTTGTGTTCAACACAATGTATTTTATTATCATTAGTTTATAATTATTATTATTACTATTATTATTATCATTATAATAAATATTATTATTACTAGTATTTTAATAATAATATCAAAAACAATACATTTTATTAATAATATTATTTTATTATTATTATTTTTTGTCCAATGAAAAAGGTAGGCTAGTGAATAAAGCAGTGGATTAGCAACTGGAAGGTTGTGGGTTGAAATCCTGGCTCTGCCATGTGGCCACTGTTGGTCCCTCTCGGCTCCAGGGGTATCGTACAATAGCAATATGCGGAAAATAGTTAATTGAACTGTACATCTGTTTATGACAAATAAAGGCATTTTATCTGCCATAGATTATCTTTAAATGTTCAAATTATGTGAGGTCATTATTATTATTCTATATTTATCTCAGTCTCTGAAAGCTTACCAGCAGGAATGCACTTGTTTACGGCACTAGGAAATACCTCTGCACCTTCACCGTTACTTATTGCCCTCCTCTCTGTCCATCTTTCAGTTTAATCACACCATAATGCTGTAAACTTTCCTCCTCAGTCAAGATGAAATATATCGAACCGCAGGCCTGACGCTTCGTCTTCTCTCTCCATGACTATTCATCTCTCTGTCTTCTTTTCTGTTTTATTCCTCTGCAGTGAGACAGGAGACTACTGGTTATGTCGAAGAATGTTTCTGACCAGTACTATCATTCTCTATTCTTTTAGTATTGGTATTGGTACAGAGTGTTGTCCAGACTGTAGGTGTGAATTTAATGATAATTATGTTTACATTGTCGACACAACAGATCGAGCGGGGAAACATAACAAGTGCAGACACCGTGTGAGACATTTAGATAATAAAGAAGTAAGAATTAATAGTAGAGCAGACTTAGATAGACTTTCATTTGCAATCAACATCAAAATCAAATGTGTTGGACGCCCAGATGGCACAGCAGGATCATTTTAACTGAGTTCGATTCTCGGCTCTGCTACTGGTCGGCTGGGCGCCCTCTAAATTTGGCCTCTACTCTGCTGGGTGGGAAAAGACCAAACTAAAAGGGGGGTGGGGTCTTTAACACTGTGTAAGGACCTTGGTTGACCAGGAGTGCAGAGATCGGGGTGTGACCTTCCATACGCAGAGCTGCAAATCCACCCACAAGTATGGGAGAACAAGAAGGGTTTGGTGGCCTGTGCACACATTGGAGTGAGTGTGTGTCAGGCGAATATACACCCTCCTTGGATGCCATCAGCAAAGCAAACGTTTTAAGGCCATTGGGCCGTGTATGAGAGGAGCTTCATTTTATAAGATTAATCAGCTGACTTGTGTTTCCTGTGCTTCATTGCATGTGGCATACACCGGCACGGTGGCTACGTGGGTAGCACTGTCGCCTCACAGCAAGAAGGTCCTGGGTTCGATCCCCTAATGGGTCCTTTCTGTGCGGGTGCTCCGGTTTCCTCCCACAGTCCAAAAACATGTAGCAAGGCTAATTGGAGACACTGAATTGTCCTATAGGCATAAACCAGTGCATTGTAGTGCTGGTCCCAAGCCCGGATAAATAGGGAGGGTTGTGTAAGGAAGGGCATCTGGCATAAAAACTAAGCCAAATCAATAATGCGGATCACGATCCGCCGGCGACCCCTAACGGGAGCAGCCGAGGAAATAGATAGATAGATTGCATGTGGCATACACCAAGAGAATGGTACAATGGTACATTAACAACAGCTAAATTAAATGAACAATAGGTTTACTTACAGGAATGGGCATTGATCATCTGGCCTTATGTCTGTTGGTGGTTTGATTTGTAGGGAGTAAGTGCTGCCAGTAACCCCCTCATTTAGATTGCTACAGGAAACAGGGTTTAAACAGCAGCCTAAGCTTTTTGTTGAATTAATTAGTTTCACTACTCTCATTTGTATGCTTGTCCTCCTACATTAGATTACTAGCACAGGCGTCCACAACTAATGGTTAATCAGACATCAGATGTATTAGCTCTCCTGTACTAATGATGTAGCAGTTATGGCCGTGTCACCTCCCACGCTTCAGCTCTGCTTTGTCACAGTCTCGTTTTTTTAAACTATGGACAGGGTGTTGCGATAGTAACCAGAACGTCTACAAATTACAACAACTGTCATTATCCACTGCCTGGCCAAAAAAAAGGTCACACACTCTAATATTTGGTTGGACCGCCTTTAGCTTTGATTACGGAACGCATTCGCTGTGGCATCGTTTCCACAAGCTTCTGCAATGTCACAACATTTATTTCTGTCCAGAGTTGCATTAAATCTTCCCCAAGATCTTGTATTGATGATGGGAGATTTGGACCACTGCGCAAAGTCTTCTCCAGCACGTACCAAAGATTCTCAATGGGGTTCAGGTCTGGACTCTGTGGTGGCCAATCCATGTGTGAAAATGATGTCTCATGCTCCCTGAAGCACTCTTTCACAAATTTGAGCCCGATGAATCCTGGCATTGTCGTCTTGGAATATGCCCGTGCCATCAGGGAAGAAAAAAATCCATTGATGGAATAACCTGGTCGTTCAGTATGTTCAGGTATTCAGCTGACCTCATTCTTTGGTCACATAACGTTGCTGAACCTTGACCTGAGCTGCAGACCCTTCTGAAACAGATTAACATATTTTCCACGACCACAGGATGTGTCTTTCGGCATTGTTGTTTAACAAATGAGAAGCTACTCACTGCATCAGTTAGGGTTACATAACTTGTTGCCAGCTGAAACACAATCACCCATGCAGTAATTCAATGTGAGGCTCTTACCTGTTTGCTTAGTTAAATCCAGTTGGGCTCCATCTGGCGGGCATAATTGGCAGTGCCTGCAGCAGATACTAATTGGCCACCGTATCTGCAGGGTGGGGGCCAGACTATGTGTGGGTGGGTGGGTCTTCATACGCTTTGTAAGGACCCTGATTGGCGGAAGAGACGCCTGTGCTGAGTGCAGGGGCGAAAAGAGGAGGGCTGTACATGTGTTGGAAGAGGCGTGTACAGCGACGTGCTCTCCTTGGATGCAATATGGTATCTCCCAGCAGCGAAAGACAAAATTGAGTGTGCTAAATCGGTAGGAAAATGGGGAGAAAATGCATAAAAAAATAATAAATAAATAAATATGAGGGTTCTTCAAAAAGTTTCCGCACTTTTAAAAACTTTATTTATTAAGAATTTTAAAAACAAATGACATTACTTTTCTACAGAGTTTTACCTTCCTTTGTGATGCATTTTTCCCCATCATTGTACCAACTTTTTAATACCATCACAAAAAATGTTTTTGGTTCACATCATCATCACATGAAAATCTTCTTTCCCTTAAAGCTTCTTTGAGAGTCCAAAAAGGTAGAAATCAGATGCCGCTAAATCCGGACTATAAGCTCTCTCTCAGTCTCTCAGACACGACCAATTACTACTCCTCCCACCCTCATCGTTTCCAACTAAACTATACAAGTGAGAAAACTTTTTGAAGATCCCTCGTACCTCATGGTATGGGCTGTAGAATGTCCTCTATGGGCACAATGATGTTGGTGATTGGGGGAAAACATAAACGGCACTTGATTTCATCCTGGAGTTTATTAACCCACTCACCTCAACACATTACACTGATCAGCCATAACATTAAAACCACCTCCTTGTTTCTACACTCACTGTCCATGTTATCAGCTCCACTTACCATATAGAAGCACTTTGTAGTTCTACAATTATTGACTGTAGTCCATCTGTTTCTCTGCATGATTTGTTAGCCCCCTTTCATGCTGTTCTTCAATTGTCAGGCCCCCCACAGTACCACTACAGAGCAGGTATTATTTAGGTGGTGGATCATTCTCAGCACTGCAGTGACACTGACATGGTGGTGGTGTGTTAGTGTGTGTTGTGCTGGTATGAGTGGATCAGACACAGCAATGCTGATTGAGTTTTTAAACACCTCACTGTCTGGACTGAGAATAGTCCATCAACCAAAAACATCCAGCCAACAGCGCCCCGTGGGCAGCGTCCTGTGACCACTGATGAAGGTCTAGAAGATAACCAACTCAAACATCATCAATAAAAGAGTGATCGTCTCTGACTTTACATCTACAAGGTGGACCAACTGGGTAGGAGTGTCTAATAGAGTGGACAGTGAGTGAACACGGTATTTAAAAAACTCCAGCAGTGCTGCTGTGTCTGATCCACTCATACCAGCACAACACACACTAACACACCACCACCATGTCAGTGTCACTGCAGTGCTGAGAATGATCCACCACCTAAATAATACCTGCTCTGTGGTGATCCTGTGGGGGGTCCTGACCATTGAAGAACAGGGTGAAATCTGTATAAAAAGCATGCAGAGAAAGAGATGGACTACAGTCAGTAATTGTAGAACTACAAAGTGCTTCTATATGGTAAGTGGAGCTGATAAAATGGACAGTGAGTGTAGAAAGAAGGAGGTGGTTTTTAATTTTAGGAGCAAGTAGGAGGGTATTTTTATCCTGTAATAAAGAATCATAATTAAGAAGGAGTATGTGCACCATATGGATGCTATCAGATGGATGCCGCAACCCTCCCCTTTCACATAAACACACCCTGATTGATTAAGGCTCAATATTTTGCGCTCATGTCTTTTGTCCATGTTTGACTTACAATTTTTATAACTGATGTACCTGCCATTTGGGCGCCCACTATTTGGAACCTATAGAATGTTGTTAGCTACCTCATGTTGCTTCAGGGTCTTAGATATGAAAGTGTAAGGAGACGTTAGCTCTGTTCATAATTTGAATTTAATTACAGTACTTCAAACTCAAGCTCATTTAAGATTGTGATTCCTTAATTTTGCTCCACTTCCTGTGCAGCATTAATCTTTCTCTCTTAAAAAATGCTTGTGCTGTAATTTTCAGTCAAACGGCTGGAAGCTGTTGTCACACGGAGCCACCTCGACGTTTCCGTTAATGAGAATCTGTTGCCCGGGGCTTTACACCGTAGCCACGCAGCTAGCTTTTAAACCCAGCTGCAGAGGAACGACTTGACGTGTTTGTGAATGCTAACATTTTACGCTGGTTTTCATTTTGGTGAAAGTGTAGGAAGCTTTCTGAGAGCTCCTCAACCCCGGTGCATAGAGCTTCATTTTTCTGTTATTATATTTATTCATGATTTGTGACTGCGTGCAGATGGATGGGTGACTGTAATGATGTGTGCTGGGGTTTTGATAGGCTTGTAAATGTTGGTGTTTGTACAGAGGACAGCAGATGTATGTTCCAGGAAGTACATTGAGAGCCAGGTGTTGGCTTTCATAAAATCCGTGCAGCAGCAGCAGTAGCAGCAGCGATCATTAAACTGCACCATAAAGCAGAATTTAGATGTATCCGTTTTGGACAGCTCTCTAAAGACATTTGTGGGATTAATTAAATTCTATTCCGGCCTGAACTGTTTGGTTTGAATGTAAATCGCACAGTAGTAAGTTGTAATTAGGTGTCCCTTGGCTTACACTTAGCTTGTCTTTTTCAGTAAAAGAGTATAAAAGAGGTGCTAGACTGTTCCTATAAAGAGCATGCTTATTAGTGTTGGTGTACACTATCTATTTATTTTTTTCCGTTCGTCTTCTCCCCTTTTTTAAGAGGTTGCCACAGTGGATCATTCTGGTATGCATATCTAATTTGGACCGAATGCATATTTAATTTGGACCTACTTTGCACCGAATGCTCTTCCTGACGCAGCACTCCTTGTTTTTACTCGGCTTGGGACAGGCAATGACAGTGTACTCGCAAGTGCACCTCCCAATGGCTAGGTTATTTAGCCTTCCTGACCCTCCCCAGACACCCGACCAGTTGATAGCCTTGCTGAGATTTAAACCCTGGATGTCAGAGGTAGTGGGCTAAAGTCAAGTCAAGTCAAGTCAACTTTATTTATATAGCGCTTTTTACAATATACATTGTCTCAAAGCAACTTTACAAAATCCCGGACCAACAGATACAAAAACCCCTGTTGAGCAAGCCGAGGGCGACTGTGGTAAGGAAAAACTCCCTGAAAATTACAGGAAGAAACCTTGAGAGGAACCAGACTCAGCAGGGCCCATCCTTCTTGTAAATAATTTTTTTGCTGCTCCACCCACACGTTCATCTGTATGTGTAGTACAAATCCTGTTCTATGGATTCTTTGGAACTGCTGTACAGTTCTTATTTTTTCACCTGATTTAAGTGAGTTTAAGTAACCTGAATAAAGCATCAATCCATCTATCCATCCATCCATCTATCCATCTATCCATCCATCCATTCATCCACTCATGAATCCATCCATCCATCCACTCATGAATCCATCCATCCATTCATCCACTCATGAATCCATCCATCCATTCATCCACTCATGAATCCATCCATCCATTCATCCACTCATGAATCCATCCATCCATTCACAAATCAATCACTCCATCCATTAATTCATCCATCCATTCATCCACTCATGAATCCATCCATCCATTCATCCACTCATGAATCCATCCATCCATTCATCCACTCATGAATCCATCCATCCATTCATCCACTCATGAATCCATCCATCCATTCACAAATCAATCACTCCATCCATTAATTCATCCATCCATTCATCCACTCATGAATCCATCCATCCATCCATTCCGCTGCTCCACCCACATGATATGTGTAGTTCAAATCCTGTTCTATGGATTCTCTAAATCTTCTGCTGTAATTTCTTCTGTGTAAGTAAGTTAAAGTAACCTGAGTAAAGCATCCATCCATTAATCCATCCACCCACCTATGAATTCATCCATCCATGAATCCAACCATCCTTAAATCCATCCATCCACCCATGAATCCATCCATCAACCCATGAATTTACAGAAGAGTAGGGGCAGGGAGTTTGTGGACGTGGTAATGCATTGGATTTTGGAATAGTGTGATCACTAAACTCATGGTCAGGTGTCCAAATACTTATGGCCATATAGTGTTCATTTATTTAACCAAACCTACCAATTTTTCTGTCTACCTACCTAGGTGTGCTTACACATTTACTCATTTTTTCCTCTGTCCTTTCCCTCATTCATCCATTTATCCATTCATCCATCCCTCAATATGACCTTTCAGCTATTGCCGAGTTGCTGAGCAAATACCCTCCCGGAATAATCCAGGAACTTAATAGTTCGTTTTGTGTAGCTCTCTAAACCACCTCTAATAAACGATGGGCAGCTTTAAAATCTATAATTTAGCTCATTAGCTAATAAATAAGTGCTTAATGAGCTAAATACGAGATGAATCAGTTCAGATTACTGGACATTAGTAACGGACATCAGTTCTAAAGCAGAAATACCCTAACCTGATCTCTAATTGACTTGTTCTATTTGATCTGATCCAGTGATTAGGATTCATAAAATAGCCTGCCTATGTTACGCTAATGTTATGGTTTTTTTTTTTAGCCCTGGCTAGCCCTCGAGTTGTGTAGCTGCTCAGAAGCTTTGCTTTACTTTAAGGCGATCATGTCTGACTCAACAGCTTCATCTTCCCTCATGAGAAACAATGTGTAGTTTATTTTCACACTGGATAATAGGTGTCATGACGGAACGTTGTTCTTTTGTGCTAACCCTGGTACGAAGGGAATACTCAGTGCTAAATTATGCATTTAGCACTGCTGCCAGTATCTGCCTGAAAATTTGCATCGTCGGTGCAGCTCGGTGTTAAAGGGCGCAACCCAAATTACATGAAGTGCAGATTTTAGATTTGGGTTTGGAACCCACATACAGTGTGTTTTATTGTGGTTTATCGTTAGCATTTAAAAGTAGGATTGACAGTTGTGCCACCAAACCATTCTGCTTTACAAATACGTATATACAATTGTATACAGAAATTTAAGACGTATAAAGGTAAAGCAGCATCCAGACACTTTACAGTACCAGTGTAAAATGCATAATTCTAAAAAGCAGGTATTCATGCATTGCTAATGTTGTTAGCAGCCATTAGCTTAGCATAATTCTGTCAGGAAAAGGCTTGATGCTAGTGCTTAAACTATGCACCATGTTCAAAATGTAAGAGTGTATGGATTTAATTCATCTAACCTATTGTCTGGGTTATGGCGCTGGGTAGGCGTGGCACTAAAACAAGCTAGCCCACTATTGCTGAGATCTGGGGTTTCAATCTCAGCATTACTATCAGCCGGTTGGACATCTGCACAGACATTTCTGGCTGTGTCATAGATGTGGGTGGCCGAACTGCTTAGCTACTGAGTCAGTGCATTCTCAGTGCTGGTCCTAAGCCTGGACCAAATAAGGAGGGTTGTGTTAGGAACCATCTGGCATAAAAACGGTTCCAAATTAAATATGTAGATGCTGTTGTGACCCCTAACGGGGAGCAGCCAATCTAGTCAACCTTCCAATCAGTTATATCCGATCACCCCATTGCATTACGCTTCCTCTCTGCTGATGTTGACCTCCACTCTGACTAAGGAGAGCCGTGACGCCCCCTCCAACACGTATGCAGTAACAGACTGCATCTTTTCACCTGCACGAGGCGAGTTTATATGTGGATCAGACTCACGCATGGAGAGTCACGCACCCATCCTATTATCCCTCGTCTCAGCCAGAGGTCGTAATTGCATCAGTTATGAGGAATCCCCTCTGGCATCCACCCTACAAAGTGCCAATCATTGTTTGTGTAGGTGCCCAGCCTGCCGGTAGCAGAGCTCAGATTCGAACTCACAAATTCGAGATGTCAGCTCTGGTGTGCTAGCGTGTTTTTATCACCTAAGCGATATCACCTTGTGATATTTTTCTAAACACAAACTCATCCAGCCGCTTTATTTGCTTTATTCCATTTTATTGTTCCTAATGCCTCCTCTCTGCCCCCTGTAGGTGATGAAGACGTATCACATGTACCATACTGAAAGCATCAGCGCCGAGAGCAAGCTGAAGGATGCTGAAAAACAGGAGGAGAAACAGTACAGCAAATCCGGAGACCTGAACGTCAATCTGCTCCGGCATGAGGAGCGCTCACAGCGTCCCAGCTCGGTCCGGAAGATCGAAAAAATGAAGGAGAAGGTCAGAACACAGCACGAACCAGTTCCATAGTGTCACGTTTTAGACTGCTTTAGAAGCAGGGTTGTCTTTTATTGTTGTATCACAAAGTGATGAGTTCAGACTGCCTTGAGTTTTTATATCTGACTATTAAAACACACCGACACGCTACACACCGCTACAGTCTTAGTAGAAACTATTATCTACATACCAAATACAAAGAGGAAATAAGGTGTGTACTGCTACACTATATTGCCAAAAGTATTCGCTCGTCTGCCTTCACACGCATATGAACTTGAGTGACATCCCATTCTTAATCCATAGGGTTTAATATGATGTCGACTCACCCTTTGCAGCGATAACAGCTTCAACTCTTCTGAGAAGGCTTTCCACAAGGTTTAGGAGTGTGTTTATGGGAATTTTGACCATTCTTTCAGAAGCGCATTTGTGAGGTCAGACACTGATGTTGGATGAGAAGGTCTGGCTCGCAGTCTCCGCTCTAATTCTTCCCAAAGGTGTTCTATCGAGTTGAGGTCAGGACTCTGTGCAGGCCAGTCAAGTTCTTCCACACCAAACTCGCCCATCCACGTCTTTATGGACCTCGCTTTGTGCACTGGTGCGCAGTCATGTTGAAACAGGAAGGGGCCATCCCCAAACTGTCCCCAAACTTTTGGTATGCTGAAGCATTAAGATTTCCTTTCACTGGAACTAAGGGGCCGAGCCCGACTCCTGAAAAAACAACCCCACACCATAATCCCCCCCTCCACCAAACTTCACAATTGGCACAATGCAGCCAGACAAGTCCAGAGTCCAGTGGCGGAGTGCTTTACACCACTGCATCTGACGCTTTGCATTGCGCTTGGTGCTGTAAGGCTTGAATGCAGCTGCTCGGCCATGGAAACCCATTCCATGTAGCTCTCTACACACTGTTCTTGAGCTGATCTGAAGGCCACATAAAGTTTGGAGGTCTGTAGCGATCGACTCTGCAGAAAGTTGGCGACCTCTGTGCACTATGCGCCTCAGCATCCGCTGACCCCGCTCTGTCATTTTACGTGGCCACCACCTCGTGGCTGAGTTGCTGTCGTTCCCAATCACTTCCACTTTGTTATAATACCACTGACAGTTGACTGTGGAATATTTAGTAGCGAGGAAATTTCACGACTGGACTTGTTGCACAGGTGGCATCCTATCACGGTACCACGCTGGAATTCACTGAGCTCCTAAGAGCGACCCGTTATTTCACAAATGTTTGTAGAAGCAGTCTGCATGCCTAGGTGCTTGGTTTTACACACCAAGTGATTGGAACACCTGAATTGGATGGGTGAGTGAATACCTTTGGCAATATAGTGTATATACTCAATTCCTATTTGTATTTGACATAACTCTTTGCTCCTAATATGCATTAAATTAAAGTAAGCTTAACTTTTTCAAGTCACTGACTCCGCCCACTTTACATCGCCAAAGTTCTGCTGTATGTGAAAATGAGTGACAGCTGGACCCTGGACCTGTGTGGCACTTATTCCACCAACTGCCCCTCAGTGCTGCTTGTTATAATTGGGTGGTAGTATTTGAATGATATTAAAGCAGCTGTTAGCTTTAAGTGCTACACTTCATTTATAAAAAAAAAACTCAGCATCACTTATGTGCAGCTTGTGCGTGTGTATGTGTGTGTGTGTGTGTGTGTGTTGCCTTCAGCTCTTGCCAAACGAGCTACTCAACAATCTAAGTGAAAACATCAACTTACATTGTTTGTACTGTGTATTAATGGCTGCCATCTGTTTATTGTAAGAAATTAGGCTAACATTTCCTTACAGCTGTAATTATTTCAGTCATGAGGACTGGTTCTGTCCCAAAAACCACATTTAAACTTTCTCTAAACACAAAAAAGGTTTGAGGTTCAAAACCTTTGGAGGGCTGATTGTGATTGTACTATGGTTTGTGGTTTGGGGTCAAATGAATCACACTGTAGAACTTGCATTTCTCTGTTTAAAAAAACACACCAGGGGAGGTTAAATTATCCACAGTTTTGAGATCCATCCAGCATGCAAATCTGTATTATAGAATGAAATCCAAAATTACTGGAGCTTTTTATCAGTGATTTCTGGATTTGTCCTCCTTTATTTCTCAGTCCGTAATTACAATTCCCGATTGTGTATTCCCGATCTGATCACAGAGAGCCGGAACACCACACGCCCTTTCTGAGGCTGCTCTTTAAAACCCCCTAATGTTGAGTTCATACACAGAGCTGTATCACTCCATCACCCCCCAATTCAAATTGTGCAGCCTCACGGACTAATCTCAGAAATTGCATCAGGAAGATACCCCGTTCGACCTTCCCTCCCTCAAACACGGCCAATTGTGTATGTGTGGACGTCCGGCCAGGTCGAGATTCTGCTTAGATTTAAACTCGCCACAGTGGTGTGCTTATGTGTTAGTCTGCTGTGCCACCAAGCGTGCTGCAGTTCTATATAGGTTAAAGTACTAAACTAGTAAGCAGAAGGTTGCTGGTTCAAACCCCACCACTGCTAGGTTGCCACTGTTGGGCCCTTAAGCAAAATTCTGCTTAGACTGTAAACTGTGAGTGGCTTTGGATAAAAGCATCTGCTTAATGCTGAAAATGTACAAATGAACTTGCATCCTTTACCTCACCTACGTCTAAGGGACATTAATGCCACTCTTGATTCAATGTGACAAAATGAATGGAACCAATCAATTCAATAATTCTAATAGACTATGGTTGATTGCTTCTCTCTGCCCATATAAACAATGCTAGCCTCTCTATACCTATAAAAACATGAAGTTTAAGTAATAGATCAAAGCTTACTTCACTTGACATTAGGCTAACTAAGAGGCTGCTGTGCTCCAAAATAAGCACCTTAAAGCTTCACCGAAGTTTGTTGCTTCTGAGAAGGAGAGAAAAAGCAAGAGCAGAGGTTTTTTTCCTGTCTAAACATCTGGACAGTTCAGATTTTTTCCTGACCTGGCAATAGACCAGGGTTCAATATGCTAGCTATATTTACACAGACACCAAGAAGTCACCATCTGTAGTCAATCAAACACATTATACACCATTAATCTTAGTTCATTTATGTAGTTTTCCCACTCAAAAGAATTAAATAATAATATAAACATATTATTTAATTTCCTCAGTTTCCTTTGGGATTCGTTAATTTCCTTCGGGATTAATAAAGTATCTATCTGTCTGTCTGTCTATCCATCCATCCAGCCACCCATCCCTCTTTCTATCTATCTATCTATCTATCTATCTATCTATCTATCTATCTATCTATCTGTCTGTCTGTCTGTCTGTCTATCCAGCCATCCATCTATCTATCTATCTATCTATCTATCTATCTATCTATCTATCTATCTATCTATCTATCTATCTATCTATCTATCTATCTATCTATCTATTCATCCATCTATCCATCTTTCCGTCCGTCCGTCCATCCATCCATCCATCCATCCATCTATCTATCTATCTATCTATCTATCTATCTATCTATCTATCTATCTATCTATCTATCTATCTATCTATCTATCTATCTATCTATCTATCTACCCATCCCTCTTTCTATTTATCTGCCTGTCTGTCTGACTGACTGTCTGTCTATTTACCCATCCATCTGTCTATCTGTCTCTTTCTATCTGTTTGTCCATCCATCCGTTCGTCTATCTATCTGTCTGTCTGTCTATCCATCTTTCTGTCTGTCTGTCTGTCTGTCTGTCTGTCTATCTATCCATCTTTCTATCTGTCTGTCTGTCTGTCTGTCTGTCTATCTACCTATCCATCCATCCACCCATCCCTCTTTCTATCTATTTGCCTGTCTGCCTGCCTGCCTCTCTGTCTATCTATCTATCTATCTATCTATCTATCTATCTATCTATCTATCTATCTATCTATCTATCTATCTATCTATCTATCTATCTATCTATCTATCTATCTATCTATCTATCTATCCATCCATCCATCCATCCATTCATCCATATCAATCTGTCTGTCTTTATGTCTGTCCGTCCGTCCGTCCATCTATTCATCCATCAAGACTGCTGTGACATATATGTCCACTAAAGGAATGATTTTTTTCCGGTTCCACCCATTAGCTGTCGTGACAGTGTATTTCATCCGCGTATTTAATTTGGCCTGATGCACCTCCTAATGCAACCCTCCTATTTATCTAGACCTGATATTGGCACTAAGTGTGCACTGATGGGTCCTTCTTATTACAAGGTTGTATGTAATGCCAGGCATCTTCTGTATTTGTGAGCCCATTTGGGATTTGAATCCCTGGAGTTCAGCAGCGTGACTCCTACCCTTACGCCACATGAAATCACTAGTGTATAAAAACTTTTTACTTTAACTGTATGAAGAATCATAAATGTTTGACATCTTTGGTTTCTAGCGCTTTGCTTGCCGGTTGTGGGCGAACTTAGCACACACTTGTGACGTCCTGACTGAAACAATGTTTTCTTTTTTCAACAGAGACAAGCCAAGTACTCCGAAAACAAGCTGAAATGCACAAAAGCTCGCAACGACTATTTATTGAACCTGGCAGCCACCAACGCTGTAGTGGCAAAATACTACATCCATGACGTGTCGGATATGATTGATGTAAGTATGGCACACGGGACGCGTGTTTGCATGCCTTGGCTGGGATTTATATCTGTTGTTTTGACACGGTTGAACTGTTAGCGACTATGCTCCATCTGTCTCCCATTGCATGGTGGGTAGTGGGTCTCGCTCATGCTGAGCTGACTTATTTCCTCAGATATTCAACACAGCCTTCATTATCTCTGGATGCATATTGAATCCTGTCTGGCTCTGTCAGTCTGGCATCCAGCATTCTGGCATTTTGTCATTCTGGCTCCATGCTAACGCACATTCAGGGTTTGATGAACTCAAGGCACGGGTGCAATCAAAATATACACAGAACTCTGTTTGCTCTTGTCGAGTACTCTAATACCTTAATACTTTCCCATGGAAGAACGTACATATTTCAAGTGAAAAAGATTTACCTTGAAGGTACTATCCGGCTACAAGCAACATTTTGTGTGAACGCTAGTTAGCTTCAGTGCTAGTCGTAAACAACACTTGGCTGCACTGTACAACAGATTCAGATTTACTGGATTTCTAATATGGAAGAGATGGAATATAAATTCTAAGGGCTCATTTACATGAGCTGTGCTGTGCTGTTGTTTCCTGTAGAGTGTGGCGGTGCCACCTAACTTACCGCTGCGCTTTTCTAAGTGGTGCGCACTGTGCACTGTTGCCGTGTTGGGTTTGCGATTTTTGCCTCAAAGTTATCCTGATTGAAGTTTGCCTCTGACCTTTTTAAAGCACCTCCAATGAGACAAACTGTTTGATATGACACGGTAAAAGCGACTTAGTCTGTACGAACAACGCTTAACGTATACAAAGCTTAATGTGACTTATTGTATTAAAACGAGTAATGAATTTCATTAGTAAAAAGAACTTATGAGCAGTAATAATTAAGAGAGGTTTAGTGTTCCTGTATCATTCTATTAATACATTAAACCACGTTAAGCTTTTTTTAAAAAATGATTAGCATTTTAGACTATTGGAGAAGCTGATTCTCTCAATTTGTCAGAACCTCGAGCTATAACACAAGTTTAAAAGTGAAACAGGACGAAAATCCAGCTAAAGACAGGTACATGTGGAGCTTTTTTTTTTTAAATTTTTTTTTTTTATGCATTTTCTCCCATTTTTCTCCCTTTTAGCGCGTCCAATTGCCCCATTGCGTCACGCTTCCTCTCCGCCTATGCCGATCCCTGCTCTGACCGAGGAGATCGAAGCTAACCCACGCCCCCTCCGACACGTGGGCAGCAAGCCGTATGCATCTTATCACCCACACATTGACGAGTGTTGTGCCACCTAGCGTTGTGTACGGAGAGACACACCCTAAGAGCACTCTTTCCTCATCTCTGTGTAGGCGCCTCTAATCAGCCAGCAGAGGTCGTAATTGCACCAGTCTGACAGAGAGAGACCCATATGCGGCTTAGTCCCGCCCATCTGAACAACAGGCCAATCGTTGTTCATGTGGCCGCTCAGCCTCAGCCGGCAAGGCAGAGCTGAGATTCGATACGATGTATTCAAGATCCCAGCTCTGGTTGCATCGTGTGTTTTCACCGCTGCGCCACCTGAGCGGCCTGTACATGTGGAGCTTTTACATGTGGACGGTTATTCCACACAAATGCAGATTCGTCTCATGTTTGCACTTTGATGACGTTTTACCGCACCACTGAGGTCAAGGGCTTTTAAAACAGCATCAATTCTTCTAGGAAGGTTGTTCCAGACATCTTGGAGAACTAACCACAGATCTACTGTAGATGTCGGCTTACTCAAATCCTTCTGTCTCTTCATGTTATCCCAGACAGACTCGATGATGCTGAGATTAAGGCTCTGTGGGGGCCATATTATCACTTCCAGGACTCGTTGTTCTTCTTTATGCTGAAGATAGTTATTTATGACATTGGCTATATGTTTGGGGTCATTGTCCTTCTGCTGAATAAATTTGGAGCCAATCAGACACCTCCCTGATGGTATTGTGTGTCTGTATTTTTCAGCATTGCGGTCATAATAAATGCAGCCCCAAACTTGTAAGGAACCTCCATCATGCTTCACTGTTGCCTGCAGACACTCATCCTTGGTGCCTCTGAAGCTTAGAGGGTTTATAAGGGTCTTGCTCCAGGGCACAACAGTGGCTGCATGGCAGGGCTGGGATTCAAACCTGCAACCGTTCCAAAGCTCTGCCCACTAGACTACCACTGTCCAAATAATGACAGTCCCCCTAGTTGTAATACCACCATACCAACACTGCAGAGTATTTTCCTTTTGGTATTAAGGAGGTTTTGGCCAGTGACAGATTGCTGCTATGTATCTGAATTTTCCTACTAGTATTAGATCTTGCGTTTTCAACAGTGCAGTGCTTCACCCAAAGGCATAGCCATTGATTGAACAATAGGTGGAGACCAAATCTTCCGGGATTGGGAAGCGGGCATTTAAAAACATGCCTGCCATAATAGTGTGAACATAGTCTAACAAGAACTTAGGAGGCCATGTTAATGATAGTGGAATCATTCAAATCCCAAGACCATGCCATTACATACAATGTCCCTAATGTCCCTTAGTGGTTGAAGGGTCAGCCAACAAACTCTTGAGACCCAAGAATTCTGCAGTTATCATGCCTCACAGCCCATCTCTTAGCACAGAAAATATTAGAATCCCTTGTGACTGGCCATAAGTTCTCATGCTTTCAGGTCACTTAGCTATAAAGTCTGGACCATGATGCCCTCATAGGGTGTGGAATCTGTTTCAAAAACCACAATTTTAACTGAAACCTGTGTTGAGAACAAAGGAATATGGCATTTTTTCCAGTAGCTCACTAGGACAGCAGTCCACTGTCGCGCCTGTGAAAGTTATGTCAAGGGTACTGTTATGTGGTACTCCCTTGCCCTCATTCTCAGTCCTGCTTGGCTTTTTAAAGTAGCAGGCCCTGCTGTGTAGAAACAAAGCCTGTAGTAAAGCAGCCCCCACACCCGAGCTCTTCAATAGGTGTATGTTTTCATGCCACGGCCAATCAGTGAATCAAATAAGACAGGTTTATAAACCCTGATGGTTTGGTTCCTTTAGTTCTCTATTAATCCTGCTTTATTAAACATTACACTGAAATGTTATGGTTCTATAGTTGGCTGTTATCACTGAGCTCTGTGGTTGGCTGTTTACCTGCTCCTGCTTTATTTTCTCTGGGATTTTTGGCCTTCTCCGGTTTCTCTGATCAGCACCGGCACTGGGTGTCACATACACAGTCCTGTGCCTTCCATGCTGTAACTGAGCTGACGTTGGGTCTCAGGAAACCTAGAGATCTTGGTAATATAAGTAAAAAATATAAGTAAAAACTCGACTTCAGTCGAGTATAGCTGAAATTTAACTACGCAATTAACTTTAAAGTAAAAGTAACTGAAGTGTGTAATGTAGTTCATTATTTGTTCCACTTTAATAGGTTTTGTATGAGAGTTATTTGTTACTAGGTTAGATGAGCACTCTAAAGTACATTATCATTAGTTCATGCTAATAAGCCCCTGTGCTAACTTCAGCGCAACACCTCATTGAGCCTTACTGATGGATGTATTGCTTAAAATAAAGTAATCTGACTCCTTTTCATTTGATAAAGATGTAATAAAGAAGTGGTAGTCTCTGTGCAGTATTTTAAACCCACATCATAGTCTTCCAAATTTGGTTAGTTTCTGCTTTTAAACAGTTTTTGCTTTTTAAATTGGGCTAGGTATCCCACTCTGCTTGTTCTTTTTTTTTAACAAGGTCTTTTTATTGTCACTCTGCTTGTTCTTGAACATTTTATTCATTATAGATTATTTAGCAACAGGTTCTGAGCTGTTCTCCCATCCTCTTCTAATTATATACACCGATCAGCCATAACATTAAAACCACCTCCTTGTTTCTACACTCACTGTCCATTTTATCAGCTCCACTTACCATATAGAAGCACTTTGTAGTTCTACAATTACTGACTGTAGTCCATCTGTCTCTCTGCATGCTTTGTCAGGACTCTCCCAGGACCACTACAGAGCAGGTATTATTTAGCTGGTGGATCATTCTCAGCACTGCAGTGACACTGACATGGTGGTGGTGTGTTAGTGTGTGTTGTGCTTGTATGAGTGGATCAGACACAGCAGCGCTGCTGGAGTCACTGTCACTGCTGGACTGAGCATAGTAGCTGGACTGCCCTGTAGGCAGCGTCCTGTGGCCACTGATGGACTAGAAGATGACCAACTCAAACAGAAGAATAGATGAGCGATCGTCTCTGACTTTACATCTACAAGGTGGACCAACTAGGTAGGAGTGTCTAATAGAGTGGACAGTGAGTGGACACGGTATTTAGGAACTCCAGCAGTGCTGCTGTGTCTGATCCACTCATACCAGCACAACACACACTAACACACCACCACCATGTCAGTGTCACTGCAGTGCTGAGAATGATTCACCACCTAAATAATACCTGCTCTGTGGTGGTCCTGTGGGGGTCCTGACCATTGAAGAACAGGGTGAAAGCAGGTTAAAACAGTATGTAGAGAAACAGATGGACTACAGTCAGTAATTGTAGAACTGCAAAGTGCTTCTATATGGTAAGTGGAGCTGAGCTCGAATTTGTAAATAAAAACACTTGTACAAGTTTATACAAATAAAAAATCAATAATAATTTATTTACGTTTGAAAATAACTTAGTTCTATTTTTATTCACATTTTTATTTTTCTGTGAGAAAAGTTGTGCCGCACTGAATGCTGGGATTGCCTTCACTGTTAAGGCAGCACCGGATGCTCCCTCATTATTCTGTCAAAATAGCGTTTAGATTTAAGGTGACTTATTAGGCAGCATTTTAAGGCATCTAGGAATTCGAACAGCCTCCTTCTCGGGAGAGCGGAGGATGATGTAAAATGCTGTCTATGTAGAGAGATCACTAGTTTCTTGAACACACCCTACGTATATGCCAAATGTGGCTACCAATCCTAATTTTTGAGCTTGAATGTTTTAGCCATACCTAACAATGTTTTGTCAGCTAGTGATTTGTGTCAAACTTTGTGATACCTGCAGAGTACCGGAGTCTGTCAAACACATACTAACACATACAAGCCAAATGGGAAACAGTCCTTAATTGTTTGACAAAAATTGGTCTAAAACAGTTCATCTAAAGAGCAACGTATTGGAACAGTGTTTGACAAGGACTAAATGAGAATTTCCTACCCTTCATGCCGTGAATATCCACTGTGTAAAGCAACACAGCATAAAGCAACTAAATAAATGTCCACCTTAGTGACAGCAGTTTGGAAATGGAACTGTGCACCAAGCAAGGTCCATAAAGATCCGGTTTAACATGTTTGGTGTGAACTGAAAACCACTGAAAACCTCGAAGATACATTGGGACGCTGATTGTGAGCCAGGCCTTCTTGTCCGACGCCAGTGCCTGACGCCAAAATCTGCAGCAACAAAGACATCCTACAGTCAAAAGACATGCAGTCAGGTGAAGCGGAGCTACTAAAATTGCCCTGAGTGTGAATTTGTGTGTGTGTGGCATCCCTGTGATGGACTGGCAACCTGTCTGGAGTGTTTCCTACCTTTCACCCAGTATTGCTAAAACAGACAATGAATGAATGAATGACCAGATATTTAAGCTGATTTCTCATGTAGTCCGTTTTGATGATAAAGAACTGTAATAAATATGTTTGCATCCCGTTACTATAGAGAAGATAAATGAGCTTGTTTACCCTCCACCGCATGTTAAAAATCCTCCTTTGTTTTCTACACTTTTTCAGTGCTGTGACCTCGGCTACCACGCCAGCCTGGCTCGGACGCTCAGGACCTATCTCTCGGCGGAGTATAACCTGGAGACGTCACGTCACGAAGGACTGGACCTGATCGAGAGTGCCGTGGACAACCTGGACTCCCGCAGTGACAAACACAAGCTCATGGACATGTACAACCAGGTTTTCTGTCCTCCCATGCGCTTCGAGTATCTGCCCCACATGGGGGATGAGGTGAGACTGTGGGTCCAGACTGACTGATGTGTAGGATATGGTTTCTTAATAAATACAGTGGTATCTTGAAACTCAATGTCAATTCGTTCTGGGAGTGGCGTTGATTTTTAAAGGTGTTGAGTTTCAAGTTATTTTTTCCCATAGGGATGTATAGGAAACCTGTTAATGCGTTCCATGGTCCTATGGAACTGCATATCATTGAAGGTTAATGTAAAATAATGGGGTTGTTATTGACACTTATACACTAAAAATAACACAAATATAATATAAAAAACACAAAGCAATATATGATTATTATTTTTGGATTTCTCCAATGTGTGTCATCAAGCTGGCAATGACAAACTCTCTCTTTATTGGTTGTAGAGGTGTAAGTGACAGCTTAGTGAACGAATTACCAGTTTCAGCTTTTTTACCGCGAAAGCCAAGAGAATAAATGATGCAAGACAGTTTTCGTTAGTTAGGTGGACAAACACAGTTGGATATAGATTCATATATTCTGGAAATATTCCGAATACATACACGATGGCCGCCATGAAGAAAAACAAGTGGATTTTATCCCTAATGAAACAACACATGGATATAAATTTGGTATTAATTTGAAGAACAGAAGCTCAGGTAAGCAGCTGTAGTGATTTTATGCTGCTGTGTGGTTGATCTGAGTTGCACACACGTCAAGTTTTTTTTTTTATATACAGTGTATCACAAAAGTGAGTACACCCCTCACATTTCTGCAGATATTTAAGTATATCTTTTCATGGGACAACACTGACAAAATGACACTTTGACACAATGAAAAGTAGTCTGTGTGCAGCTTATATAACAGTGTAAATTTATTCTTCCCTCAAAATAACTCAATATACAGCCATTAATGTCTAAACCACCGGCAACAAAAGTGAGTACACGCCTTAGTGAAAGTTCCTGAAGTGTCAATATTTTGTGTGGCCACCATTATTTCCCAGAACTGCCTTAACTCTCCTGGGCATGGAGTTTACCAGAGCTTCACAGGTTGCCACTGGAATGCTTTTCCACTCCTCCATGACGACATCACGGAGCTGGCGGATATTCGAGACTTTGCGCTCCTCCACCTTCTGCTTGAGGATGCCCCAAAGATGTTCTATTGGGTTTAGGTCTGGAGACATGCTTGGCCAGTCCATCACCTTTACCCTCAGCCTCTTCAATAAAGCAGTGGTCGTCTTAGAGGTGTGTTTGGGGTCATTATCATGCTGGAACACTGCCCTGCGACCCAGTTTCTGGAGGGAGGGGATCATGCTCTGCTTCAGTATTTCACAGTACATATTGGAGTTCATGTGTCCCTCAATGAAATGTAACTCCCCAACACCTGCTGCACTCATGCAGCCCCAGACCATGGCATTCCCACCACCATGCTTGACTGTAGGCATGACACACTTATCTTTGTACTCCTCACCTGATTGCCGCCACACATGCTAGAGACCATCTGAACCAAACAAATTAATCTTGGTCTCATCAGACCATAGGACATGGTTCCAGTAATCCATGTCCTTTGTTGACATGTCTTCAGCAAACTGTTTGCGGGCTTTCTTGTGTAGAGACTTCAGAAGAGGCTTCCTTCTGGGGTGACAGCCATGCAGACCAATTTGATGTAGTGTGCGGCGTATGGTCTGAGCACTGACAGGCTGACCCCCCACCTTTTCAATCTCTGCAGCAATGCTGACAGCACTCCTGCGCCTATCTTTCAAAGACAGCAGTTGGATGTGACGCTGAGCACGTGCACTCAGCTTCTTTGGACGACCAACGCGAGGTCTGTTCTGAGTGGACCCTGCTCTTTTAAAACACTGGATGATCTTGGCCACTGTGCTGCAGCCTAGTTTCAGGGTGTTGGCCATCTTCTTGTAGCCTTGGCCATCTTCATGTAGCGCAACAATTCGTCTTTTAGGATCCTCAGAGAGTTCTTTGCCATGAGGTGCCATGTTGGAACTTTCAGTGACCAGTATGAGAGA
Source organism: Trichomycterus rosablanca (assembly GCF_030014385.1). Classification (NCBI taxonomy): domain Eukaryota; kingdom Metazoa; phylum Chordata; class Actinopteri; order Siluriformes; family Trichomycteridae; genus Trichomycterus; species Trichomycterus rosablanca. The sequence continues at coordinate 41,961,561 of NC_085993.1, read as the reverse complement.
GTGTGAGAGCTGTACTACTAAATTGAACACACCTGCTCCCTATGCACACCTGAGACCTAGTAACACTAACAAATCACATGACATTTTGGAGGGAAAATGACAAGCAGTGCTCAATTTGGACATTTAGGGGTGTAGTCTCTTAGGGGTGTACTCACTTTTGTTGCCGGTGGTTTAGACATTAATGGCTGTATATTGAGTTATTTTGAGGGAAGAATAAATTTACACTGTTATATAAGCTGCACACAGACTACTTTTCATTGTGTCAAAGTGTCATTTTGTCAGTGTTGTCCCATGAAAAGATATACTTAAATATCTGCAGAAATGTGAGGGGTGTACTCACTTTTGTGATACACTGTATATATTGTCTTATATTCTCTCCACCAATGCCGATCCCTGGTCTGGTTGATGAAAATGAAGCTAACCCACACCCCCTCCGACACGTGGGCAGCATGCCGTATGCATCTTATCACCTACACTTTGACGAGTGCAGTGCAGCTCAGCGTTGTGTATGGAGAGACACATCCTGAGAGCACTCTTTTCTCATCTCTGTGCAGGCGCCATCTCCATCAATCAGCCAGCAGAGGTCGTAATTGCACCAGTCATGAGAAAGAGACCCCATCCGGCTTAGTCCCGCTCATATCTGAACAACAGGCCAATCGTTGTTTATGTGGCCGCATCTTGCATGCAATTAAAGCGTACATTTAGTATAAATTAAGGGCAATATTAATAACGTATTATACTTAAGAACATATGATTCTGTGTGCAGTGGTATTATTCGTCTGTTATGTAAGAAATAAAGTGCACCTGTGATTGCTGTTACAAGATTACAAGGAGTTCCCTGTAAAAAAAAAATTGATTGGAGTATTGATTATGCTTATATTATTTGTAACCCATTCATACCAGCAGCGATTTATCACCTCTTGTTGCCTGAAAAGCGGATCGCTCATCAACCTTGTGTTCACACTGGAAGTGCCATCATTGCCTGTGGACGTTTGGTTACAATTTTTAAAATGCTGCCAAGCGAAAGAATAAAATAAACTAAAGCAAATACCATTGAGGTACAGCAGATTTATTGGCTGGTATCACAAATCAGATACAAATAAGATTCTTTCCCCTCCTGTTTTTACCACTGATCAGACATGTTCCCACTAAAAAATAAACATTTCTGGAGGGAAATCGCTCGTCTATAAATTCATCCCTGCGTAGTCCATCACTGTTTGTTCTTTATGATCACTGGCGTCTATTTGTGGAAGTTTGACGCGCGACAATGTGTTTCTCTTCCATCTCTTGTAGGTACCGTTTCACAGTGGCGGAGATAATGTGCGTACCGTTTTGTTTAATGCTTAGTTCATATTGGTAATCGCCACATGGCTTCGCTCCTTGTGCTTGGCTTAACTTATTTGCATCGCCGACTCCGCCCATTTTGTGTTGCTAACGTTTGCTTTGCCTCCTGATACCAGAAATCGGCAGCTCTGATTGAAGATGAATGCCAGCCGGTCGCTTTGTCGTGTCGCTTCACTTCTGGTCTGAACTTAGGGCAAATGGGCAGGTTGTTGCCTTGCCACTGAGGCGCCAGTTTTGAGCACCTTGTCGATAATTGTTAACCGATGATTAATGACGGTTGGAAATCGGTTGAAAGAAATGAGCAAAATTTGCATCCCTATATTTGCTCATCATACAAAGTATTAAAGTATTTTCTGTTAAATTAAAAAGTAAACGCAGTTTAACATGTGCAGACTTTTTAAGAGCATTTAAGTACGCCGTTTTTGACTCACATGTTAGCATGCATTGAATGATGAAAGCCAGCTTGATGCTTACAGAGGCAGATCTTCATTAAACCAATACAGATCAAAGAATCAACAGTTTTGCTGTATAATAAAGTAAAGACTATCAAATATCAGACGAACATGTACTGGGTGTTTGTGTATTCCAGGGCAGATACTATAATACAGTGTATACAGTCCTATACATGATGTTCCCCAAGGCTCAGTTCTTGGTCCACTTTCACTGAGTCATTTTTAGTATTTAGTACACTAAATAACAAATGAATGAAATTAGTTGTTGGTCTGAAACAATAAGTACGATTCTACAATGAGTGTATGAATATATACTAGCGAGTTACCCTGCAGCCGGTACTTCTTTCCAGTTCGTCTCACAGCCATTCTGTCAGAGAAAAATAGATACCTTTTGACCAATCCAGATCAAAGAATCAACAGTTTTGCTTTATAATAAAGTAAAGGCTATCAAATATCAGATGAACATGTACTGGGTGTTTGTGTATTCCAGGGCAGATACTATAATACAGTGTATACAGTCCTATACATGGTGTTCCCCAAGGCTCAGTTCTTGGTCCACTTTCACTGAGTCATTTTTAGTATTTAGTACACTAAATAAGAAATGAATGAAATTAGTTGTTGGTCTGAAACAATAAGTACGATTCTAGAATGAGTGTATGAATACAGTGTATCACAAAAGTGAGTACACCCCTCACATTTCTGCAGATATTTAAGTATATCTTTTCATGGGACAACACTGACAAAATGACACTTTAACACAATGAAAAGTAGTCTGTGTGCAGCTTATATAACAGTGTAAATTTATTCTTCCCTCAAAATAACTCAATATACAGCCATTAATGTCTAAACCACCGGCAACAAAAGTTAGTACACCCCTTAGTGAAAGTTCCTGAAGTGTCCATATTTTGTGTGGCCACCATTATTTCCCAAAACTGCCTTAACTGTCCTGGGCATGGAGTTTACCAGAGCTTCACAGGTTGCCACTGGAATGCTTTTCCACTCCTCCATGACGACATCACGGAGCTGGCGGATATTCGAGACTTTGCGCTCCTCCACCTTCCGCTTGAGGATGCCCCAAAGATGTTCTATTGGGTTTAGGTCTGGAAACATGCTTGGCCAGTCCATCACCTTTACCCTCAGCCACTTCAATAAAGCAGTGGTCGTCTTAGAGGTGTGTTTGGGGTCATTATCATGCTGGAACACTGCCCTGCGACCCAGTTTCCGGAGGGAGGGGATCATGCTCTGCTTCAGTATTTCACAGTACATATTGGAGTTCATGTGTCCCTCAATGAAATGTAACTCCCCAACACCTGCTGCACTCATGCAGCCCCAGACCATGGCATTCCCACCACCATGCTTGACTGTAGGCATGACACACTTATCTTTGTACTCCTCACCTGATTGCCGCCACACATGCTTGAGACCATCTGAACCAAACAAATTAATCTTGGTCTCATCAGACCATAGGACATGGTTCCAGTAATCCATGTCCTTTGTTGACATGTCTTCAGCAAACTGTTTGCGGGCTTTCTTGTGTAGAGACTTCAGAAGAGGCTTCCTTCTGGGGTGACAGCCATGCAGACCAATTTGATGTAGTGTGCGGCGTATGGTCCGAGCACTGACAGGCTGACCCCCCACCTTTTCAATCTCTGCAGCAATGCTGACAGCACTCCTGCGCCTATCTTTCAAAGACAGCAGTATGATGTGACGCTGAGCACGTGCACTCAGCTTCTTTGGACGACCAACGCGAGGTCTGTTCTGAGTGGACCCTGCTCTTTTAAAACACTGGATGATCTTGGCCACTGTGCTGCAGCTCAGTTTCAGGGTGTTGGCAATCTTCTTGTAGCCTTGGCCATCTTCATGTAGCGCAACAATTCGTCTTTTAAGATCTTCAGAGAGTTCTTTGCCATGAGGTGCCATGTTGGAACTTTCAGTGACCAGTATGAGAGAGTGTGAGAGCTGTACTACTAAATTGAACACACCTGCTCCCTATGCACACCTGAGACCTAGTAACACTAACAAATCACATGACATTTTGGAGGGAAAATGACAAGCAGTGCTCAATTTGGACATTTAGGGGTGTAGTCTCTTAGGGGTGTACTCACTTTTGTTGCCGGTGGTTTAGACATTAATGGCTGTATATTGAGTTATTTTGAGGGAAGAATAAATTTACACTGTTATATAAGCTGCACACAGACTACTTTTCATTGTGTCAAAGTGTCATTTTGTCAGTGTTGTCCCATGAAAAGATATACTTAAATATCTGCAGAAATGTGAGGGGTGTACTCACTTTTGTGATACACTGTATATACTAGCGAGTTACCCTGCAGCCGGTACTTCTTTCCAGTTCGTCTCACAGCCATGCTGTCAGAGAAAAATAGACACCTTTTGACCAATCCAGATCAAAGAATCAACAGTTTTGCTGTATAATAAAGACTATCAAATATCAGATTAGCATGTACTGGGTGTTTCTGTATTCCAGGGCAGATACTATAATACAGTGTATACAGTCCTATACATGGTGTTCCCCAAGGCTCAGTTCTTGGTCCACTGTCACAGAGTCATTTTTAGTATTTAGTACACTAAATAACAAATGAATGAAATTAGTTGTTGGTCTGAAACAATAAGTACGATTCTAAAATGAGCGTATGAATGTATACTAGCGAGTTACCCGGCAGCCGGTACTTCTTTCAGGTTTCAAAAACAGACACTTTCTGAACAAGCAACACTTTCTTGCTGTATAATAAAGTGAAAGTGAAATATCAGATGAACATGTACTGGGTGTTTCTGTATTCCAGGTGTGCCAGGTGAGCGCGCAACAGCCGGTGCAGACAGAGCTCCTGATGCGCTACCATCAGCTCCAGTCACGCCTGGCCACACTGAAGATAGAAAACGAGGAGGTGAGTTCTTTTTCTAAGCTGTACTTAATCGTCGTAATCACATGTCCCCAATATTCAAATATGCTCAAATGCCACAATATTATGATGTAAAATTATAAGTAAACATATTTGGTGGGTAGCACTGTCGCCTCACAGCAAGAAGGTCCTGTTAATTTTCTGAAATGAGGTAGGTATGTGGCTACTCTGCCTAATTCTGCATTTTTTATTTGCCTTACATCTGGATATTCTGGGCGGCGTGGTGGCTAAGTGGGTAGCACTGTCGTCTCACAACAAGAAGGTCCGGGGTTCGATCCCCAGGTGGGGCGGTCCAGGTCCTTTTTGTGTGGAGGTTGCATGTTCTCCCCGTGTCCGCATGGGTTTCCTCCGGGTGCTCCGGTTTCCTCCCACAGTCCAAAGGCGTGCAAGTGAAGTGAATTAGAGACACTAAATTTTCTAAGACTGTGTTCGATATAAACTTGTGAACTGATGAACCTTGTGTAATGAGTAACTACCGTTCCTGTCATGAATGTAACCAAAGTGTTAAACATGATGTTAAAATCCTAATAAACAAACAAACATCTGGATATTCCAAACCATCAGTCCCATCCTTACTCAAAGATCTACTTAATATAACGATTTACCTCCTGTTGATGGGCATCCTGACTGAGAGGTTTGGTTTTCACTGGAGTGTCACAACCAGATATAGAAGTACCATTCAGAGGGTTTGGAGCTTTCCCGAGGAAGCTTTCTCCATCTCAGTTAGATGTGTCTGCATGGCAACTAAAGTGGTTTTATTTTTAAGATTTAATTTCTCTTGCCTAGGGAACAGAGGGTGTATTTTTAGCCATGCCTGCTGTTAATGGTGTTTTCGGCTGCAGTAAAAGAGTTCCTCCTATGTGCTGAATGTGTAAGGGCACTTAGTGAATAGAAAGCAAAAAGTGAAACAGTGCGATTCTCCGCTCGGTGTACGCAGCTGCTAATCGACTCCATAATAGCCCCTGCCTGTGTGTATTGATGGCTCCATCCAGCCCTTATCACTCCGCCTCCCATAACCAGACCGTAATGGACGATTCGTGTCAGGCAGGGAATATGGCACATTAATCTGAGAGCCGTACAATAGAGTCCTGGGGCGGTTTTACATCTCATCTGTGTTGCTGGCATTTCAGCTGTGCACATGACTGATGTTTGACCTCGGGGTCGTTGGGGTTCGGTTATCAAGAGCTACGCTTATGATCCACGGGTGTGGGAAATATTCCAGACACGTCTTTGAGTGGTGGTTTTTTGTTTAGAAAGCACTGGCAGAGGTGTTGGCATTGGGAAATTGCTTGTGCAGCAAACAGCTGTGGCACTGTTTTATTACCAAGTCCACAATGTATGCATGACTACAGTTCCCAGACTCCCTTGTGCTGCTCTGTTTATCCTTTTAAGACATTAGAACTCTATTTTTAATGAGGTGGCAGATACACACTATTGACAATCAAAACTGATGGAACTCAATACCCCAAAAAACAATGGGAACCAATTATTTACCCAAGATGCCACATAGGAACCACAAACTCACTCATTAGTGGCATTTATTCAGCCAAATGTCTGTAGTTTCACAGATGTTGCACTGTTTTATTAGCAAGGCCACAATGTATCCATAACTAAAGTTCCCAGACTCCCCTGTGCTGGTCTGTTTATCATTTTAAGATATTAGAGCCCCATTCTTAATGAGGTGGCAGAGCAGAAACTAAAGCACAGTGCATACAGTCCAGTCTGGCCATTCTTATGGTGTTCCCCAAGTCTCAGTTCTTGGTCCACTGTCATTGTCAGCTACACATACCAAACTGATGAACTTTGTGGGTATATAATTATTGACTGTAGCCCATTTGTTCTGTACACTTTGCTATCTTATGTACTATGTTTCATTTATTGAAAATGACCCAGAGCTAATGCAAAATTAAAAAGATGCAAGTTTAGCAAATTTTTCTCTGGTTTCACACAGTGTATTCATAACTACAGTTCCCAGACTCCCTTGTGCTTTTCAGTTTGTTCATCTAAGATATTAAAACCCCATTTTTAATGAGGTGGTAGATACACACTATTAACAATAAAAGACGATGGGAACCAATTATTTACACAAGATGCCACATAGGACACCACCAAATATCTGTAGTTTCATAGATGTTGCACTGTTTTATTACCAAGGCCACAATGTATTCATGACTACAGTTCCTAGACTCCCCTGTGCTGCTCTGTTTATCCTTTTAAGATGTTAGAGCCCCATTCTTAATGAGGTGGCAGAGCAGATACTAAAACACAGTGTATACAGTCCAGTCTGGCATTTCTTATGGTGTCCCCCAAGTCTCAGTTCTTGGTCCACTGTCATTTTAAGGTACACATACCAAACTGATGAACTTTGTGAGTATATAATTACTGACTCTGACTTTACCGCACTGCATTGGTACTTCACTTCACTGTGGGGCAGTTGTAGCATTGTGGTTAAGGAACTGGACTAGTAATCGAAAGGTCACTGGTTCAAGTCCCACCACTGCCAGGTTGTCACTGTTTGGCCCTTGAGCAAGGCACTTAACCTTCAATTGCTTAAAAAATATACTGTCACAGTACTGTAAGTCGCTTTGTATAAAAGTGTCTAGTAAATGCTGAACATGTAAATGTGATAATGCCAAGGTAGGGTGAGTTGTGCTTGCATAAATGTTTCAAGTGCAGCAGTGTTGTTGGGATTTTTAAACAACACAATTTACAAACAAATGCTGGAAGGAAAATTCACTCCCTTACTAGATCACTTTCTAAGCCGCTTATTCTTATCAGGGTCGCAGGGGGTGCTGGAGCCTATTCTAGCTCTCAATGGGCACAAGGCACACAGAAACATCTTGGACAGGGCGCCATTCACACCTTAACACATACACACACACAAATATCCCCCATGTGTTCCCGAGGAGAACATACAGTGGCCAGTGATAGCTTGGTGGTTAAGGTACTGGACTAGTAAGCAGAAGGTTGCCGGTTCAAGCCCCGCCACCACCAAGTTGCCACTGTTGGGTCCCTGAGCAAGACCCTCAATTGCTCATCGTGTTCCGCTCATTGTGTAAGTCGCTTTGGATAAAAGCGTCTGCTAAATGCTGAAAATGTAATGTAAATACAAACTCCACACAGAAAGAACCCGGATAGCTCCACCTGGAAAACTAACCCAGGACCTTTTTGCTGTGAAGCAAAACTGCAACCCAACAAGCCACAGTGCCTCCCGCTGAAAGTCCAGAATAGCATAATTGCCAATGTTCTTTGGGTAAACATCTCTCATTTTCCATATTAAACAGACACTAGCTAGGCTTTTCTTGGTCAGATTAAAAAGAGCGTGTGACTGACGACATGTTTTGGAGGAAGCATGTGTTAGCCCATCCATTTAGTGGTAGTTGTTGTAATAAGTAATACACAGTGAGTGAAAGTTAGCAACATTTAAACATGAAGGAAGACGCCTTTTGATGCCTCTTACAATTTCTATGGTTAGGTTAGGTTATAAGGTTTAATAAAGTCTTTGCATATACGCATACCACACTTTAAAAGTTTAAAATTGTTCAGGTAAAAAGGGTCCAAAACCAGTACTGCCATTTGTTTTTGTACAAGTGATGTTAATGACCCATTGCAGCTTTGTTAAGGTCCAAATCTTTTGTGTTTCGGTTGCCAGGTGCGCAAGACTCTGGACGCCACAATGCAGACCCTTCAGGATATGCTGACCGTTGAGGACTTTGATGTATCAGATGCCTTCCAGCATAGCAGATCCACAGAATCTATCAAATCTGTGGCTTCTGAAGGCTACATGAGCAAACTGAACATCGCCAAGAGACGCGCCAACCAGCAGGAGACTGAGCTCTTCTACTTCACAGTAAGTCACGAGCCTCCTCTGCAGCACTGTAATTAGGCTGATAAGCTCACAATGCTTTGTATGTGTGCATTAAAAGCTTATGAGTAACAAGCTGTCCATTGTTGGGGATTTATTAAAATAATTGTGCAATTGACAGAATATAAACATGTCTAAATGTGCACTGTCAGTAGCCACGTTGAGTCTCTTGAGGGAAACATAAACAATGACTAACAATAACAATTAAAAACAGATTGCTGTGTTCAGGGTCTGTTGAACCAGTCAGGGTGCAGGTAGGACTAAACTGGCACACACACTGTACTTGTGTAATATGTATTAATTAAGAATAGTAATTTTAGTCTACAACATACCATATTTTTAAACAAGTTTATATATATATACATATATATATATTATATATATACAGTGTATCACAAAAGTGAGTACACCCCTCACATTTCTGCAGATATTTAAGTATATCTTTTCATGGGACAACACTGACAAAATGACACTTTGATACAATGAAAAGTAGTCTGTGTGCAGCTTATATAACAGTGTAAATTTATTCTTCCCTCAAAATAACTCAATATACAGCCATTAATGTCTAAACCACCGGCATCAAAAGTGAGTACACCCCTTAGTGAAAGTTCATGAAGTGTCAATATTTTGTGTGGCCACCATTATTTCCCGGAACTGCCTTAACTCTCCTGGGCATGGAGTTTACCAGAGCTTCACAGGTTGCCACTGGAATGCTTTTCCACTCCTCCATGACGACATCACGGAGCTGGCGGATATTCGAGACTTTGCGCTCCTCCACCTTCCGCTTGAGGATGCCCCAAAGATGTTCTATTGGGTTTAGGTCTGGAGACATGCTTGGCCAGTCCATCACCTTTACCCTCAGCCTCTTCAATAAAGCAGTGGTCGTCTTAGAGGTGTGTTTGGGGTCATTATCATGCTGGAACACTGCCCTGCGACCCAGTTTCCGGAGGGAGGGGATCATGCTCTGCTTCAGTATTTCACAGTACATATTGGAGTTCATGTGTCCCTCAATGAAATGTAACTCCCCAACACCTGCTGCACTCATGCAGCCCCAGACCATGGCATTCCCACCACCATGCTTGACTGTAGGCATGACACACTTATCTTTGTACTCCTCACCTGATTGCCGCCACACATGCTTGAGACCATCTGAACCAAACAAATTAATCTTGGTCTCATCAGACCATAGGACATGGTTCCAGTAATCCATGTCCTTTGTTGACATGTCTTCAGCAAACTGTTTGTGGGCTTTCTTGTGTAGAGACTTTAGAAGAGGCTTCCTTCTGGGGTGACAGCCATGCAGACCAATTTGATGTAGTGTGCGGCGTATGGTCTGAGCACTGACAGGCTGACCCCCCACCTTTTCAATCTCTGCAGCAATGCTGACAGCACTCCTGCGCCTATCTTTCAAAGACAGCAGTTGGATGTGATGCTGAGCATGTGCACTCAGCTTCTTTGGATGACCAACGCGAGGTCTGTTCTGAGTGGACCCTGCTCTTTTAAAATGCTGGATGATCTTGGCCACTGTGCTGCAGCTCAGTTTCAGGGTGTTGGCAATCTTCTTGTAGCCTTGGCCATCTTCATGTAGCGCAACAATTCGTCTTTTAAGATCCTCAGAGAGTTCTTTGCCATGAGGTGCCATGTTGGAACTTTCAGTGACCAGTATGAGAGAGTGTGAGAGCTGTACTACTAAATTGAACACACCTGCTCCCTATGCACACCTGAGACCTAGTAACACTAACGAGTCACATGACATTTTGGTGGGAAAATGACAAGCAGTGCTCAATTTGGACATTTAGGGGTGTAGTCTCTTAGGGGTGTACTCACTTTTGTTGCTGGTGGTTTAGACATTAATGGCTGTATATTGAGTTATTTTGAGGGAAGAATAAATTTACACTGTTATATAAGCTGCACACAGACTACTTTTCATTGTGTCAAAGTGTCATTTTGTCAGTGTTGTCCCATGAAAAGATATACTTAAATATCTGCAGAAATGTGAGGGGTGTACTCACTTTTGTGATACACTGTATATATACAGTGTATCACAAAAGTGAGTACACCCCTCACATTTCTGCAAATATTTTATTATATCTTTTCATGGGACAACACTATAGAAATAAAACTTGGATATAACTTAGAGTAGTCAGTGTACAACTTGTATAGCAGTATAGATTTACTGTCTTCTGAAAATAACTCAACACACAGCCATTAATGTCTAAATAGCTGGCAACATAAGTAAGTACACCCCACAGTGAACATGTCCAAATTGTGCCCAAAGTGTCAATATTTTGTGTGACCACCATTATTATCCAGCACTGCCTTAACCCTCCTGGGCATGGAATTCACCAGAGCTGCACAGGTTGCTACTGGAATCCTCTTCCACTCCTCCATGATGACATCACGGAGCTGGTGGATGTTAGACACCTTGAACTCCTCCACCTTCCGCCACAGGTGCTCAATTGGGTTTAGTCCATCACCTTTACCTTCAGCTTCCTCAGCAAGGCAGTTGTCATCTTGGAGGTTGTGTTTGGGGTCGTTATCCTGTTGGAAAACTGCCATGAGCCCCATGAGGGATCATGCTCTGTTTCAGAATGTCACAGTACATGTTGGAATTCATGTTTCCCTCAATGAACTGCAGCTCCCCAGTGCCAGCAACACTCATGCAGCCCAAGACCATGATGCTACCACCACCATGCTTGACTGTAGGCAAGATACAGTTGTCTTGGTACTTCTCACCAGGGCGCCGCCACACATGCTGGACACCATCTGAGCCAAACAAGTTTATCTTGGTCTCGTCAGACCACAGGGCATTCCAGTAATCCATGTTCTTGGACTGCTTGTCTTCAGCAAACTGTTTGCGGGCTTTCTTGTGCGTCAGCTTCCTTCTGGGATGACGACCATGCAGACCGAGTTGATGTAGTGTGCGGCGTATGGTCTGAGCACTGACAGGCTGACCTCCCACGTCTTCAACCTCTGCAGCAATGCTGACAGCACTCATGTGTCTATTTTTTAAAGCCAACCTCTGGATATGACGCCGAACACGTGGACTCAACTTCTTTGGTCGACCCTGGCGAAGCCTGTTCCGAGTGGAACCTGTCCTGGAAAACCGCTGTATGACCTTGGCCACCATGCTGTAGCTCAGTTTCAGGGTGTTAGCAATCTTCTTATAGCCCAGGCCATCTTTGTGGAGAGCAACAATTCTATTTCTCACATCCTCAGAGAGTTCTTTGCCATGAGGTGCCATGTTGAATATCCATTGGCCAGTATGAGAGAATTGTACCCAAAACACCAAATTTAACAGCCCTGCTCCCCATTTACACCTGGGACCTTGACACATGACACCAGGGAGGGACAACGACACATTTGGGCACAATTTGGACATGTTCACTGTGGGGTGTACTCACTTATGTTGCCAGCTATTTAGACATTAATGGCTGTGTGTTGAGTTATTTTCAGAAGACAGTAAATCTACACTGCTATACAAGTTGTACACTGACTACTCTAAGTTATATCCAAGTTTCATGTCTATATGACATCCACCCTTTTCTCCCTTTTTTAGCGCATCCAATTGCTCGATTGCATTACGCTTCCTCTCCATCAATGCCGATCCCCACTCTGATTGAGGAGAACGAAGCTAACCCACGCCCCCTCCGACACGTGGGCATCAGTCGTATGCATTTTGTCACCTACACTTTGACGAGTGCAGTGCAGCTCAGCACTGTGTACTGAGTGACACACCCTGAATGCACTCTTTTCCCATCTCTGTGCAGGTGTCATCAATCAGCCAGCAGAGGTCGTAATTGCATTAGTTATTAGAGAGACCCTATCCGGCTTAATCCCACCCCACAAGGCCAATCATTGTTAACGTGACTGCTCAGCCCAGCCGGCAGGCAGAGCTGAGACTCGATATGATGTATTCGAGATCCCAGCTCTGGTTCCAGCGTGTTTTTTACCGCTGCACCACCTGAGCGGCCTTGTTGATAGAGTTTTAATGAAAGGCGGGACTTTAGTTTATCTTTTGGAATCTAATAGGTTAGTAAATAGTATAAAGAAATGACTTAGCACCAGGGGCCGCAGCGGGATTTTTCTGAACTCTCTGAGTTCCTACTGGGTGCCCCCTAGTAGACACAATTATCAGTGCCAGCAGTGGACAAAATTGAGCACTAGTCAGCTGGGTGTGAATAAGACTGGACTAATAAGGGGGCGGGGTCTTTAACGCTGTGTAAGGACCCTGTTTAGTAGCTCGAGGAGCCTGTACAGAAGTGGAGAAACGTAAAAATTAGTGCATGAATCGTGTGCGCAAATCCACCGAATAAGTGGACTGTGGGTGGGCCGTACACACGGAGGGAGTGTGCGTCAGGCAAATATTCCCTCCTCGGATGCGATCAGGGTTCCCAGCAGTGGAAGACTAATTGGCTATGTTACACTGAGAGAAAAAGGAAGAAACTGCATAAAAAGAATTGTAAAAATAGAGCGTGCAAGCTAGCATTACTTGTTTAGCTCAGTCTCAAGTCTAGACTGTAAACATTATTCACACTATACCTCACAGCCACAGAAAGTACCACAAACACTGCAACAGTGACATTAGCTAGCTAGCATGTTCTGTTTCTCTGATCTAATGCAGTGGATATAAATGCACTAGCTATCTAGAAATAAAGAGTGAATTAATGGTTTCACCTGGCACCAAGTAGCATTCACAGTCACGCTGATATGCACAATAAAGGGTTTATTGTTATAACTAGGGATGTAACGATACACTCTACGTACGATGCGATGCGATTCACGATACTGGGTTCATGATACAATTTTTTCCCGATTTTTTAAAACTGAAATTAAAGACAAATTATGACGAAGTTTCCTTTTATTATTTCTCTTAATAAAATAAAATACTGTATTTGTGCTTATCTTTTATTTATCTAAATAATGAATGCCCTTTATTTCTGAGGTAGGTACAAACTATGCAAAACAATTTTGAATTAAGAAAACCCGAATCTGGCAACCAGGCGTATAGCGCCAGTGACGTCAACCAGGTTAGGTGTATAGCGTCAGTGCCCTCTGCTGTTTAAAGTAAATATCGATTCATTTTACATATCAAATTAATTTGAATCGTGGAATAATTTTTTTATTTATTTTTTATTTTTTATTTTTTTTCATAGATTTAGCGCGTCCAATTTCATCCCATCTATCATCCTCTCATTAGTGCGGATTCCTGCTCCTGATTGGGGCTGACGAGGCCGTTCCACGCCTCCTCCGAAACGTGCACAGCCAATCGACCGTCTTATCACCCACACTTGACGAGTGTAGCGTGGCAGAGTACTGTGCACGGAGGATCACACACCCCGCCACACCCCCTCCCGTCTCCATACAGGCGCCACCAACCAGCCAGCAGAGGGCGCAACCGCCCCGTTCCTGAGAGAGCATCCCCTACGGTCTCAAGTCCCGCCCCCCACCCGGACAACAGGCCAATCGTTGTCCATAGCCACCCAGTCTCGACCGTGAAGGCAGAGCTGGATTCGAAACGACGCTCCTTCGAAATCCAGCCCTGGTTGCAGCGCGTGTCTTTTTACCGCTGCGCCACCTGAGCGGCTGAATCGTGGAATTTTTTAATCGGTTATTTAAGGGACAGTGGTAGCCTAGTGGGTAGAGCTTTGGGCTATCAACCGGAAGATTGGGGGTTCAAATCCAGGCTCTGCTATGCAGCAAGACCTTGAGCAAGACCCTTAACCCTCTCTGCTCCAGGGGCGCCGTAAGATGGCTGACCCTGCGCTCTGACCCAGCTTCCAAACAAGCTGGGATATGCGAAGAAAGAATTTCATTGTACTGTACACCTGTATATGTATAAAAGACAAATAAAGTATATCTAAAAAACTGTTTTGTGGTGCATCGTTACATCCCTAGTTCTAACACATGATGAAATGAGAACTGCAAGAATTAATTCAATATTTTTGAAGACGCCATCAAAGACACCACCCATTTTTAAGTCCGGTCTTTTCCCATCAAGCAGACTAGTGTCTAATTTGTCTGCTGCAAGCACAGGCTAGGAGGCACCCAGCCGACCAGTAGCAGAGCTGAGATTCAAACTCAGACTACAGAACTCACACAACAGCCACAACACAAGAGCAAACTTTATATTAAAGCTAACAGCTTTGGACTGGGTTGTCCAACAAGCTCATGGTCTGGTGTCTACATACATTTAGCCATATTGTGTATATATTTTTTACTTATTTACTATGTATGATCAGTGTTCTTATCTAATCTAAGACCAGTGTCTTGGACCCATATATTTAAATTAAAAATCTGCCCAGCATGCCTTATCGCAAATGAAAAATGATAAAATGCTGGCAACAAGGTACCATGACTGAGAAATGAAACGGAAATGAAACTGCTTTTTGAAAAAAACTGAGTTGGTGCAGCAATAATAATACATATACACTGATAACATTAAAACCACCTCCTTGTTTCTACACTCACTGTCCATTTTATCAGCTCCACTTACCATATAGAAGCACTTTGTAGTTCTACAATTACTGACTGTAGTCTATCTGTTTCTCTGCATGCTTTGTTAGCCCCCTTTCATGCTGTTCTTCAATGGTCAGGACCCCCACAGGACCACCACAGAGCAGGTATTATTTGGGCGGTGGATCATTCTCAGCACTGCGCTGACAATGACATGGTGGTGGTGTGTTAGTGTGTGTTGTGCTGGTATGAGTGGATCAGACACAGCAGCGCTGCTGGTGTTTTTAAATAGTGTGTCCACTTACTGTCCACTCTATTAGACACTCCTACCTAGTTGGTCCACCTTGTAGATGTAAAGTCAGAGATGATCGCTCATCTATTGCTGCTGTTTGAGTTGGTCATCTTCTAGTCCATTAGTGGCCACAGGACGCTGCCCACAGGGCGCTGTTGGCTGAATATTTTTGGTTGGTGGACTATTCTCAGTCCAGCAGTGACAGTGAGGTGTTTAAAAACTCCAGCAGCGCTGCTGTGTCTGATCCACTCATACCAGCACAACACACACTAACACACCACCACCATGTCAGTGTCACTGCAGTGCTGAGAATGATCCACCACCTAAATAATATCTACTCTGTAGCGGTACTGGGGGGGTCCTGACCATTGAAGAACAACGTGAAAGGGGGCTAACAAAGCATGCAGAGAAACAGATGGACTACAGTCAGTAATTGTAGAACTACAAAGTTCTTTATGGTAAGTGGAGCTGATAAAATACACTCACTGTGAGTGTAGAAACAAGGAGGTGGTTTTAATGTTATGGTTGATCGGTATATATTTATCTGTTGAAGCTGAAGGCGTTGTTCTTTGTCAGAATTTGTGTAATTTGCGTATTGACAGCTTTATCTGTGTGTGTGTGTGTACAGAAATTTAAAGAGTACCTGAATGGCAGCAACCTCATCATTAAACTGCAGGCCAAGCATGACTTGCTGAAGCAGACTCTGGGGGAAGGTGAGTGCTTGAATAAAACTGTCAGTGCTTGTGTGAGTGTCTGTCACTGTGACTTTGGTCTCTGTGAGAGGTGCTGTTTGAAGGCGGCACATTAAAACGCAATTATTGTGAAAGAGTCAGTGCTTAATGAGGAGTGGCTTTAAAATGCTTCCTGTCACTTCTGGTCTTTCAGCACAGACATTTAAAAGGGGGATTTGTTGTTTACTGGCTGTTTAGGACAACAATGTGGTAATGATTTCCACCAAGATTTAGTTAGGGATGTTCTTTACTACATGCCAAATTAAAACTTTTGTGAATTTTCCCAACTTCATATGTCTTGCAGTGATGGATTTCAGATCATTCTCAGATATCAAGAGAACTTGATACAAACCAATCAACAAAGATAGATAGATAGATAGATAGATAGATAGATAGATAGATAGATAGATAGATAGATAGATAGATAGATAGATAGATAGATAGATAGATAGATAGATAGATAGATGGATGGATGGACAGATAGATGGACAGATAGATGGACAGATAGACAGATGGACAGACAAATAGATAAACAGATAGATAGATAGACAGATAGATAGATAGACAGATGGACAGACAGACAGATAGATAGATAGATAGATAGATAGATAGATAGATAGATAGATAGATAGATAGATAGATAGATAGACAGACAGATATATAAATATATACAGACAGACATACATATAGATAGACAATCAGATAGATACAGAAATATACTGTATATATATATATAGAGAGACAGACAGACAGACAGACAGACAGATGGCTGGATGGATAATTTACAGAAAATTAAGGCCTCAGTATCTTGTTACATACATTGAAAGTAATAGTGCACACTACAACGATTTATAGCAGACAAACAAGTACTTGCATAATAACAACTCACAAATGTGCACGCCCACTTACATAAATATAACCACTATTCTGGATATTACCCAGAATTGCCTCAGCTTTACCTCATAAATAGACAACCTTACATTCTCCTTAGGTAGTTTTTGCGAGAGTGAAATTAGAATTCAGGTCCTGACACAGCAAAGCATCCTTACATATCACCTAACAACCACCATATTCAAATTCTAGTGTAGTGATTTACCGTTCAATGCAATCTTTCTTTTTGAACTTTTAACTTTTGTGTGATGGTTAAAAATTGACAGTCACACGACTACAGTTTTGCTTATTAGCTAGCTTCCAGCTTGGTATCTTGAACTAGTATGGCTAATAAAGGAAAATATTACGGTTGCCATGAGAAACAATGATCACTAAACACAAACCAATTTGGCAACATGACCAGTTATTTAAAATGCACAGGTATGGACAAAATAATGGAAACAACAAATTACAGTATTTTAATGGGACCAAATAATAATTCCAAACACAGCTGTACTAGTAGGTTTTAATAATTTGACGACCAATATGGCTGTAAAAGAGCTCTAAAGCTGTCATAACAATAGCAGGCAGCTAATAGAGTTTCAATCAGGCTCAAAATATATTGAATGTTTATGGCAGACGAGTTGCCAAATGCTATGAATTTACAGCCCTAAAAATAAACACAAAACTGAATGATCACCTTGACGACCCAGTCTGAAATACCTAACAGATTTAGAACTATAAATACACATTGAGATTCACAAGACTTCAGTGAGTCAACATTCACCCTGTTTTCCACATCTGGACAGATTTAGGTTTGAGAAAAGCTAAAAGATGCTTTCAGTGCAATTCATAATGAGTGTGTTTACACGAACACACAATAGCGGAATTGTGCTGATAAATACCACATCTATGACTGTGGTTAAAAGCGTAATTATCCTGAGGTTTTTAGTTTACAGAAATGCAACTTTTAAGTTTCTCTTTGTGTTTTTTTAATGGTGGTGGAAGCAGCAGATGCTAGTGTTTTTGATTGCTGCTTAAATGAGGTAGTGTCCTTAATCTGAGAGTAGTGCACTACGCAGTACATTTACATTTTCGGCATTTAGTGGACACTTTTATCCAAAGCAACTTACAGTACTGTGACAGTATATATATATCAAGGACCCAACAGTGACAACCTGGCAGTGGTGGGGCTTGAACCAGCGAACTTTTGATTACTAGTCCAGTACCCTAAATGTTATTACATTTCATTATATAACATTTTTGGCATTTAGCGGACACTTTTTATCCCAAGTGACTTACAATATTGTGACAGTGTATAGTCTAAGCAATTGAGGTTTATGGGCCTTGCTTAGGAGTCCAACAGTGGCCTGTGTGGTGAGGCTTGAATGAGCAGTTTTCTGATTACTAGTTACCCTAACCGCTAGGCTACAGCTGCCCAACATAGTACATATCAGTATACGGGTCAAAGACGAGACGTAACTTTTTAGTGTCCCCACTTGATAAATATTATAAAATTATGTTAATATAAGTGGATATACCTTCAATCTACTCCATTTGTACATGTTTACTGAAACTTAAAGTTATTTTTACAGAAAATGTATGATTTTTGAAAAAATTACCCTTGAAACCCCCAAAATGTCATTCAGTGCAACTGTCCTCCTACCTCTTCAAGGAATAAAACATTAAGAAAAAATTAATCTTAAGTAAAACTTAAAATTTACTGCTTTGGCATAATTGTACAAATGTCATGTGTGACATATTAAATGATGTTCCATCAGATGTGTTTTTTAATATTAATAATATTCAAGACACTTTCAGTCCCCATTTTCCCAATCTTCAGTTGTCATTCAGTACAACGTTAATAAAAACCTTTATTTTGAAATGTGATCAAGTTACTGCAGTAATGTGACCAATTATAACAACAAAGTAAGACACCTGGGGACCCTTCAGCACACACACGAGGTCAATGCATTTCAACATTATTTGATAAAAATGTCTTTTTACTGACATAGTACATTAAAGATCAAAACTGAGTGTCATTCAGTACAACACAGAAAACGTAATATTGCGGTTACTTTTGTAAACAAACAAGGTTATTAACATTTAAATGTGAATATGTGTAGAAATGTCTTCGAGCTAAGGTCAATGTTAACTTTGGCCAACCACTGGGATAACTGTAAAATGTGCTAAAGTAAAATATCTGTCATTCAGTACAACAGAATTTTGCTGTTGCACTAAATTGACAATGACATTGTTATACTGACTTTTCAATATTTTAAAATTATTTTTAAATATTAAAACCACTTTATACCATTCTAGGCTTCCTTAATAAGAGCAGTAATTACAATGAATATTAATAATTATGTTTTTCTTTATAGATGCCCTTATCTGTTAAAGAGAGATCAGCTAGGTACAGACAGAAATTGAAGGAAAATCCTGTTCACAGGGAGGAAAAACTAGCAAAGAGAAGAGAAATGTGATTGTAATGTCTATAAATGAATCTTATGTAAATAAGATGAATAAAGTGAGCAAAGTACATGTAAGATGTAGGATAGGTATGGGAAGAGCTACATCTTAAACAGGAGTAAATGAAGAGAACAGGTTTAAGACAAACGTGATGCTGTTTTGCAAATGTCATGTGTATTATATGTATAATATCATGTGTTTGATATCATGTGATTGATGAATTATTTTATAATTTATTACATATGCTATGCAACCTACTTTGTCTTACATTGCATGATTCTAATTAGGGATTCTAATTAATAATGATTCTAATTATTAATTCTAATTAATAACCTCAAGGTTAACAACAAAAGACTGGAAAACATTTGTTCAGTTCATGAAATAAAATGTGACTTCAAATGGTTTTCACTGCTGAATGAATTTAGCAACTTTTTCACGTTACGACAAATTCCACACATCCACACTGTTCTGGTGGCTTACAAGTTGTTATGATGGCTTCATTAGCTATGTTTTAATATTAAAATGCTTTATGAATATATTGAAATGCTTTAACAGCAACCATTTTTTCATGCTATGACTGAGGACTTCAAATGATCTCATGTTACATCACTTTTACGCAAGTTTCTTGTTTTATTTCAGAATAAAGATTTTTTTATTGCCTTACTTTTTTGTGATGTAGTAATATCATAACATACTTGCCACTGGTGTGGCATATTTTCATTCTACTACTGCTACTTTAATCAATAGAGAACTAAAAAACAAATTGAGTCATGAATATTCTGATGTAACAGGATAATTTGGAGTATGTCATTCAGTGCAACATAAAATCATCATACAGTGCAACAAAAACATTTGCTTAAAATAACTGTAACAATTAATTATTATATATTTTTTTCATATGAATGCAAGAGAATCCAGGCCTGCTTCATAGAAAACGGAGTTTGATTGGGTATTAAATAGAATAGAATGTGTAGCAAAAACGTCTTGTATACAAATAAACAAAATCCCAAGACGCATTAGAGTGCAAACAATGCACAGAAAATTCAAAACAGAGTAAGTACAGTTTCTTCTGAGGTTTTAAATCTTTTGTAAGAGATATACTAAACTTATACATTTGAAGTGGCTAAGATTGTTCCTTGTGTGTGTATTTTTTCGTAAATTAGTTGTTGCACTGAATGACATTTTTGTGCCCTTGTGTGTCAACAACACTAAAAATATTAAATAAGCAAAATGCTGAGGAAAAAAATACATATTTACATAGGTGACACATTTGTGCTCAATATTAAATGAAAAAACTTTACAATTTAACTATTTTATTTTTTTGGTACTTGGAACACCCTATTCGTCTTTCACCCATACACCAATCAGGATTAAAACCACCTCCTTGTTTCTACACTCACTGTCCATTTTATCAGCTCCACTTACCATATAGAAGCACTATGTAGTTTTACAATTACTGACTGTAGTCCATCTGTTTCTTTGCATGCTTTGTTAGCCACTTTCATGCTGTTCTTCAATGGTCAGGACTCTCCCAGGACCACCACAGAGCAGGTATTATTTGGGTGGTGAATGATTCTCAGCACTGCAGTGACACTGACATGGTGGTGGTGTGTTAGTGTGTGTTGTGCTGGTATGAGTGGATAAGACACAGCAAAGCTGCTGGAGTTTTTAAACACCTCACTGTCACTGCTGGACTGAGAATAGTCCACCAACCAAAAATATCCAGCCAACAGCGCCCTGTGGGCAGCATCCTGTGACCACTGATGAAGGTCTAGAAGATGACCGACTCAAACAGCAGTAATAGATGAGCGATCGTCTCTGACTTTACATCTACAAGGTGGACCAACCAGGTAGGAGTGTCTAATAGAGTGGACAGTGAGTAGACACGGTATTTAAAAACTCCAGCAGCGCTGCTGTTTCTGATCCACTCATACCAGCACAACACACACTAACACACCACCACCATGTCAGTGTCACTGCAGTGCTGAGAATCACCCACCACCTAAATAATACCTTCTCTGTGGTGGTCCTTTGAGGGTCCTGACCATTGAAGAACAGCATGAAAGGGGGATAACAAAGCATGCAGAGAAACAGATGGACTACAGTTAGTAATTGTAGAACTACAAAGTGCTTTTATATGGTAAGTGGAGCTGATAAAATGGACAGTGAGTGTAGAAACAAGGAGGTGGTTTTAATGTTATGGCTGATTGGTGTATATTTTTCCAGTGTTCTTAGAACTGTGTAAAAAAATGTGTTAGAATGCAGTTGGTAGGAGACTTTACTAAAAAAGAAATAGCCATCAGAAATCCAGCCTCATCATTTTTTCGCCTGCTTCTGTTAGGGGTTGCCGCAGCGTATCATTACTCTCCATTTTGCCCCGTCCTGAACATCCTCCTCTGTCACACCAAACACCTGCATGTCCTCCCTCACCACATCCATAATCCTCTTCTCCATCCTGATAAAAGCATAACCTACCTCCATACTCTGACTACAAATCACAATGTCACTGTGAACATCAAATCCCCCAGAGATTCCTGCCTAACCTCATCCATCAGCTGAAATCACAAATCCAGCATGAGCTAAACACTTGTTACTAGGCAGAAATCCACATCATTTATTCATCTTACTAATAATCTGAACATCCTTTATCCTTAATCAGATTAAGATAATCCAAGTATGCTATCTATGCCTATTTGAATAGTCAGATTACTGCTTGAACTCGATCTTAAGCAGATTATTTGTGTGCATGTAAACACAGTTAATGTCTCCTGTTACTTATTACACTTGGTATATTGGTAGGGCCATACTAAATTAAAAGCTAAATCTGCTTAATTTCACGGACCTTGTTTTTCGAAAATCACAAATTTTACAGATTTTTAAAGAAAAGAGCCACATTTCACAGCAGTCGTTAAATAACACTCATAAATTGAATGATAAAATCAATGAAAGCTACAATACACATCACAGCTACCATAATGAATATGTAAATTCTTGTCTTGTGTCTTGACACACCCACTCTACATCCACAGAATCAGTTGGGAGTTTTCCAAACTCACTTACCCGAGTCGTGTTTTTAGCTGCAATAAGAAATAAACTCTACATAGAGAAACTATCCGGAGCATAATACTTTACTGACTTGTTTTTTAGAGCACAGACTACACAGAGATGATCACATGTGTAGAGAAACACACTTTTACATTGACTATGTAATCTCTAAAGGGACAAAATGCACTCATACATAAACACATACACTGATAAGCCATAACATTAAAACCACCTCCTTGTTTTTACACTCACTGTCCATTTTATCGGCTCCACTTAAGATATAGAAGCACTTTGTAGTTCTACAATTACTGACTGTAGTCCATCTGTTTCTCTGCATACTGTTTAGCCTGCTTTCACCCTGTTCTTTAATAGTCAGGACCCCCACAGGACCACCACAGAGCAGGTATTATTTAGGTGGTGAATCATTCTCAGCACTGCAGTGACACTGACATGGTGGTGGTGTGTTAGTGTGTGTTGTGCTGGTATGAGTGGATCAGACACAGCAGTCCTGCTGGGGTTTTTAAATACCGTGTCCACTCTATTAGACACTCCTACATAGTTGGACCACCTTGTAGATGTAAAGTCAGAGACGATCGCTCATCTATTGCTGCTGTTTGAGTTGGTCATCTTCTAGACCTTCATCAGTGGTCACAGGACGCTGCCCACGGGGCGCTGTTGGCTGAATGTTTTTGGTTGGTGGACTATTCTCAGTCCAGCAGTGACAGTGAGGTGTTTAAAAACTCCAGCAGCTTTGCTGTGTCTGATCCACTCATACCAGTACAACACACACTAACACACCACCACCATGTCAGTGTCACTGCAGTGCTAAGAATGATCCACCACCTAAATAATACCTGCTCTGTAGTGGTCCTTGGAGAGTCCTGACCATTGAAGAACAGCATGAAAGGGGGCTAACAAAGCATGCAGAGAAACAGATAGACTTCTATATGGTTAGTGGAGCTGATAAAATGGACAGTGAGTGTAGAAACAAGGTGGTAGTTTTAATGTTATGGCTGATCGGTGTACATCAAACATTGTCAGCACACTACACCACAGAAAAGTCTGTTACGCTAACTTAATTGCATGATGCACACAGCTTTAAATCATTTCTTTTATTAAAGCAGCAGTGTTAGGTGCCATCCAAACCTGTTCACATTACTTCACATCATTTCATCAGCATCAGTGGCAATAAAAAAAACAACTTGCATCATTACATTTGAATATGTGTTTTAAATATCAGAACTGCTGCTCATTCCCAGAACCAGTATTCAGAATTATGGACATAATAATTGGGGGCCACCCCAATCTACCCTGAGAAGGTTATTTGCACCTCTGTTATGGGCAGTTTGCACCCAATCAATCAGCTGCAGCGTTTGGGCAGCTGCTGGGGCGCCAGGTCTTAATCTAATGGGGGGAGAGTCTGGGAGAGCCCAGCTGAGCCCGGTTATATGCATGAATGTTCACGGACAAATACGACCCCCTGCTACCCAGAAGCCCCTGCACTCAATTACACCGCAGCTCATCTCATCAGCGGAGCCTGTCCAGACGTAGAGGGCTGGCTGTCTGCGTTCGGGTCTGGCCACAAGCTAAGTGTGTTGGTGTGTGTGTGAGAGAGATGTGTTGTGACATATGGTAGGTGCAGGTACCACCCATGTTTTTAATTATTCACCTAATTGGTCCATCAATTCAAGTGGCGATGCAGGTTCAGTCTGCACTAGTGATGTCATCACGCTTGATTTGGTGCTTCCACCTGGTGAAAGGATTCTGCTGACGGATTTAAATGAGCGAGGTGGAAAATATAAAGGCGACTTGGACACGCTCCAGTAATCTGAATAACAGGATCTCTGCAATTTTGTCTGCCAATTTTGTCTGTTCTGAAGCATTTTTCCCTCTCAGCTGGCAGTACAAAAAGCCCCGCTTCCCATAATGCACTCTGTTTGATATGTAGATTTGCTGGAGCAGAATTGTAGGGAGTAGAATTGACCTCGGTTTCATAAGTCGTTCTTTTGGAGCCTTAGCAGCCATAGTGCTTTATAAAAAGAAGATTTTTGTTTTGATGACAGGAAGTGCAAAACAGGGCAAGGGCATTTTTATTCTTTTTATTTATTTTATTCATGCATTTTCCTTTTTCTCCCAGTCTAGGCGTATCCAATTACCCCTATGAATATCTATCCTCCTGCCTTGGCTGAGGAGGTCTGTATCTAACACCCCCTCTGATACGTGTGCAGTTGCCAACCGCTTCTTTTCACCTACACGAAGCGGGTTCACACAGGGATCAGTATCAAGTACGGAGAGTCACGCACTGTCTTTATGTAGGAGCTATCGTCCAGCCAGTAGAGGACATAATTTCAGCAGAGATGAGGAATCTGTTAAGCCCGCCTACTTGGCAGACATTAGCCAATCGTGTCTAGGCGCTCGGCAGCCAACTTACAAGCTCGAGATCTCAGCACTGGTGGGCTAGTGCACGGGTTTTTAACCTTTTTGGACATGCGCCACCTTCTGTGTGCCAACCTCGAACTTGTGCCCCCCCCCCCTTCCTGGGAAAGCCTTGACAAGCTGAAATAATATAATTAACGTGCACATCATACATACATTGCAATTTTGCTGTATACTTCAAAAAGATAATACAGGCTGATCTCATTCAATGCGACGGCTGAGCCTGTTTTTGCGAGCACATCACAGAAATTCGTGGTTCAATTTTATTTACAACTAGTCGTAAATCATAAGCGGTCCTTGCTTTTAATGTAAACGTTATTTCACAGAGCCAAATAGTGTCTAATAGAGTGGCCTTATACGAATCGTCTCCTGAATCACTTATAGCGATATCGTGAACAGAGCATCTCCCGCTATACACCTCTCTTAAGCACATACACACACATGTCCTATAACAGCAGTCATTGTTTTTGTCACTGATTTATCTTCAGTGTTAGTCCTATTTTAAAGTTTTGCTAGCCAACGGTCCTTTTTTTCAGACTGAACTGGATAACATTAAATGTGCGTGTGTGCGTGGTCAGTGAGACTAATCAAGTATGTCTCCTGTGGGTGAAAAATGAATTGCTTTAGTTTTAGAAATAAAAAAAAATCTTTGTAATGTCTCGCCCCCCTGGACAGGTACTCATGCCCCCCTGGGGGGGCGCACACCACAGGTTGAAAACCCCTGGGCTAGTGTGTTTTACCACTGTGGCCATATTTTATTTTAAATTCTATTTACTGCAAGGGCATATTCTAGTGTTTTTTATTTGAGATGTAATTTTGATTTGTTTTAAAAATTACATTTTAAAATGACATTTATTTCAAATGTAATTTTGAATTTTTTCTTTCTATTTTTTTTTTTGGAAATACACCTTGGCACATCACTTCCAACTCACACTCTCAAATTCATTCACTTCAGCCCCTTTTCATTGCACGGTACCCTATAGTACAACAGGGTGTGCATTCAATTTTAAAATATCCGTGCTATTTTCTGTTTCCAACTCTGAAAGTGAGGATTAAACCCAGGTCCTCAGGACCAATGCTGTTCTGTGGCACCAATGTATATAAAATGATCTAATGTCTAGCTGTTATTTGAAACAGCATTCACTACTTATTTGAGGTTTAATTGTTAAGGTTTTGGCAGTTATAGACGGCTGATTTGGATTTTTTGAAAGTGTTGCTGGGAGCGATTGGCTGTTCCGCTATTTTTGCCATAAATGGAGTCATTTTGTAACCATGGAGGCGTGGCAAACCCGTTCTTATCCCTCTACACTGGCGTCTTTTAGACAAAGAACTTAGTCAGTCCTCACATGCATCACTCAGTTAAATGACCATACGCGCTCCTGCCATCTATCGCCCCGCAGGGATCTGCCAAGGTTTCTACGGCAACTGCTGAGCCTCATTGTCTGAATATCAGGGTCACTGCTGCTTACACTTCATCCATCACTGAAAAGCCTGGGTCTCTTCTATATATTCTATAGCGCTGCATCCACTCCCTTACAGCCCCAAAACTGAACGTCTTCCTGATGCTCACGTTTCTGATTCTTGCTTTCTCTCTCTTTGTGTTTTGCAGGAGAAAGAGCCGAGTGTGGAACCACCAGGTACGCTCCTTTTACACTGTGGGTTGATATATGACCGAGAGCAAAATATTGCACCTACCCTACCCTAGCTGATTGTTTCAGATGAAGAATTATTGGTGGTATGGACTGGAGTCGGTCAGTACTTTAATCAGATTTGATAGCACAGCTGGACCTGGATCAAAAGAAATACTGCCGGTCAGCTGTTTTACACAGAGAGAAACATTAGCATGTGTAGATAGTGTTTTAGACCGATGGTTCTCAACCTGGGCTCAGTGAAGATGCAAATACAGCCCTGGGAGATTTATAAAACAATTGCATTTAATTCATGCCATACAATCTAGCTTGTGAATTTTCTGTAGCATTCCATAATTAAATTAGCTCAGGCTATTTATTAACAAACCCCATTTCCAAAAAGGTTGGGACGATTTGTTATAGGCAGTAAAAACAAGATGTGTAATTTCTTGATTCTCTTAAAGCTTTGTTGAACTGACAAAAGTACAAAGAAAAGATTTCCAGTGTTTTCACTAATAAGCTCATTTGTGTTTTGGAAAAAAAACAAAAAATTTAAATTCAGTGCTTTAACACATTCAGAAAAGTTTAAACAATTGTTTACCACCGTAATATCATATTTTTTAGTTAATTACACTTCTGAATCAATTCAGACTCATAATCTGGGGACACCTGCCTACTCATCTGATTCTCCTTTTCATGATGCCCTGCATGTTTTCAATAGTAGACAGATCTGGACTGCAGACTGCACGCTAGTAAAGCACACACACTTGTGGGTCTGTCTGTAAACCTAGTGATCTCTCTACATAGACAGATTTTACATCATTCTGCAATCTCCAGAGAAGAAGGCTGTCTCAGATTCAGACTTTTTTGCTAATTCAGGCTAGTCAATGACGGTTTATCTGTTTTCAGACACAGAGGTAGATGTTAACTGGCATCCTAGCAGGTTGTGCCACCTCAGCCCTTTAGTTTGAATGGCTCAAGGAAAGCAAAAACTGCGGTAATGTAATCACTGTAATCTCTGTCTAAGTAGTGCATCTAAATGATCTGCCTTATGAGTTCGATGTCTTATTAGAATCCTCTCTACTTACGCAGCTGCCCAGGTAGGCAGTAAGGCAGCTTACTAGGTTTTTAGACAGACCCTGTGTCTACGAAGCCACACTGTTTCTGTGCATGCAGAATCAGGCCAGGCATTGTTTTGTTAAATATAATATTATATATATACGTGTGTCTCTCTAAAATCCCAATATACACCTCTACAGTGCATCAGTGGTACCTTCACATACCTGTATGTTCAAGTCACCCAGATGTTGGTGTTTTGCACCTTTCACTGATAATAGTCTGAATGGTCCTTTCTGCGGAATACTGAAATGTGGACTCTTCTGAGTCTGACCACAGCACATATTTTCACTATCTTTCATCCATCCTGGGCCCAGGGAACTTGAATATCTTTGAACATGTGCACGCTTATTTTTGAGTGTTGCAGGCATAATTACATTACATTTATATTTACAAAATACAAAGTTGGTCAGTGAAAACATTAAAAATCTTTGTGTACATCTGTCAGTGAAATAAAGAGTGGAGCAAATTACCGAAGCACAGATTCTTCTTTTTATTGCATTTTACCAAATTTGTTAACATGTGGAAATTGACTTTGTAATTTGGAGCTCCATTAATGATTATTAAAATATTAGCAGTTTTTGACAGATTGTTATTTTGCAGATGTGTTAGCCTGTGTTAAACACTATGGCACTATGGTCAACCAGTTTTTTATGAAATCTTAGCATCTTAATTGTTAGACAATCTGGGTTTCTGCATTCATTCCTTGTAAACTGTGGTCTGATCCTCATGCTTGTTTTCTAAACTAACTATATACCAAAACACATTTAAACCAGGCTGAAAAAAAGTATTTAAATCCTTGTACTTCAACAGGTAAATGGGTCTTCCTGCATAAACATATCTCATCAGGTCATGCCAGACTACACTATCTCCTCAAAAATATTTCCAAAAATGTAAAAGTTTGACCTTTTTAGACCTTTAGCATCAAAACAGCCCCAAACTATAATGCTTCCTTCACCAGGCTTGATGCTGGTGTGCAGTGTGTATTTCCATCCACTGAACATTATTCTAGAAGCAATGTGGAACTTCTGAGGGTTCTTTGTACAGTATTTTATTATAGTGGATGCATGACCAGAGGGCTTAGGAATGTTTACAGCTTTCTGCAGGTCTTCTGCTATGAAGCTCAGCTTTTTATAACCTTCAGCAGTGCTCTGTATGGTATTTGTGAGATCCTACAGTAGTAACAGTAACAGCCTGGAGAATGAACATTATTTATTGTTTTTAATAATAATCAACCTTATTAAAAGTGCTCTTCTGATTTAAAGAATCACAAAAACTGGCACAGCATATGCGTATATGCCATTACTGCCCTCAGAATGAGGTATGTTCACATAAAATAAACAGCTTGTCAGTTCCATTGCTCCCAGTTTCAGCTGAACAAACCTCCCTGAACAATTTATTGACACAGAAAGGAAGTAGAAAGTGTGAGAGAGGGCAAATATTTGTTTCCTGCACTTCATCAGAATTACGCAGCGGTCGTAGAGGACTTCTCCTCAAGCTGTCACTGGCGAGTTTACTTCCCCCGCTGAGCAGGGATGGGTACGATCTGCCAGAGTTCAGTGTGTGAGAACGGAGCATTTACTGGCAAGCAGATGCTAACCACCATCTGTGCACTTGCCCATAAAAACCTGCTCAAACCGTAAAGCGGCGTGCCAGGGTACTGGTCACTGTGCCAGTGGTGGCCTCTCGTTCAATGTGCATCAGCTATGACTGGGTCATTAGAATATGCAGAAAGTGTTACATTAGTTGTCATTAGAGTTAATGCTGTGATTATTATTATTATTAAAGTTAAGTCTGTTAGTTTAGTATTAATGCACGAGCTAAGCTGAAAACAGAGCAGTTATGGGATTACCAACAAATCAAGCACAGTGATTTAGTGGCTATGGATTGAGTTTGGTTTAGTGTGGTGGACTTGGATCAAAAGTTGGCTGTATTAGACAGGCAATTGAGAGAAATAACATGACCAAATGTGCTACATAAATAGTCAAATAGTGTGTGTTGCTTTATAGAATTTATAAAATGACGGTTTACTGATAATGACCTTATATACCTGCTGTATACAATTTGATACACATATATTCAACACGATTTTACAACAAAATAAATTACAAAATATCAAATAGTGACATCAATCCACTAAATATTTCTATTATTGGGTTGTGTCCAAAGACAATTACCCAAAATGGCTAAAATGAATGAATATGCTGCTACTTTAGTGTTAGTATGTACAATATGTACAATAAAACAGAATAGTTTTACAAGCAGTTTCATTTTGTTGTGGTCCAGACTGGTACACTATCACATGAGGATTGTATCGGATCTGTAGAAAGTCCATTGTTCTCATAGTGTGATCTTTGCAGGACACTGACTCTTAGACAGATAAAGATAATAATAATAAAGAAATATTGACAGTTGGCTGTATTAGACAGACATAAATAATTAAATTGTGTGTGCTGCTTTATGGAATTGATAAAATGACAATTTACTAATAATAACCTTATATACCTGTTGTATATAATTTAATACTGTACACACATATTTGACACAATTTACAACAAAATAAATGACAAAATATCAAGTACTTATTAGTTACATCAATCATTGTTCTCATAGTGTGATCTTTGCAGGACACTGACTCTTAAACAGATCAGCGACCTTAAATTTTCATTTGTTACCATTTTGTTCCATTAGGGATTAAGAAACAGGTATCAGGTATTTCGATAGGCCTTTAGCAGGCAAAAGATTCTCCACAATAGAAAGGTCCTTGGCGACACTTAGCATCCTGATTTATAGGACATAGCTTTATAGCTTTATATAGCTTAACAAACTGCACATTACTGTTTTCTTTTTAGCCTGGGCACAAAGATTCACATACTTTTTCAGACTGGGTGAATAAATAATTAATCTGTGTAATAATTAAAGACCTGAATATTAAAAAAAATTTGTGTTATTAGTTGGACTGTTGATCAGACCACAAATTATGAGAAATTAATGCAAAAATTTGTTCACTGATGCTTTCCTGACATCACATTTTATGCATATGCTTTATAGCAGTGGTTTTCAATCCCTAGGAGTCCTCAGTCAGCCTAGGGCAGGGTCCTGTTGCATTAAATTGAGAAGAAAAAAAAGGATCACACTCGATGGTACAGGGAAATCAACAGCCTATTGGCATAGCCTGTGTTGGGTTTTAAGAATGGACACATATTTGATTTGCCCACCACAAAAGTGCGAAGGTCAACGGACGGTGACCAGATCTGGATCTTTTTGAGTAAATAAGTTTGGAAGCTTCATTATTTTCAACTGAATGATGGTGTTACGGAAGATCACACAGTGCTTCTGAGGTTTCCAGCAAAAGTGCAGCTCCACATGGTACAATCTAATATCGAATTGTGTGGTCTGTCACTAATTTTAAAGCAATTAAGTTCCTAGAACCCGGCTTGTGCTTCTGTAGGGGGCTGCTGTACGTACAGCAGAAACAAGGCTTGCAGTCGGAATGGACTAATTGAAGGTCTTTAATCAGATTACAGTAATCATCCATTCAGCTGAGATACACCAGCTCTGTTATTTACTCCGTCCTTTCATGAAGTACTGCTTCTCGTTCTGAAATGTTTGGTCTCTGAGTAAACTAAGGTAGAAGCTGTTGGTACCCTGCGTTCACACCCGCAGCGCTTTTCACTTCACGATTAAATTGCTGGCCACTAGTAGTCATTCCTGACTCATGCTTCATTTCAAGAGTAGAAGTTCCAGGTTTATTTGTAAAGCAACCGAATACGCCGTCTTGGTTTCTTTACATACATTTTATTCTGGATTTTCCCTTTTTATGTCCCGATCTAGTCATTTTAAATTCCTGATTGTGACCTCGATCTAATCAAGGACACCAGGATAATCGCACACCCCATCCGACACGTGCCTAAACCATTGCTCCAACTTCATACAGGACTGATTTTTGTTGCTGATCCTAATAATCAGCAAGAGCAAAAGTTTCTTAATTGTTTAACAGCCTTTCAGCCAAGGGTGATATGAAGCTTGCTTGATCACAAACAGTATAACCCATGTTTTAGCAGCGTCTAATTCACAGCAGATGCTTTTTTTCTTTTGTAATTCCTTAATCACATTTACCTATCCAGACAAATTTCCTCTCAGAGTAAAGTGACCATTCGCGTTTCCTTTCCAACCTTGGCAAGAGATTACTATTTAATGCAACTCCATTTATTTTGGTGCAGAAAGTCACTACCTGTAATCAATCCTAATTACTAACAAGGTATTAGAAGACTAATCGAGGGTCTAATTTTTTTTGTAATTCCTTAATCACATTTAACTGTCCGGACAAATTTCCCCTCAGCATAATGTGACCATTTGGGTTTTCTTTCCGACCTTGGTAAGAGATAATAGATACTATATAATGCACTTTTAATGGGTGCAGATAAACCATCTCTATTTATATGGGTGCAGAAAGTCACTACCTGTAATCAATCCCAATTACTAACAAGGTATTAGAAGACCAAGTCTGTATTTGGTTTGCTTGCTGTGTGTATAATTTGACCCAGCATATAATTTTTTTAGAAAACCATGTGATGAGTTTAGCATATTTAGCCGATTTAGCATAGCCAATTAGTCTTCCGCTGCTGTGGATCCCCAATTGCAATCGAGGAGGGTATATTGTCCTAGTGGACCCCTTCTTTTTATGACCGTGCTACGGTGGAATCGCACATGATGCTCATACACTTTCTGCACAGGCACCTCGGTCTGCCAACCAGGGTCCTTGCACAGCATTTGAAGACCTGACCCACTTAATCCGGTGATTTCCCCGCCGAGCAGACATGGTGGCCAATTTTGTGTCTGCTGCAGGCACTGCCAATTGTGCCCGCTAGATGGTGCCCAGCCGACCGGTATAAAACTCCAGAGCTGACATTTCGAACACGCCGGTTTGAAACTCAACTCTGCCATCCGGCTGGGCGGCTATAAGAACAACGATTGGCTGTTGTTCATACAGGGAGGGAAAAGCCGGAGAGAGACCTCATAACTGATGCAATTACGGCCTCTGCTGGTTGATTGATGCCGTCTGCACAGAGTTGGTGGATAATGCTGAGGGTGTGGCTCTTTGTATACAAAGCTGATCCACATATGAACTCGCCTCATGCAGGTGAAAAGATGCACGTGTCGGAGGGGGCGTGTGTCAGTTCCCTCTCCTCAATCGGGGCTTCGGTCAGCTACAGTGGAGAGGAAGTATAACACAATTGGGTAAAAAAATTGGACACGCTAAAAATTGCCAGAAGAGGGGGAAAAAAAAAGTTGACACATTGAATTGGGCTGCAAGTTAAACTGCATATTACTTTATTAGATAGTATAGTAAGGACACTCTAGGCAGGGTGCAAATTATACCTTCTATTTAGTATGCTAGTATAAGGTTTAAGAGACAGTAGGGTGAATTAGTTTATGTGCTAATGAAACTCGCCCAGGATCAGTACGAATTCAAACACATTTTTTTTATAGAAATAAATACTGACTGTTATTAAATGATAGATGTTTCACAGTGGGAGAAATGGACCTACTAACTCCAGGTTTGACCACTAATTTGGTTATCGTTTGTGTATTAAATAAATTAATGATATTAATGTTGCTAACAGTCGCTCTTAACATCCTCTGGCCACTTTTGAATCGTAAGCTGCGGGTGTGAACGCATGGTACCAGTGTTAGCGATAAATCACTGCATTTGTTGTTGTTTTTGTGTGTTTTTGTTCCTCCCTGCCATTTCCCTCCCCTAGACCCCCAACCCTTCCCCCAAAACCACAGAAGCTACGGAAGCCCAGGCCACGTTCCGTCTATAATCATAAGCTGTTTAACGGAAACATGGAGACCTTCATTAAGGTACCATGCTCACGCTATAGGCGATGCCTTCTTGGTGCCAGAATGAAGGGATGACTGGTGCAAGCAGGCTACGTTTCCTCTGTTAGCGCTGGCTAGCTCCCTCCTTCTTTGCCTTCTTGTAACACACATCCTTCCTCTCCCAGCAGTGATGATGCAGATTGTAAGGGTGGCAGGACATACCCGTAGGACCGATGATGAGCGTTTAGTATTTAGCTAGCTTTTACCGTGCCACCCTCTGCTGCATCGTGAGCTGTTCCAGCAACCGCTCTGACACTCCGAACTACAGTGTCGTTGGCATGGCGATTCTGTCGTTCCTTCCTTAACAGTGATTCTTTTGCTTCTCTCACCCCTCTGCTCCTCCTGCTGCTGCTGCTGCTTTCTGTCCTAGGGGACGACGGAATGCTCGTATTCGCCACCAGGTACATTAGCACAAAGCTAGCATTGTCAGTTTGGCTTGAAATGCTGGCTTCACAAGGACATTTTTAACATCTGTCAAAAATGCACTGGTGTCAGGGATTTTAGGGAAAAGGATGCTCAGATGAACAACTTGAGAAAACTTGAGAAAGCTGAACCCTCTCACCTGTAAGAATTGAAAATGACTCCAGTTTGCAGGATGAATAACCAAAGGTAGAACATTACTGTAGCGAGAAGCCTCTAACAAAAAGGGTAATGAATAAAAGTGGTGGCCAAAATAACCAGAACAGAGTAATAAATAAAAAACACAAAAACCTTCACAGCTCACAATGGAGAAAGTGGATAGGAAGGGGATAGAGCAGAAATGGCAAGATGCTCAGAGCACCTGTGACAACCAAGTTCTTGAAAAAAAAGAGGAAAGAAAGGAAACCCAGAACAAGGCGGGGACCCAGCACCCAGCATGAGACCAAACATAGGGCCCGCTTCTGAAAAGGGCCATCAAACCACCTCTGAAGCAGCTCGTTCTTCGAGGGTGGTTCCCTCATGACACCCAGAAAGAGGTAAAAGTGAGCTGACCTCATACGCCTGTAGAAAACCAGACCAGACTGACCATTTTATCAATTAAATAAAGATTCCAGCGCATAAACGAATCACGGATTCTACTTTTTAATCATATTTAATTACCCCATTGTTCCCCATTGTATGTCGAGAGGGAGTAACACGCCTTCACCAATGCCATCGGCGGGTTCACACATGGATCAGTATCACACTGCTGTCCCCTATTCACCATCTCTGTTCAGGCGTTGTCGACTATCCAGAAGAGGCCACAATTGCAGCAGTAATTAGAAATCCCATCGGCCCTCCCACCCTCAGGCATAGCCGATCAAGTCTGTTCAGGCACCTGGCTGGTTTGAGATTCTACCTTGAGAGCTTGACATCTCAGCAGTGGTTGAACCACTCGAGCACTCACTACATTAGTGTTTTTAACACAAGTCTATCAAATCTAGATCAATAAAACCACAGTTCTGCCTTTTCTATATACTCTATATACCATGCTACCAGCGATTACATTATACTTATTTTTAGAGGTCAGCTTTAAAATGCAATAATTTAGCCATACACATCAAGGCCTTTTTGACAAATGCCAGGAATTCCTTGTGAATGCCAGCTTAATGTCACTTTTCACCTCACAGTATGGTATGAAATGGTCCAATTACAAACCTTTGATCCCAGATCTTGTCACATTTTCACTGCCAAATGAACAAAGTAGCTAAAATCTGTTTGAGTTTATTTCTTTTTCAATGGTGTATTCATCTTTTTTTTTTAAACCTTCTTATATCCAATATCATTGTCACTATTAAGACAAATCAAGTCAGGTTACATTTAGCTGTATAGTGCTTTCTACAGTAGACATTGTCTCAACCTAACTTTATAGAATCCAGGACCGAAAATTAAACCCCCCCTGTTGATCAAGCCGAGGGCAACAGTAGCAAGGAAAAACTCCATTAAAATTAGAGGACAAAACCTTTGATAAGAACCAGAGTCAACAATGACCTCTACCCTCTCTGGGTGGCCTGGATGAATTAAAATCAAACAAACCATAGATATACACTGATCAGCCATAACATAAAAAGCACCTCCTCGTTTCTACACTCACTGTCTATTTTATCAGCTCACTTACCATATAGAAGCACTTTTACAATTACTGACTGTAGTCAATCTGTTTTTCTACATACTTTTTTTTAGTTTTTTAGTTCTTCAATGATCAGGACCCCCACAGGACCACCACAGAGCAGGTATTATTTAGGTGGTGGATCATTCTCAGCACTGCAGTGACACTGACATGGTGGTGGTGTGTTAGTGTGTGTTGTGCTGGTATGAGTGGATCAGACACAGCAGCCCTGCTGGAGTTTTTAAATGTCGTGTCCACTCACTGTCCACTCTGTTAGACACTCCTACCTAGTTGGTCCACCTTGTAGATGTAAAGTCAGAGACGATCGCTCATCTATTGCTGCTGTTTGAGTTGGTCATCTTCTAGACCTTAATCAGTGGTCACAGGACGCTGCCCACGGGGCGCTGTTGGCTGGATATATATTTGGTTGGTGGACTATTCTCAGTCCAGCAGTGACAGTGAGGTGTTTAAAAACTCTATCAGCACTGCTGTATGTGGTGGTCCTGTGGGGGTCCTGACCATTGAAGAACAGGGTAAAAGCAGGCTAAAAAAGTATGTAGAGAAACAGATGGACTACAGTCAGTAATTGTAGAACTACAAAGTGTTCCTATATGGTAAGTGAAGCTGATAAAATGGACAGTGAGTGTAGAAACAGGGAGGTGGTTTTAATGTTATGGCTGATCAGAGTATGTAGCACTGTAGAATATTTATATGCCTAAAATAATTGCATTTGAGTTTTATCTAGAATCCCAGTATGCCATTATGTGCACTCATTGACATCTTGTAGCTAACAATAACCTTGTAGCTGAACGGAAAATTGATTTTAGCGTTCGGATACACATAATATCCACCTCTTAGATACCTTCCTTTTAACTGTATGACATAATGGGGCTAAAGAAACCTCAACAGTGCACTAGGGTGGTGCAATTACGCTAGCTCACAACTGGGATTCAGGGTTAGAATCAACAGCAACATACAGACATGATTGACCATCTCAGAGGGTTAGGATGGTCAAGACCCTGTGATGGATTGACGAACATGACTGGGACAACACATGACAATGAAACCATTGGGATCATCCTCTCAGTTGTACCCTTTCATACCCGAGTGTCAAGTGGAAAAGTGATATAATGCTAATTACCAAAACCAGAATCTCACTGCTCTATTCAGGCATGAGTGTACTGCTAGCAAAGCTTAACACTTCCATATCACTTGCAATTGGATCGGAATATAGATTTTATAATGTGCTGTTTTTGCTACACTAATAAGCATGCTTAAAACCTCAGTATATTGTCACCCATAATTTCTACACCTTTGTCATTGATGTTTAATAAGAAGGCTCATTATAAGCATGTGTTGTGTTTCTTTTAAAGGAATATGTTTGTGTTTTTAACCAAATTTTTATTCACAGCATCTAAAGCCATATTAGAGTTAACATACATGTGGTAGGGTGTTAATATTGAATCCACTTGTAACTTCTACTCAGCCAGTCTAGCAAAGCTTTGGGGTAATATAAAATACACATGGAAAGGAATGGAATGTCCTATGAGCAGATTTAAACATTAAACATAAAGAATTGTACCCCTTTTCCACTGACGTGAACCGGTTTTGCGTGTTTCCACAGAAAAAAAGAGGTTACAGACAGCGAACTAGCATTCTAATCTGGCACCACAGAATACTTGGTTTTTCAGCGCAAAGATTCAGTTTGCCGCTGATATTCTCAAAGCGATGAACTGTGTGATATGACGTGGTAAAAGTGACCGGGACAGTACGAAAAATGTTTAACGTGAAAAATAAAGCGTAATGTGGCTTGTTGTACTAAAGCAATGACCGATACATTTGGGCAGTACAGAGCGCTTATAACCATTAATAATGGAGAGAAATTGAGTGTTTCTGTGTCGAACTTTTAGTACATTCAGCCACGTTACGATTTTTTAGGTGAAGCTTTCCCGACTCTCCCGAGAAGCGGATTCAGAACCCCGAGTTGCAGAACCACAACACGCGAAGTTAATACAGCTAAACACAGATACATGTGTAGTTTTAAGAGTGGATTTGATCGTTATTTCACACAAATGCGTGTTTGTGTCATGGAACTTTAGTGATGTTTTATTGCTCAAGCTTAGAGTTGAGCAAATCGGCTATATGCCCCGAGGGTCGCGGTGAGAGCGAAGCACAAAACGCTTCTCATGTCAATGAGCTAAAGAAAACAACAACTGCGACAAACACATCTACGTCTTCTTATCAGCAATAGCTGAGCGATGCTTTTTGCATAAAAACGAACATCTGTAACAACAGCACAAATGCTCTCAGGTAACCTACACACTTCGCCATCATGATACTACTCTTTACTTTCGTTGTGTAACGCCCACCGTTGATGACGCAGGCTTGGTTCTCTAAAACAGTGGTCCCCAGCCACCGGGCTGCGGACCGGTACCGGTCCGTGGGTCATTTATTACCGGGCCGCACAGAAAGAATAAATAATTAGAGATCGCTTCAAGAGCAATTAAATTTCCAAAACTCTTTGGGTGTTATTGTACCAAATAACTACTAGGTGGGAGCTCAGGATTAACAGTGATTTTCCATTATATAGTTATTCTATTTTAAATCCTCCCACCCCAGCCGGTCGGTGAAATTCTATCTTATATGAAGCCGGTCCGTGGTGCAAAAAAGGTTGGGGGCCGCTGCCCTAAAAAACACCAAAGTTCGAAGAAACCTAAACAGAACTAGTTCAAGAACCAGAGCTCTTTTGGTGGAAAAGCGCTAACTGTGAACACAACTCTAAGTAGGGAATTTAGTGTTTCTGTTAATATAAAACCAGGGCTATGATTTTTGATTGGATATAATTGTGAATATTATAAACCTTTAAGCTATTAAGCAATACACATTTGGTAAGGGAAAATCCAGCATTGTCATTTACCAGACTGGGGTCTTCGTGGCCATGGGTTACCATATTACCAAGCAAAATGTCATTCTGGCTACATCTACGCCTACACTAATGATGCATATCCACAAATTCCTTTCCCAGACATTGAAAAGTCCTTTAAAATATTTAGTGCTTACTGGCTGATTCATTTATTAAAATGCTTAGAAACTTTCTAACTGAAAAATGCTAATTTCACATCTATTGTCTGCTGCACTGTCTGCCCTTAGACTTCTATTCAGAGTACAAAAACAAGTAAACAGGGTTTTTTTTATTCTTGTTGATTATAATTGCTCATGCAGTACAGATGCTTTTATAGACACTGGGTTAAAAACACCAGACTATTCCTTTAAAGAACTTTTAAAACATGTGAAAGCAACACCTCAACTGTCTTTTCTGCATTTGCAGGATTCTGGTCAACCCATTCCTCTTGTGGTGGAGAGCTGTATACGATACATCAACCTGTACGGTAAGAAGTTTAGAGTTAAGATTAATCTGTATGGACAATGTGAGTGAGCTCTTCTAAAACTCTGTCTTGTTATCATATTGTGCTCTGTGTACACTAAACAACAGGGTGGCAAATGTGTAGGTTTAGAGCAGATGCTGATCTGAATGTAGACTCATCTGTGCTGATGCATGTGATGTAAGTTTTGTGGTTCAGGGGAGCTCAGTAAAGAAACTTTCATCCAGCTCTGCCATCTGTTACAAAAAATCTGAGCTACTGTACAGGAAGAGGATGCATACATCATAACACTATAAGACATGATCAGCTTTTTTGAGGGAGGGGGTGCAGTGTTCTGGTATTGTATTTCAGCATTGTAACTTCACCTGCCACTGCACCAACTTTGCCTGGACCGCGACATGAACCGCTTCTTTTCACCTGCCAGGGTGAAGCCTCACACGGAGCTTGTATGGAGATTAACACACTACTGTCCGGGAATCATCCATCTCTCGTGCAGGTGCCTAAACCAGCCAGTAGAGGTCGCAATTTCAGCATCAATAAGAAACCTGTTCAAAAATCCTCTTTCAGGCATAGGTGATTGTGCCTTATGGACACCCTGTCTGGTTGATAGCACAGCTCAGGATTGGCCTCAAGAGCTTGAGATCCCAGCAGTGGTGATCTGAGTAGATCTGAGTCTGTTGCTTGATTGCACATCTATTAAGAATTTAAGTGGGCAGTGGTAGCTTAGTGGTTAAGGTACTGGACTAGTATTAGAAGGTTGCCTGTTTGGCCCCTGAGCAAGGCCATTAACCCTCAATTGCTCTAATTCATGTTCAGTCACATTTGTAAGTCGCTTTGAAATAAAAGCGTCTGCCGAATGCCACAGATGTAAATGTAAAAAGAAAAACAAACCAATAAACAAAGAAAAACAGGTTTGATTGTAGTCTGTCTATGTTTGTATTAATCTAATGGAATGATATATTGTAGAAGTACTTTAGTCCAAATTAAAAACAGCATTTTGCTGTCACATTAGGAAAATATATTGTTGCTACATGAAAAAACAGACACAAAATCAATTCTGTTGAAGTATTTGGATACCTTAAATTATATGGGTTAATTAAACTTCGATCAGTGTTTCACTATCAGTCCTGATTTATTTCAGCAATATGAGCATTAATATTCTGCACCACACCCTTAACCAAGCTGAATAAGCAGCTACAGATGATGCAGGTATAAAAATACTGTTTTTTTATTAATCTACTTTTACTTCTGTGGTGCAATACTGCACTAGTATTAGAAGGCTGTGTGGTAAATAAATCAAAACTAGCTACACTTTGTCTCTTGATGCATGCTCAATAATCCAAGTACACAAAACCACAAAGTTGAATCAGTTCATCTGGACACAAGTTTGTTGTAGAGATACGTTTCATCACTCATGCAAGTGAATTCTTCGGTCTGAGCTAGTGTTCAATACCCCAACCTTATATGCAGTTGATTTGCAAAACAACCAACACTGGCCCATTACATAACAATAGAGCGGGTGATCGGGTCTATATGCAAATCACAGGCGGCACAGTGGCTAAGTGGGTAGCACTGTCGCCTCACAGCAAGAAGGTCCTGGGTTCGATCCCCAGGTGGGGCGGTCCGGGTTCTTTCTGTGTGGTTTTCATGTTCAGCCCGTGTCTGCGTGGGTGTACTCCGGGTGCTCCGGTTGCCTCCCACAGTCCAAAGACATGCAAGTGAGGTGAATTGGAGATACAAAATTGTCCATGACTGTGTTCAATATAACCTTGTGTGACCTGATGAATCTTGTGTATCGAGTAACTACCATTCCTGTCATGAATGTAACCAAAGTGTAAAACATGACGTTAAAATCCTAATAAATAAACAAACAAACATATGAAAATCACAGTGATCATTAATTTTAATGGCCATGTGTGCCTTTTACATAAGATTGGGGTATAGCTGCAATCACGTCGTTGTAAGCGCAAACCAATAGTGACTCCTCTACAACATCAGGAAGATTCGGCCATTTGTCTCCATGGAAGCTACTCAGATTCTGGTCCAGTCACTTGTAATCTCACGGCTGGACTACTGCAACTCCCTCCTGGCAGGAGCTCCCATGTCCACTATTAAACCCCTTCAACTCATCCAAAATGCAGCTGCCCGTCTGGTTTTTAACCAACCTAAACATGCCACATCACCCCACTGCTGTGTTCTCTTCACTGGCTTCCTGTAGCTGCACACATTCAGTTTAAAGCACTGATGCTCGCCTACA
This sequence comes from Trichomycterus rosablanca, assembly GCF_030014385.1. Lineage (NCBI taxonomy): Eukaryota > Metazoa > Chordata > Actinopteri > Siluriformes > Trichomycteridae > Trichomycterus > Trichomycterus rosablanca. The sequence goes on along the minus strand of NC_085993.1, from coordinate 41,920,348 downwards.
AAGCCAAAAATGGACCAGCCCCAAGCTACCTTTGGGGTCTAATCAAACCCCGCTCTGTACCACGCAACCTCCGAGACACTACTCTCGCTTGACTTGATCCTCCACCCAGGACTCGAGGAAGACAAGCATCAAGGCTCTTCTCTGTACTGGCACCCAAGTGGTGGAACGAACTTCCACTGTCTGTCCGAACATCTGAGTCTCTCGCTGTCTTTCAAAAACTATTAAAAACCTTCATCACCTCTTTACTAAACACTTAAGCTGACTTGTACTTACTTACTAACACTCACTAACACTCATTCATTTCCTGCAAAAAAAAATCAACAAAAAAACACTTCGGTTCTATCAGGGTTTAAGCAGATTTGTGTTCTTGAACTGTTGTCTACTTAAACTAGAGTAATGGTAATGTTCACTATGGAAGCACTTCTGTAAGTTGCTCTGGATAAGAGTGTCTGCTAAATGCAGAAAATGTAAATGTAAATGTGTGTGACTGGAGTATCAGAACAGTTGTGACGCATATTTTCCAAACACTGCGTCTCAGTTGCTTTTAAACCCCAAAACACGCTACACCAGAAATTAGTTCACCCTGTGGATCGGATCCCCCGACACAAACAGAGTAATGTAGTGTATAATGTAGGTGCCGGAAAAACTAAACAGCCACTGGCGAAACGGATAGCGCAACATAGATCAACCTCTTCTGGTCAGGACTCCATGGTTTACATTCATCTGCAAGCCAGCAGCCACTCATTTAATGATGATGATGTGCAGATCCTTGACAAGGAGGAACGCTGGTTTGAACGAGGAGTCAAAGAGGCCATCTATGTGAAGAGGGAATGACTATCTCTGTACCGAGGGGGGGTTTGAGAGTACATCTCTCACCATCATACAACGCCGTGATTGCAGCTATACCCCAATCTTATGTGAAAAGCATACATGGCCATTGTAATTAATGGTCATTGTGATTGTGATCAACATTGTGGTCATTGTGATCAACTGCATATAAGGTTGGGGTACTGAACACCAGCTCAGACTGAAGAAGTCACTTGGTTGAGTGATGAAACGTATCTCTACAACAAATCTGTGTCCAGATGAACTGATTCAACTTTGTGGTTGTAGCTACACTTTGACGTCAAGAATGTTTCTATCATGTTCTGTATCTCTGTATCATGTCCTACAAAAGCAATAAACCCAATTCATTCCAGTCTTTGCTGGCTGGTAACAATTGCCTCATGGATGGAGCGTTAACATTCTTAGAGATGAAGTTCAGACACTCAGTCCTGATTAAATTTCCTTTATCAGATCAGCTCGTCCACCGAAGCTGGCTGTTTGTCTGTCTTTGATGTTATTGGGTCTACTCTGGCTCCGGGGCTTTCTGCCTTCTAGATCTAATGAAATCTCAAACTTATTTCAGTCCCCGTGTGTCCTTCAGAACCCAGGGGTCATGCACATCTGCTGCCCAAAGTCTTATTACAGCTGTATTGCACTTTCTTGTCCTGTGTTACACACTTTTGTTTAGTTTTTTAGGCAACGTCAATCACGATAATGTAAAATTGTAGGTTCTTAGACATTTTTATTACATTTATTGATCTATTTTTATAAATTTTTGTCTTTTTTGACACTGCTACACAGACGAAACAGCATAAAATAAGAAAAGTGAAGAAGACATTGCATTTTTGTATGCTTATTATAGTAAAAATAATAATATTATTAAATTTGCAAATCATGGTGGAAAAGCAGAAGAGGTAGGATTTGGCAGAATACATAAACACAGCACTGCTTAATTGCTATTTTAATTTATATAATCTTTTTTTAAATTTTCTATTTTTCTCCAACCTTTTTACCCCAATTTTATCCCCTAATCTAGTCGTGTCCAGTTACCCTGATTGCATCCTCCACCGATACAACCCTACATCGCTGAGGATGCTTCTCAACTGACACACGCCCCCTCTGACACGTGCTCAGTACAGACTGCATTTTTCACCTGCACGAGTCGAGTTCATATATACCGATCAGCACTGTGCACAGAGAGCCACACCCTGATCAGCATTATTCCTCAGCCCTGTGTAGGCGCCATCAATTAGCCAGCAGAGGTCGTAATTGCACCAGTTATGAGGACCCATGATCCGGCTTGCCCCTAACCCTATGAACAACAGCCAATCCTTGTTCATGCAGCGACCCAGCCCAGTCGGATGGCAGAGCTGAGTTTCGATACGATGTATTCGAAAACCCAGCTCTGGTGTGCTAGCGTATTTTACCGCTGCGCCACCTGAGCTGCCTAATTTATATAATTTAACATAATTGAATATATAGGCACTTGGGTGGTGCAGTGGTCTATTATGCTAACCCACCACTGCTGAGACCTAGTCGTGCTATCAGCTTGACTATATCTCAGAGATGGATGGTGGAAGCCTTGCTATTTATTGGTGCCTGTCTTAGTGTTTCATGCCATGGCTTAGTGTTTCCCAGTAAAATGGACCAACCACAAGCTTGATAATATAAATATATTAATTTTCTTTTATCCTTTTCTGTAATTCTTTTGTCGTCTGTGGGTTTGACAACTCCAGAAAACACTAGACGCAAGCTAGGAACTCAACCTGGACTGGGCGCCAGTCTATGGCAGGGCACCACACACTCATCTTTTTACTTAACTATTCACTTACAGCTACAAAGTTCAACATTAAAAAAAAAACAGGGGTGCAGTGAGAATATGGTAAACTTAGAAACAGTGAGTGGAGGTAAGGTTCGAGCCCAGATCATCAGGTCTCTGGTGCTGTGCAACACCCACACTACCAGCTTCACTAATGTGCTAACACTATGATACAATACAATAATGCAAAAAGGACCTGGGTTCAATTTCCAGGTGGGGTGGTCCAGGTCCTTTCTGTGTGGAGTTTGCATGTTCTCATTTCCTCTCACAGTCCAAAGACATGTAAGTGAGGTGAATTGGAGACACTAAATTGTCCATGACTGTGTTTGACATTAAAAAACTTAAACTGATTGAATGTTGTGTAACCAGTAAACTACCTGTCCTGTCATGAATGTAACCAAAGTGTAAAACATGATGTTAAAATCCTAATAAATAAGTAAAAGTACTTTTTAATGTTGTTGGACGTTATTGTGCTTGGACAGTGGCTTGACGTTTTGCTTGTCATGTTGTATGTTCTCTCTCAGGCCTGCAGCAGCAAGGCATATTCCGAGTTCCCGGCTCTCAGGTGGAGGTTAACGATATAAAAAATTCATTCGAAAGAGGTTGGTGTCCAAGCAACAAGCCCTAATTGCTTTTCCTTTTGAGTCAGTCTATTTAGGCTTGTTAGTGCATGTCATAAAATATTACTTTACACATCAAAACGGGGAGTGATATTTATAAACTGTGTATGAGGGTGGTGTGCATAAGTATGTGGACACCTGCTCATGAGCTTGTTGTACGTTTCGGTTTAAATTCATATGGGCAGATGGAGCTCAGAGTTTAAGGTTCCAAACTGTTAAACTGGAAGGTTAGTTAATCCAAGCCCCACGACTGCCAGGCTACCATCGTTAGTCTCTTGACTAAGACTCTTGACAATTAGTTGATTGGATTGTTTCTATAGGTCGCTTTGGATTAAAAAAATAAATAAATAAAAAGAATGTGGCAAATGTAAATGACAGCTGTAGCCTAGTGGTTAAGATACTGCAGTAATCATAAGGCTGCCAGTTCAAACCCCACCATTGCCAGGTTGGCACTGTTGGGCCCTTGAGCAAGGACTTAACCTTCAATGACTTAGATTGTATACTGCATTTGTAATGCTTCATATTCGTAATGTACACCGATCAGTCATAACATTAAAACCACCTCCTTGTTTCTACACTCACTGTCCATTTTATCAGCTCCACTTACCATATAGAAGCACTTTGTAGTTCTACAATTACTGACATGCTTTGTTAGCCCCCTTTCATTCTGTTCTTCAATGTTCAGGACTCTTTCAGGACAATCTCTCTCTATTAGACACTCCTACCTAGTTGGTCCTTCCTGTAGATGTAAAGTCAGAGACGATCTCTCATCTGTTGCTGCTGTTTGAGTTGGTCATCTTCTAGACCTTCATCAGTGGTCACAGGACGCTGCCCACGGGGCGCTGTTGGCTGGATATTTTTGGTTGGTGAACTATTCTCAGTCCAGCAGTGACAGTAAGGTGTTTAAAAACTCCATCAGTGCTGCTGTGTCTTATCCACTCATACCAGCACAACACACACTAACACACCACCAACATGTCAGTGTCACTACAGTGCTGAGAATCATCCACCACCTAAATAATACCTGCTCTGTAGTGGTCCTGTAGGGGTCCTGACCATTGAAGAACAGCATGAAGCATGCAGAGAAACAGATGGACTACAGTTAGTAATTGTAGAAGTACAAAGTGCTTCTATATGGTAAGTGGAGCTGATAACATGGACAGTGAGTGTAGAAACAAGGAGGTGGTTTTAAAGTTATGGCTGATCGGTGTATATGGTCACAACTGTAAGACTAAGCGTCTGCTAAATGCCGAAAATGTAAATGAATTGGAACCCTAAATCTTTTAATGCTTCAGTTGCACAAATTTAAGGCTTTTATGACGAGTGACAAGTGTTCCCTCTTTCAGGTGAAGACCCTCTTATCGATGATCAGAGTGATCATGACATAAACTCGGTAGCTGGGGTGCTGAAGCTCTACTTCAGAGGTCTGGAGAACCCGCTCTTCCCTAAGGAGTGCTTCCTCGACTTTATCTCCACCATCAGTAAGTTGTTTAGTTTGGTTAATGGAATGGTTTGGTTGAACTGATTTTGATGGATTGCGGCGCTTTATCTCCTAACGTGTGATGTTTTGTTTCAGAGCTCGAGTCGTCTGCCGAACGAGTCCATCACCTTCAGCAGATCATAGTGACCCTTCCTCGTACCATCATCATTGTTATGAGATACCTGTTTGCCTTCCTCAATCAGTGAGTCTGAGGATTTTTTGTATTTGTATGATCTTTTTTCTAATTTTCTCGTGCCATCAAATAAGCATGAATGTGTGACAAATTAAAAGAAAAAACTCTCCATATTGATACATATTGCATACACCAAGAGACTGGTACAGACTGAATGCTTGACTATTACAGTTATATGGTCCAGTGGCTGTTATGCCGTACTGGCATGTTGGTGGCATGATTTGGGTCCACTTGGCCCTCTTAGAGGGAAGTCTCACTGCTAATAAATGCAAAAGTATTCTGACTGAGCAAGGCTCATCACCCTCAATTGCTTGCATTGTACACATTGCAATTGTAAGTTGTTACTAACATTGTCTTGTGTAGAACGGGGACCCAAAATTCTGAAATTAAGTACGACTGTCCTAAACCTGATGAAACCAAGTCTTGGTGGTTGGACCAAGTCTATTGGTTTTAGACTTTTTTCCTAAAATTCTACTGGATCTCGGGCCTCTGTGGAATTCCAGGAAATGAGAAAGCAGATCAGTTGGCAAAAAGAGAAACAGGAGAACAGATCATCAACCTCAAACTTCCAACAACAGACACCATACCTCTAGTGAAACAATATATATATAGCAAATGGCAGACAGAATGGAACACATTAACACAGAACAAGCTTTATGAAATATGCCCTGACTAAAATCTGCCAGAAATCATACCCAGGAAAACGTGAAGATCAAGTTATCTACTCTAGACGTTGCATTACACACACCAGACTTACACATTCCTACTTCATAAAGGGGGAGGATGCCCTGCAATGCGAATCCTGCCAATTCCCCATCACGATTTAACACATACTAACTGAGTGCCCTAAATACCAACGGGAAAGACAAACATTCTCAATAGCTGGAACAATGCATTCTCAATAGCTTTGAACTTCATTACAATCAGTAAATTAGGAATACACATAATATCAGAGACTACCTAATGGATACAAAGCACCCACATAAACCTTTCCTGCCGTGAATGAAACTCACAAGAGTAAACACGGTGTTAAAAGATAGATAGATAGATAGATAGATAGATAGATAGATAGATAGATAGATAGATAGATAGATAGATAGATAGATAGATAGATAGATAGATAGATAGATAGATAGATAGATAGATAGATAGATAGACTTTTTCCTAGACAAGGCTCTTTTGAACCTGAACATTTGCGTACTGCTACTTTGTGTATAATAGATAAGTATGGAGATCATGACTGGGACTATGGTTTCATGAGAAATGGTCTTGACTTTTGGATGCATGTTAAACCAAAAGGATCTGCTTAATGCCATAAATTCAGTTTCTGGCTTAGGGGTGGGTGTTTGTTCTAAGGAAAACACCAAGAACGAAAAAAAAAACATTTCTAAAGAGAACTACAAAGCAAAATTGTTGTCAGAAATACACACGTCATCTGCGTAATGTAAATACGCCACCTTCCTAATACTTTGTTGGTCCCCCTTTTGCTGCCCCATACGCAACAACCTGTGATGCACTGTGTATTCTGACACCTTTCTACCAGAACCAGCATTAACTTCTTTAATTTGAGCTGCAGTAGCTCGTCTGTTGGATCGGACCACACGGGCCAGCCTTCGCTCCCCACGTGCATCAATGAGCCTTGGCTGCCCATGACCCTGTCGCCGGTTTACCACTGTTCCTTTCTTGGACCACTTTGCCTTGGATATTCCTTGGATAGATACTGACCACTGCAGACCGGGAACACTCCAAAAGAGCTGCAGTCTAGCCATCACAATTTGGCTCTTGTCAAACTCTCTGAAATCCTTACGCATGCCTATTTTTCCTGCTTCTAACACATCGACTTTGAGGATAAAATGTTCACTTGCTGCCTATTATATCCCACCCACTAACAGGTGCCGTGATGAGGAGATAATCAGTGTTGTACACTTCACCTGTCAGTGATCATAATGTTATGCCTGGTCGGTGTATGTTTTACATAACTGGACCTCGGTAGTAAATCTGAGTGTGTAGTGTAGAAGCTGTTAGTAACAGAAAACATTTGATTCGTTTTCCCCTCTTTTTGTTTTTACTTGATATACAGTCCTGTCGAACGGTAGATCAGCAGGTATATAAAGAACTGCAGCCAGAGAAACAGGCCTTCATTCTGTTTATTTATTGACCAGCCCTGTTATTCACGTCCAGTTCAATGCGGTGTCTGTCCAGCAGTGCTTGAGGAGTTATTTATGCCAGTGGAAAGCTATTCCTCTGTGTTATACTATACCTGTCTTGTTTTATTACTCCATTATTAATGCTTCTTTTGTGCACTTTCTACCTGCAGAACAATGAATTCACTTTATCATCCTGAGAGGAATATTTAGGATTGTGAAACTTCTGAAACAGTTGACTTCATAGTATGTTGTGCATTAGGAAACATTCACTGGTTACAGGATGACCCCCAAATAGGGTTGCTACCTGTCTTGGTCCCTTTTTAACAGGTCCCGGGTTTTTATGGGTTTCTGTTGCATATCGTTGTTGTGTTTTATCAGGCAGTCATATAGTTAGCTTCCTGAGGGTGCTTGTGGAGTAAGGACGTCAAAGCAGCAGTTAACAATAGTGAATTGCTCTAAATGTACTAATTAATGGTAACGTTATTCTCGAGGATACAACATTAACAGGGGGGACGAGACAAAGAACGTAGATAAGACCGGGTACTAAATCCGACAGGACAGTCAAAAAGAAAATGAGGGCGCTCAGGTGGCACAGCAGTAAAACACGCTAGCACACCAGAGCTGACATCTCGAACTCGTTGGTTCAAATCTGTTACCGGCAGGCTGGGCGCCTACACGAACAACAGTTGGCTTGTTGTTCAGCTGAAGGGTGCTGGAGGAGATTCCTCATAACTGATAACAATTCCAACCTCTGCTGGCTGATTGATGGAGCCTGAACAGAGAAGAGGGATAATGCATTGATCAGGGTGTGTCTCTCCATACACAAAGCTGATCTGCGTATGAACTCGCCTTGTGCAGGTAAAAATATGCAGTCGGCTACTGCACACGTGTCGGAGGGGGCCTGTGTTAGTCATCTTATATTAGTAATGATTGGACTAAAACATGTAAAACACATGGCTAAAGCCAATCCCGAGCGATCCACTTTCCACTACCGGTTACATATGCTCAGTTAAATTTTTGAATAAACACAAGAGCAAACCCGCAAAAGCCGCTCAGGTGGCGCAGCGGTAAAACACGCTTCGAATTTCAGCTCTGTCATCCAGCTGGGCTGGGTGGCTGCATGAACGATTGGCTGTTGTTCAACGGAAGGGTGCCGGAGGACAGAGACGAGGGATAATGGGATCAGGGTGTGACTCTTCGTGCACAAAGCTGATCAGCTTATGAACTCGCCTCGTGCAGGTGAAAAGATGCAGTCGGCTACTGCACACGTGTCGGAGGGGGCGTGTGTGGAGGTCAACATCAGTAGAGAGGAAGCATAATGCAATCAGGTAATTGGATGCGACTAGATTGGGAGAAAATGGGGGGGGGGTGCCACCTTTTTTTTGTCAGCAACCATACCCCCAAAACAACTAAAATGATGTGTTTCTTCCTGGAGCCAACAGTGTTGGATGTTTAGCCCAGGACCTACTTGAGGAGTGTCTGTAAAGAGACTGACAGCTTCAGGCTGGACTCCTTATGTTTACAATCCTCAATGTTGTTGAGGTGCTTTGTTTTTGGAAGCAGGATGCATTTTCGTCTACTGAATCACTGAAACAATTGGGTGTCATCAGGTTCTACAGATCCACATTATTTTACCAGCATGAGAATAAAATCAATGACATCAAGCACTCTGGCCATCATGATAAAATGTGTCTTTTTAGCTGGACAGTTAGCTAACTTCTTTATTTATGCTCTCTGTTACTGGCTTCCACAGCTTTTCCACCTCTCCCCTGTTCCAGCAGTATTTAGTTACACTGATGTCTGGGTCCAGTATATTTTTTGCCCTGGAATTGAGTTGAGTAAATTTAATTGGGGGCATAGACCTTGCTAGAACAGAAGAAGACCGATGGCAGGAAGCGTTTCCTCGCCAGGCCTCCGTGCTTCTCTAAATCCTGTCTTGCACGTAACCCTGATCCCTTATCCCCCAAGTGTCAGGACTGATTGCTCTGCAGTGGAGCAATAAATCCAGCCATAATCATCACCTGGAAATCGAGGCTAAGTGTGAGCTATTAACATGTCTGTAAGAGGAAAAAGGATAACACCATCAGTGTAGGATAAACAAGGCAGACTAATGTGTTGTGAATAACGGGTGACTTTGTAGATGATAGACTACACACTGCTAGACTAGACAGAGAATTTTAAAAACTTCTCAGCACTTTTCAGGCTACTCAAGGACACTATAGATTCATAACAGTACATTTCATTAATCAAGAACTGTGATAAAAGCAGATTAAATAAATGTTGTTTAAAAGGAGTAGTAAAAAAGTTAAATGTATTTATTTATAGATCTATGTATATGATACTGGTAGGCCGGGCACCTATACAGCAATAATTGGACCGACATTTGCTTGACCGACCGAAGGGTGGGAAAACCAGAGGGGTTTCCTCATAACTAATACAATTAACGACATTTGCTGGCTGATTGATGCCGCCTGCACAATGAGACTGGGGATAATGATCTCCCTATGATCTCTCATCGTGCGAGTAAAAACAACCGGCCAACTACTGCACACATATTGGATGGGACATGTGTTAGTTACTCAGGAGTGGAGGTCAGCAGCAGTATATGAAGGAACCCTAATATTAAATTTTTCTAAGAACTGAGTCTCAGATGGCTGGAGCAGCATGTCATATTGTGACAACCAGTTCTCAGTCTGCACTAACCCAGTTCTATCTGCTTTTTTCATTGTGGGCTGCAGATGTTTTTGTCTTTCATTTGTTTCCATCATTTTGGACACCTTATTTTTTGGGGATTTTTGTCTTTTGCTCTTGGGTTAATTTTCATTCCTGCCTGTTACACACACACACTCAGACAGATATAGATTTAAACCAGGATTGAACTGTACCAGAGATGCCAATCGTTTTTGCAAGTCATTGCAGGAGTGTGTTGTGGCATATGGTCAGATCTGTCAGAACAGGAATGTTCATGATCTGTGAATCTTCCACCACTCGTGCAGGCGCCTCAACCGTACAGCAAAGGTCACATTCGCATTTGCAATGAAGAACCCGACCAGGTCAACAGTACCGCACCTTGAGCTCTCGATTCAGACTCTCCGATCTCAGCAGTGGTGGGCTAGTGCGTTACCTCTGCGCCACTCTAGCCTGCCCATGTACTTCTTGATTGGTCGAGTTAAACTAACCCTGTTAAGCACAATGTAGCCATCAGCTGTACTTGTTTATAATCACTAAGGATGGAATAAGGAAACCATTGCACAATGTTTAATGATTTTATAGAACTAAACTATCTAATACCTTTACAGACAATACCAGAGGAGATTCCTCATAACTGCTGCAATTACAACCCTAATGAAGAGTGTGCGATACAAATCTCCATATGATCCAATTTTCAATGGCATCAAATTGATAATTTAGACTTTTACTAGATGCCTTCAAATGCCCCAGAGGACAAAAATATACAGTGAAATGTTAATTTACACTAGAGTTATTAATACAAAATTAATTACTGCTTAGAAAATGTCGATATGCTTAGGGCATTTTTGCCAGTAGTCATATTCCAAGAATACTGCTACAATAGAATGTAGGATGTGTACATGGTGTACTTGATAAGAAGTGCATCAATTGCATTGTATGAACTGCAATGAATGTATCCAAAACCCAGTTCTAGCTGATTTAGACCAGCTCCTGTGTTAACTGTGGATTGTTCTACTGTCCTACAAGGTCACCGACAACAGTATAAAAAGATGTCTAATTTATCATTTATTATCGCATACACGGAGCCTCTGTGTGAGACTGGGTCTGTGCGATCCTTCTCTGCATAAAAGATTAAAGCTTTTATACTCACAATCCAGTATTTGAGGTATTTTATTAATGATTTTTCTGCCACAATACTAAGAGACCTATTTCTGTGTGTTTTTACCAGTCTCTCACAGTACAGTGATGAAAATATGATGGATTCCTACAACCTGGCCATCTGCTTCGGTCCCACTCTCATGCCTATCCCGGACAGTCAGGACCCCGTGGCTTGCCAGGCCCACGTCAACGAAGTCATCAAGACCATCATCACGCACAGTGAGGTCATCTTCCCGAGCCACCGTGAGCTGGAGGGGCCTGTCTATGAGAAGTGCATGACTGGAGGAGAAGAGTATTGGTAAGCTCGACTAATTCAGCTGTTGAGTATGTCATTGTCCACACTTAAAGTTGGAAAATTATAAATGATATATATCAATTATATTGATGAAGATACGTTAATAGATATGCTATGTATATATGTATGAATGTGTATATGTTTTCTGAGATGTATATTTTCCTTCAGCTCTATACACATCACCATTATACCTTTAAGTTGAACTGGTGTTGAATATTTCCAATTGCTGCTGTAAAAGACTTATTACATCGTAATGGTAATAGAAGGAGAGCTCCAGTAGCACCAGTAAGAATTTCTGTTCTCCGGTGGCATTGTGTCTATTTGTGCAACACTGTCACTGTCAGTACCAGCAGTGCTTTTAAAATCCGTACTGCTTTTTGAATTTTTGTTTCTATTGACATTTGTGTATGTGTGTGTGTAGTGACAGCCCCCACAGTGAACCAGGCACCATTGATGAAGCGGACAACGGAACTGAGCCACACACTAGTGATGATGGTACAAGCAGACACTTGTTATTATCTTTTTTTGTGTACACGTGTCTTTATGTTGTGTTAAAATGCATTTAAAAGTGTACAGCACATATTTTAGGAATACGTTTCTTAGACTCAGATGGATCATTTACTTTGACTGCAACTGGTGGCATGATAAATGTATGTGCCCCCCCCTTAATAATTAGGAGAAGTGATGTATATAAACTGATGTACAGAACACCATGACCCTATATTAGTCCAGACATGTCACACTCAAGGCCCGCAGGCCACATCCGGCCTGAGGTACAGTTACATGCCAGTAAACAGGACGCACATTCGTCTGAGGTCAGAAGTCAATTACATTACTCATTACTTTTTATTACATTTCCATACTTCCAAAAAATAAAAAGTGGACTGTGAAAGCTTTTAAGACAGGTGGGAGGCAGAGTATCTGTTTACATACATTACCGATAAACCAGTTTGCCTTGTTTGTGGAGCTGGCAAAAGCCGTAATCAAATAATATAACATAAGACAGCATTAAGAGACAAAACACCAGGACAAATACACTTTATCCAATGTCCTATTTGAGGGATGGATGGATGGATGGATGGATGGATGGATGGGTGGGTGGGTGGATGGATGGATGGATGGATGGATGGATGGATGGATGGATGGATGGATGGGTGGGTGGATGGGTGGATGGATGGATGGATGGATGGATGGATGGATGGATGGATGGATGGATAGATAGATAGATAGATAGATAGATAGATAGATAGATAGATAGATAGATAGATAGATAGATAGATAGATAGACTGAGACAGACAGAAAAATAGACAGATAAATAGACTGATAGACAGACAGACAGATAGGTAGATAGACAGACAGATAGATAAATAGACAGATAGACAAACAGATAGATGGATAAATAGATAGATAGATAGATAGATAGATAGATAGATTGATAGATAAATAAATAAACAGACAGATAGATAGATAAATAGATAGACATATAGGTAGATAAATAAACAGACAGACTTATAGATAGGTAGATATATAAATAAATAAACAGACAGACAGATAGATAAATATATAGTTAGATAAATAAATTGACAGATAGACAGACAGGCAGATAGACATATACTGTAGATAGATAAACAGACAGTTCACACACTATGAACAGTGCAAATTCATACAAAAAATAGATTGTAAGGAAGTTGAACTTTACTTATATTGATTGGATAACGACAGTGCAGTTATTAATGAAGGAAGAATTGAGTGAAGAATGAATGAATGAAAGTGCAGGGAGATGCAGTTTCAAATATACAGTGTATGGTAAAAAATAGAGATGAAATATTAAATAGTAAAGTGATTCAATACACACGTGTTGTGCACCAGAACTCCAGGATTTACATGGTTTTAGTTGCTTGAGATTTGGTTTGTTCCACAGTTCTTTAGGCACTAAAGATATAATTATACCAGAGCACTTTCCTCCGCTCCACCTAAATCACTCTGCAGGTGAAATACATCAGTTTTATTTTGTGACATGATCATGTCAGCAGGGCTGCTATCCTGTCTTCTCCACCTCCTGAGTGTGCCACCATACTGCACTCTGAACCCTGCTATGATATCAGTGTTAAAACGTGGCTGGTCTGTTGTGCTCAGCACAGAGAAAGCACCGGACATCGAGACAAAGCTGCTCTCTGTCTGCTTCACCTTTCTGTGCCCCTTGACCCTGGATTTTCAGCACTCTTAATAGAGAGAGTGAGCTTATTACTAGCACATTAGCTTCTGCTCAGATGAATATTGCACAGATGCACTTGCTACACCTCTCGCTCCGTCTGTTTATTTCCTCCACCATCCTTATTTTCTGTCTGGAGCTAATTTCACCCCTGGCTGAAGCCCTTAATAGAACTGCTTAGCTTTGCTGGTTGAATAGACTATTCCCTGCTGGGAGATGATTTATTCTGTGTATGTTTAACCACTGCTGACCCAGTTGTCCATCTGTGGCTGATAAAGTGATAAGAGGGTAAAGCTTTACATTTAAATTACATTTAAAATAATACAAATAATGACTATTATTGTTTATATAGATGCTTTTTTCATTTGTGTCTTTTCATTTGTTACCTCCTTGGAAGAAAAATAGAAAAAATGTTTCCGGAAGGGTGGCGGGGAGACTTGAAACCAAAAATCAGACTAAAAGCCCCCAATGTTTGGGTTCATTAATACCAAAAAGGTGTACAAAAGATCTGACTGTATGGGTGTAGTGATTCTATTAGTCTTATAATGTATTCCACTAGTCCAATAGTCACATAAGTACAATGAAAACCTAGTAGCTTGTTCATTTCATTTTCATATTTTACCACTGTTGTGGTGAACAGCAAGTCCTTGTCCATTCCCTTCTCAGACATAGCCAATCATGTCTGTATGTAGACACCTGAACAGCAGATAGCACCTCTGAGGATTCGAATCCTGGATCCCAGCTGTGGTGGGCTGGTATAAATTACTGCTGTGCCACCCGAGCACCCGAGTTTGTATAAATACATAATTTAATTGTCTGGTTGGTAGCACAGTTCCTACTGAATTAGGATTTTAGCATGGCTCTCCATGCTTGATATGGGTCTGTGTGGGAACCCAATCCTGGTAGATGATAAGAAGTGGTTGTAGAGTATACACGTGTCAAAGGAACAAGTGGATTCACTGCAGTGGATGCACAGAGAGTCAGTACGGATCTTTACATGAACCCGCCTCGCGCAGGTGAAAAAAAGTGGTCGGCTTCTGCGCACATGTTGGGTCAGGAATGGAGGTCAGCAGCAGTAGAGGAAGACAAAGACAATGGGGTAATAGGATATCACTCGACTGGGAGGAAATTGATGGAAATGCATTAAAAATACTAACATGTGCAGGTATTCTTTTACTATAATGATGTTGACTGCTGGACTAGTGTGGTCCTGAAACGTAGAAAACTAGTAACACCACGCTGATATGAGTAGAACTACAGCCACTGACCACTTTCATTATACAGTCACATCAGTGGCTTTTCTGAAGAAAGCCACCACTGATGTGACTGTATAAAGACTGTATAAAGACGGATCGTACAAAGGGCCACGTTAATGTCTTTGCCGATGCCATATCCAGACAGTCAGAGTTGCTGTTGCAGCTGCAAGATGGTGATTCCCCCATCTGGCATTTTTTCCCCTCAAACTTTGTGTCTGTTAAATGTATTATATTGTTGTTTTATATTATTATAGTGCTGTGCCATCCAAATGCCCTTATTCTTGTATTTGAAATTTTTAATATTCCTCAAAATCCAATTTAAGTTTAGCTGTGGTACAGAAAATGTAATCTTTTATTGGCCGAACTTGGAGTGAACTTAGGACTTACTGAGTGCATACATGGTTTAATAGATTTTGGATATATCCTGTTCTCTTGTTTGCATTTAGAACAGGCTGGAGATATTAGAAATTCTGCAGGTTGTGTTAAAGCAGAAAATGAAATCACATCTCGGGGTGTGTGGTGGTGTGATAGTGAGCTTATTCAGTACATTAATCCGTCTTTAGATCTGAGTGTGGTTCTAAATATACCAGTTTAATAAGCACTATCTGCTTTTTCTTTTTTTCTATCAGATAATTGCTGTGTGTTTGTTCTTATTTTTTTTTTTATAATTATTTTTTTTTTACATATATTTAACTCCCCTTACCTCTTGCCATTTTTCAGAGGTGGAGCAGATTGAGGCCATTGCTAAGTTCGACTACAGTGGGCGCACCCCACGGGAACTCTCTTTTAAGAAGGGGGCGTCTCTGCTGCTTTACCACCGAGCTTCAGAGGACTGGTGGGAGGGCAGACACAATGGCGTGGATGGACTTATCCCACACCAGTACATCGTAGTGCAAGACCTGTAAGTAGAAGCACAACAGATGACCTGTTTTCACTCTCAAGACAGAAGCAAACATTTTAATGCTTGTATTGTCTCAAGGCATAGACTACATATATTAATACTTTCATGACATCACTATATCAAGCCATATCTGGCCCTTTGCTACTAAATCAACCAGTTAACCAAATTCAACTGACAAGTGGGTTTCATTTTACTAGCCACACCCAGGCATGATTACTACCAGACCTGCTGAATCTAAACATCCCTTAAATAGAACCTGTCTGGTAATGTGTATCAGGCTAGAAGGTCTCAAAAAGCAGCACATGACGCCACGTTCTAAAGAGATCAAACACTGTCTTTAAAATCTGCCAGTCTGGAAAGAAGTTACAGAGCCATTGCTAAGGTTTTGGGACTTCAGCGAACCACAGTGAGAGCCATTATTCACAAATGGAAAAAAACTTAGAACAGTGGTAAAGTTTTCAAGGGGTGGCTGGCCTAACAAGAATGCTTCAAAAGGTCACAGGAGAGTCTAGACAGACATCTATAGAACTGAAGTCCTAAATTGCCTCAGTTAAGGTCAATGTACACAATTCCACAATAAGAAAGACACTGGGCAAAACTGGCCATGGAAGGGTAGCAAGGTGCAAACCACTATATTTATACTACTATATTTCTACACACATTGTCCATTTTATCAGCTCCACTTACCATATAGAAGCACTTTGTAGTTCTACAATTACTGACTGTAGTCCATCTGTTTCTCTGCATGCTTTATTAGCCCCCTTTCATGCTGTTCTTCAATGGCCAGGACCACCACAGAGCAGGTGTTATTTGGGTGGTGGATCATTCTCAGCGCTGCAGTGACACTGACATGGTGGTGGTGTGTTAGTGTGTGTTGTGCTAGTATGAGTGGATAAGACACAGCAGCGCTGATGGACTTTTTAAACACCTCACTGTCACTGCTGAACAGAGAATAGTTCACCAATCGAAAACATCTATCCAACGGCGCACCATATATATACAAATGTGTATATATATATATACAGTAATTACAATAACAAATTAGCAATAACAGAAGAAATTGGACTGTGTGGCAACACAGCACTGTATATGTAATAACATGGGCAAAAAACTTCGTTTAACTAGAGCAGGTTTAGTTTTGGAGAGCCGCTATTCTGTAGAGCTATAAATTTCTCCTGCTCCCAGAACACTTAATCTAATTCATGAATGCTTTGATAATTAGCTTATGAGCTAAATCAGGAGTGTTGGGAGTAGTGACCTCCAGGACTAGAGCTGAGAAACCCTGATCTAAACTACTCAGCTATTTCATTATTTGTAGCTCTAGCTCTTTTAGTTAGAAAGCACATGGTCATGCATTTTAATAGTCGAGCATTGGCTGTAGAAAGGACTGCACTGAAACGTTTGTTAACCTTTAGTGTCATAAGATGTCCCCTTTTTTTTTGGCAAGTGGGTTCATCCAATTTCTACCCAGCTAGAGCTGCACCTGTAACTGTGATATAGGAATGAATGAATGACTGCATATAAGCTATAGGTATTAGCAATGCTCAGCCATAATGAGTTGTCATTTAGTTTAACAATAAGACTTCAGTAATTCTAAGGACAATTCCCACTGTCCACTGCACCTTTCCTTTATTTCAAACTAAATGCCCAAGAGTACTATTCAGAGAATGAAAAAATTAGTATTCAGACTGCACACCTAACTTTAAACCTAAGCACCCCTTAGACAGTTAAGCACTGGTCACTCACAGGGACAGAGTTTCTCCAAAAGAGAAACAAATGTATACATGATTTGTATGTAAGAGTTTAATCTTAATAAGGCATGGTCTCGCAGTGCAACATTTATAACATTTACTATCCACCCCACTAAATAAAAGTTCAAGAAAAACAGCACTGATTGAGCACTGCAACATACGAGAGATCTTCAAAAAGTTTCCGCACATTTATATTTTGGTTGGACACGGTGAGGGTGGGGGGTGGGGGGGGGGTAGTAATTGGTCGTGTCTGAGAGACTGAGAGAGAGCTTATTGTCTGGATTTAGCAGCATTTGATTTCCACTTTTTTAAACGCTCAAAGAAGCTTTAAGGGGAAGAAAATTTTTATGTGATGATGATGTGAAAGCAGCGGTGCATCAGTGGCTACGCGCTCAACCAAAAAAAATTTTTTGCTGATAGCATTAAAAAGTTGGTACGATGCTGGAAAAATGCATCGGAACGTGACTAAGTAGAAAAGTGATGTCATTAGTTTTTGAAATTCTTAGTAATTAGAGTTAAAGAAGCCGCTCAGGTGGCGCAGCGGTAAAACACACGCTAGTACACCGGAGCTGGGATCTCTAATACATCGTATCGAATCTCAGCTCTGCCATCCGGCTGGGCTGAGCAGCCAAATGAACATTGATTGGCCTGTTGTTCATATAGGGGTGGGGTAGTACTAAGCCGGATAGGGTCTCCTCGTAACTGATGCAACTACGACCTCTGGTGCTGATTGAGGAGGCTGCACAGGGGCGGTGAAGGAGTGCGTGTCTCTCCGTACACAGGGCTGATCCGGATTAGCGCTCGTCTAGTGCAGGTGAAAAAATGCATACGGCTGCTGCCCACGTGTCGGCGGGGGCGTGGGTTAGCTTCATTCTCCTCAGTCAGAGTGGGGATCGGCATCGGTGGAGAGGAAGCGTGATGCAATAGGGCAATTTGACGCGCTAAAAAGTCAGTAGAAAAAGGAGAGAAAATGCTTAAACAAAAATATAAAAAAAATTATAAATAATAGGTACTTAAAAACTAAATAAACTTGTACACAAACGCCCCCTTGTGGAGGGTTTACTTTACATCTTGTAAGCTGCAGTGGGACCAGATTTCCACTATGTTTATTAATTAAGAATATTTTGTTTTGTGTTTCATTTTGATGCATTGTTTGTGTTGCCTGGGTCATGGTAAAAATCATGGACAAAATGTGGGTCACTTTAAAAGAAAATTTTATAATTTACCAACTCTGGATACGATCCTAAGTAATTTGTTGAGAAAATTATAAAAGCTTAATGTTCCTGTGTAGATTTGGTCAATTGTAGAGTACAATACTAATTAGTGGATTAGTCCAATCCTCCAGCTTCTGTACTATGGTAAAATGATTCTGGAAGCCTTAGCCTAGTGGTTAAGGTACTGGACTAGTAATCAGAAGATCACTGGTTCAAGCCCCACCACTGCCAGGTTGCTGATGTTCGGCCCCTGAGCAAGGCCCTTAACCCTCAATTGCTCAGACTGTAACTGTAATGTAAGTCGCTTTGGATAAAGGCGTCTGCTAAATGCCGAAAATGTAAGTGTAAATATATTGGGAGTTGTGCCCTTCTGCCAGAAGTTTTTTGAATCCAGCTGAATGTTTGTTGGCACTGAGTGGCAATTAAGGGCCAAACTCATGTAATAATGATCTGTTCTTATCAGTGTACTCTTGATTTTATTACCGGCTTGTGATGATGATAAATGGAGCCAATCAAGTCTGAGTTCAAGAGCCAGATAAAGTAAGTGGAAGCTTGTAGTTGAGAGAAAATGTTACCGGCTGGTTGAAATGCCAGTAGGATGTGAAAAAATGGAAGTGCTGTTTGTGAACCTTTATGAAACGGCTTTCCTTTGTACCTGTACTGCTTAATTACAAGGATGACCTTTCTAGATTTATTTTTAGTCAGCATTCTCTGACAGGTTCGGAGCTTGAATAAGACTGAAAAGAAGTGTGCCCCACATTACCTGAACTATACGGCCAAAAGTATGTGGACAACCCCTTGTATTTATTAAGTTCAGGTGTTTCAGCCATTTGCTAACAATTGTAGAAAAATCTAATATATGGATTGAGAAATTTGCTTTTAGTGGCACTTGTGTGACTGACTGAGATCCTGGGATGCAGGGTTTGAATATCAATAAGGCTATCAGCTGGTCAGGTGTCTGTAGATCATGATGGGCTAATGTCTGAGTAGAAGGAATAGCCAGAACAGCCTAGCCGTTGGGAGGTGCATTTGACAGTGCGCTGTCAGTGCTGGTCCCAAGCCCGGTTGGAAATTGGAGGGTTGTATCAGGAAGGGCATCCAACGTGAAAAATTGTGCCAAGTCTAGTATACAGGGATAGAGGAGCAACCACAAGGGGATAGTAACTTATATAGCAGTATATAGCATCCAGCTCATAAGCCTTCAATGCTTGTCTCACCTACCGCTAGTGAGCTAGTCTACGTATACAGTCCTACAGCTACACCGATCAGCCATAACATTAAAACCATCTCCTGGTTTCTACACTCACTGTCCATTTCATCAGCTCCACTTACCATATAGAAGTACTTTGTAGTTCTACAATTACTGACTGTAGTCCATCTATCTCTCTGCATACCTTTTTGGCCTGCTTTCACCCTGTTCTTCAATGGTCAGGACCCCCACAGGACCATTACAGAGTAGGTATTATTTAGATGGTTGATCATTCTCAGCACTGCAGTGACAATGACATGGTGGTGGTGTGTTGTGCCGGTATGAGTAGATCAGAGACAGCATCGCTGCTGAAGTTGTGTCCACTCACTGTCCACTCTATTAGACACTCCTACCTAGTTGGTCCACCTTGTAGATAGACTATCACTCATCTATTGCTGCTGTTTGAGTTGGTCATCTTCTAGACTTTCATCAGTGGTCACAGGACGCTGCCCACAGGGCGCTGTTGGCTGGATATTTTTAGTTGGTAGACTATTCTCAGTCCAGCAGTTACAGTAAGGTGTTTAAAAACTCCATCAGCACTGCTGTGTCTGATCCACTCATACCAGCACAACACACACTAACACACCACCACCATGTCAGTGTCACTGCAGTGCTGAGAATGATCCACCACCCAAATAATTCCTGCTCTGTAGTGGTACTGGGAGAGTCCTGATCATCAAAAAACAGCATGAAAGAGGGCTAACAAAGCATGCAGAGAAACAGATGGACTACAGTCAGTAATTGTAGAACTACAAAGTGCTTCTGTATGATAAGTGGAGCTGATAACATGGACAGTGAGTGTAGAAACAAGGAGGTGGTTTTAATGTTATGGTTGATCAGTGTATGGTGTATTATATCGTCATCACTCCTGACTTTACTCTTTTCTCTGATAGTGATGACGCTTTTTCTGACAATCTGAGTCAGAAGGCAGACAGTGAGGCGAGCAGTGGTCCCCTGCTAGATGACAAAGCATCATCCAAAAACGACCTTCACTCACCATGTGAGCCGATCCATGAGTACAACTTCAATGCAGCGATGGGCAGGTGAGTGTCTGAAACCAAACACAGTACAGTAGCCATGCTTTGTTTATGCCACTTATGAATACTGTAAGCAGTATATAAGAAAAGTGCTTGATATACACTTATTGGCCACTTTATTAGATTTACCAGCTTGGATTTACTTTAACTGGCTGTTTAATAGCTACATCTACCATATTTCTCCGATCTCCCCCCCCACCCAATTTTGTCCCCTAATCTAGTCTTATCCAATTACCCTGATTGCGCTACGCTTTACCTCTACCTATACATCCCTCCACTGCTAAATAAGGAGCTTTGCAACTGACACACGCCCCCTCCGACATGTGATCAGTACCGACTGCCTCTTTTTATCTGCACTAGGCGAGTTCATATGCCGATCAGCCTTGTGCACGGAGAGCCACACCCTGATCAGCATTATTCCCCAACTCGGCGCCATCAGTCAGCCAGCAGACGTTGTAATTGCACCAGTTATGAGGAACCCGGTCCGGCTTTTCCCACGCTGTGAACAACAGCCAATCGTTGTTCATGTGGCCGCCCAGCCCAGACGGATGGCAGAGCTGACATTCGATATGATGTATTCAAAATCCCAGCTCTGGTGTGCTAGCGTATTTTACCGCTGCGACACCTGAGCGGCTACACCTACCATATTCTGTTAAACAATTACTAACTGCAGCCAATCTCTATTTGGTAATCAGCATTAGATTACAAATATAATAAGTATAGTTACTTATTTTACATATTATTATTATTATTATACATACCTAGTATTCCCATTCCTATGTTTATACTTATTGTTTTTATTTTTATTATGTATATATTACTAAGTATATAGACCTAATACCATATATGTAAATAGGTATAGTTATAATTATTATTCTAACCATAGATATGTAAGTTTATCTGTAAGTACTTAATATTATAAGTACTTTATCTATAAGTACTTTTAACTGTGATGTTTCTCTTGTCACAGGAGTGCTAACCCTTAGGTCTGTTATTGTTTTTGAAGGGTGCGCCTGCGATCAGACGGCGCCGCTATCCCGCGTCGGCGCAGTGCCGCAGAGAGCCACAGTCCTCCCCGTAGCTCTGACACACCTCCTCGAGCAGCGGCGTGTCCCAGCAGCCCCCACAAAGCCTTGATCAGCAGCAGGGGCCGCGTGGAGAGTCCCGATAAGAGGCGACTGGGCACGTTCGGCAGCGCTGGCACCATCAACTACCCTGAAAGAAAAATGTTCCCTGACGGCCACCCGTTGAGACCGGTCACTGGAACGCGCCACAGTAGCCTGGGAGACCACAAGAGCCTGGAGGCTGAAGCTTTGGCTGAGGTGAGGAACCTCATGGCTTATGTGATCTGTTTTTGGTGAATGTTATTTTTTACTTTGATCTGATCAGTGAGGGTCTGTGAGGCTTGACCAGGAATAAACCACAACATCTTTCGCTTCATTTAGCATTAGTTTAATAAACACAGTGGCACAGGCTAATGATCTTTTAAAGCAGCTCACTGTGTGTTTACACTTAGCTAATGGGAAACAAATGGGCTGAATAAGTGAAGAGTTTATTAAATTAAAGCATTTAAATAAAACCAATAGAGATCCGATTTTTTTTACCCTTTATTTGTTGTCACCAGCACTTAGTTTTCTGATTTTCTTAATGCAGATGAGAAGATTTTCTTTGTAATGTGAGGAAGACGTTGTATAAGCTATATTATAGTGCTAAATATTTGGTTGTTAGAGTGCGAGTGAAGTAGTAAAATAGATGCTAAAGTGGCAGCATGGTCTAATAAAATCAAATTCTAGCTTCATCATGGGTGCTACTGCTGTCTTATGTATGCGCTATACTTGATGCAGTGCCATATATCACCATATTTTCCATTTAAGGCATGGTAGCATGGCTGGTACAGTGGTCGCCATACAGCAGCAACATCGGTCCAGAGGAACTGAGTTTGATCTTTACCTCTCATCACGGTTTCATGAAAAGTTTGCATGTTATCAACATAAGGAAATACCAGTGGGAGTAAATTTCTGGTCTCCTTTTACTGCCTAAAACAGACAGGAGGTGAAGAAATTGCCACTCTAGATTCCCCCTAGGTGTGAGTGAGGTGACACCAGCAGTAGCAAGCCCACCTGCAGATGAGATTGGCTATGTGGCTCGATTATGTCCCAAATATGGCTGGCAGATGGGGCATGGAGGTGCAGATGATCGATGTGCCAGGTGGAAGTGCGTCTATTTAATACGGTTTCTTCCTCACATACTTGCCAGCTTCTCTGTTGGATAACCTGCTCTTCTCCTGAAACCATGATGCTCAACTTGAATCGGCCCGGTTTCTGGGAAGCCTTTTCTCAAGCATCACGAGGGAACCACTCTGGATGATTGGGCCAGCTCTGGATAAGGGCTGTCGCAGCACCTATGGGACAGCTCAATGTTTGGACTCACTGGTGGGGTGTGTTGCCACTCGTGCATTGCTGGCTTGTTCCCGATTTCCTTTTTGACCTCTTTTACAGGAACTGGGTTGTTACAAGCACCTAGAGCAGCTTGTCATATTGTGACAATCAGGTTTCATTTCTGCGCTATTCCTGTTTCTATCCACCTTCTCCGTTGTGGGCTGCAGATGTTTTTGTTTTTTGTTTGTTACTTACTGCAAATTGGGTTAATTTTCAATTCTTGCAGGTGTGGGGCTACTCCTGCCGTCTCAATATTGGGGCACAACCCGTCCTGCTTATACCCACAACCTTTTCTACACCTTGAAACCTTTAAACGAGGCATGCTTTACAGTGGTGTAATCCAATCTGAAATCTCACATCAGTATACTGCAATCAAATTATATATTAAATCAATTATACATAATAAACCGCCCAGTGAAACTGCCAGTGTGCTGCATATTGATACAGAAATCGATATACAGACATGGATTTCTATTAATACTCAATTAAACCCAAGAGTGAGATGACTGAGGTCTTTAATCTCATTGGTGTCTATGGTATTACAAGCAGCTATTGGCTTTTATTACTTGTAGGATAAAATGAAGATGCAAATTGTGTGTGTGTGTGTGTGTGTGTGTGTGTGTGTGCTTTTAGAGAGTAAGTTTTGTGTGTTCCGTATCTCTTGTTGATCCTGGATCAGAATCAATTCAGTAAGTGTGTGTGTGGCTTTATGACTTAGCATTTGGGCTTTCGTACTGCTTGTGGAGTCATAAGACAGGCCATTGGTTTAAGTGGGGTAGGACGAGCAGTAAGTTTTACAGCGCACACATCCGGGCTACTAGACATGTCAGATAAAGGACGGCGCTGACGTACGGGACCCTGAGAGAGAGATCATTCAAAGCATAGTGCTTAGCAAAGCTAAAGCTCAAATCGGCACTATTAATTTGTAATGCATGTACTGACAGCAACACACTCATCACTTTCCAAGTGTCTAGAATGCTAAGTACATGGCACATCAAAAGTTTGCACAAATATATACACCGATCAGCCATAACATTAAAACCACCTCCTTGTTTCTACACTACACTGTACATTTTATCAGCTCCACTTATACGACACGATATAGAAGCACTCTGTAGTTCTTCAATTACTGACTGTAGTCCATCTGTTTCTCTGCATGCTTTTTTAGCCCCCTTTCACCCTGTTCTTCAATGGTCAGGACCCCCACAGAGCAGGTATTATTTAGATGGTGGATGATTCTCAGCACTGCAGTGACACTGACATGGTGGTGGTGTGTTAGTGTGTGTTGTGCTGGTATGAGTGGATCAGACACAGCAGCGCTGCTGGAGTTTCTAAATACTATGTCCACTCACTGTCCACTCTATAGACACTCCTACCTAGTTGGTCCACCTTGTAGATGTAAAGTCAGAGACGATCGCTCATCTATTGCTGCTGTTTGAGTTGGTCATCTTCTAGACCTTCATCAGTGGTCACAGGACGCTGCCCATGGGGCGCTGTTGGCTGGATATTTTTGGTTGGTGGACTATTCTCAGTCCAGCAGTGACAGTGAGGTGTTTAAAAACTCCATCAGCATTGCTGTGTCTTATCCACTCATACCAGCACAACACACACTAACACACCACCACCATGTCAGTGTCACTGCAGTGCTGAGAATGATCCACCACCTAAATAATACCTGCTCTGTGGTGGTCCTGGGAGAGTCCTGATCATTGAAGGACAGGGTGAAAGGGGGCTAACAAAGCATGCAGAGAAACAGATGAACTACAGTCAGTAATTGTAGAACTACAAAGTGATTCTATATGGTAAGTGGAGCTGATAAAATGGACAGTGAGTGTAGAAACAAGGAGGTGGTTTTAATGCTATGGCTGATCAGTGTACAAACTCATGTAATTTAAACTATGTGGCATGGCCTCTCAATTCCTTATTAGAAACGTTGAGTGACCAGATGTGGTGTTTTTTATGTTATCATTTACAAAGTACATGAAAAAATAGTCAAACACCTCTGAATATAATAATAATAATAATAATCATAATAATAATAATAGTACATTTGTTATATGTTTGTGTACTTGCAGGACATAGAGAAGACTATGAACACGGCTCTGCACGAGCTGCGAGAGCTGGAACGCCAGAATACAG
Source organism: Trichomycterus rosablanca (assembly GCF_030014385.1). Lineage (NCBI taxonomy): Eukaryota > Metazoa > Chordata > Actinopteri > Siluriformes > Trichomycteridae > Trichomycterus > Trichomycterus rosablanca. The sequence goes on along the minus strand of NC_085993.1, from coordinate 41,894,922 downwards.
CGAAACAAGCCCCAGACGTAGTGCTGGACACACTGGAACCTCTAAAGAACTCAGCTAACTCCGAGCCAGCCAGCCCATCACACACCATCGCCATCCGCGACCCGGAGGCAGTTCTGCGTCGTGGTAGCGGCTCCTCTTCCAACTCATCCGAGACCGTCATGATGAGCACCTTCAAACCGGTGCTGTGTGCCAGGCTGCCAAGTACCCAGCTGCGACCTCCGACCATGCGACCAGTGCGCCCGGCACCCTCTCAGCACCCACAGCGCTCCAGCAGCTCTGGTTCATCTGGGATAGGCAGCCCCGCCATCACCCCTACTGACAAGAGCTTTCCCAGCAGCCCCTCCTCCAACTCGGCCGACAAACACGGAGGCAGCATGTAGCTGCGCCAGGGTTGCGGATACAGGGTCAGCTCCGTGCCCTGAGGAGTGTACATAGTTACAAGTCAGCCTTATGAAGACCAAAATGTGGCTGTTTTTGTTTTAGAGTTTTTCAATTAAGAATGAGCCTCAAAAAGTGAGTCCAGGTTAGTGTGGCACTCGAGGCATGAAGTTTACTGATATAGAAACTGTGTGGTAGGACAAGGCATAGTGGGTAATAAAACTGGAAATAAATTATGCACATGTGTATAAGATACAGCAGGGTCCTAAGAACCCACCACCAAGAACATTTTTAATTCATTTATTTGTTGTTTATCTGCTTTCAGCAATTTATTTATAGCAAAAGGTCGATTGATGTAAATAATCGAAACAGTTCTCAACTAGTGGACCATATCAATACATCAACAGAGCATAACATTATGACCACTGACAGGTGAAGTGAATAACACTGATATCTTTTTATCATGGCACCTGTTAGTGGGTGGGATATATTAAGCAGCATGTGAACATTTTATCCTCAAAGTTGATGTTAGAAGCAGGAAAAATGGGCAAGCGTAAAGATTTGAGCGAGTTTGACAAGGGCCAAATTGTGATGCTAGATGACTGGATCAGAGCATCTCCAAAACTGCAGCTCTTGTGGGAAAAATAGTAATAATTCAATAAACTCGTTTTAAAGGGCACATAAACACAAAACTAAGTTGTACACGAACGCCCCCTTGTGGAGGCTTTACATCTTGTAAACCACAGTGGGACCAGATTACCACTATTTTTATTAATTAAGTATATTTCGATTTGTGTTGCCTGGGTCATGGTAAAAATCATGGACAAAATGTGGGTCACTTGAAAAAGTTTGAAAAACCCTGGTATAGAGACTACAGTGTGCCACAACACGTCATAGAACAAAAACAGCTTAACACGACTGTAAAAATCATTATACTTAATATGAATGTTACTACATTTATATTTTTACATTTAGCAGACGCCTTTATCCAAAGTGACTTACAGTACTGTGACAGTGTACAATCTAAGCAATTGAGGGTTAAGGGCCTTGCTCAAGGGCCCAACAGCAGCAACCTGGCAGTGGTGGGGCTTGAATATTATGGAAATGCTATTGGTGGATTTTCAGTGATATGATAAAAAATGTAATTTGAAAAATCTATCCATATATAATAAATTGTAAGAATATAATCAAGCAAATAACAATATTAGCCTGCATTTTATTTTAATTACAGCATTTATTCTATATTTAGTTCAGAATAACATGATTTTAATTTTTTAAATAATAGTTAACAGAATAAAATGTTTGTGAAGTGAATGAACTAACTGTACTTCTTGGTGGTGGACTCTTATGGACCCTATTGTATATAGAGAGTTGTGTGTCAGTATAATTACACACATACACACGCAGTAAACACATCTATTGTGTGCAAAACTTAGCTCACCATCTCATCCTTAAATATGATCGAGACCTCATCCTCTTTGGCCAGTCTTGGAACCATTAAGTCAGGAAGTAGAGCAATAGTAAATATCATTGCCATTTTCTCTCTGCACTGGTCAGCCAGAGATGTTGTCGACGGGGTGAAACTTTCACTCAGGGGAGGTCCCAGACAGACAGACAAGACAGACCCTCCCCCTAAAGTGGACTGTCACTTCAAGATGGCCCACAAGGGCTGATGTAAATACAGATAGATATACTGTACTTGAACTGGTGATGCCTTTTGTAGTATAAGGGATGTTCAGTTAAATAACATAGCCAAGCTGTAAACATATATAAAATATTGAAACTGGAACCAATATCCATTACTTACTAATTGTAAGGCTGTGGTAAAAAAAAAAAAAGTTTAATTTTTATATAATTCTCTTTTTTTTTAATTGTTGAACATATATTTGGGAACAGAACAGGCAAGAATGGCATTTTGCAGCCAGCATGGAAATATTTCATCACTTATGGGTACCTTATTCTCGCCATCTGAGCCGTTATTGTTACTTCTGACTTTATAAAACTGCACTTTTTAAAATGCACTCAGAAATCCATACACTATGAATTCCCTTTTTTTAATAAGCATTGTTCTGTTTTTTTCGTGGGGCTTCATACAAACTACACTTATAAGGTGCTCTTGGTTGAGTTGTTTTATAATCCTCACTTAAAGATTGCATGCAGATTTTAGTATTGACTCCAGTTAAGCTAAATGCAGCTAGACTGTGTAGCATGTATAGTGTATCCAGATATCTGCACTGTTTGTAGCCTGATGGAATGCTTACTAAAAAATACAAGGACTGATTTGTATTGTAATTTGGACACCCTAATGATACGCTGTATAGCTGAAAGCATACGGACACCCCATTCAAAATGTTAAGTTTAGGTTTTCTAGCCACATCATTCGCTAACAGGTTTAAATAATCCACCATGTAAAAGAAATGATATGCTCTTTTTTTACCATATTAAAAAACAATATACTAAACTGTGAGCTTTATAAGGACATGGACATTCGTAAGGACAACCCTAGTTATCTTAAGATTGGCAGGATCCTGTGGAAGTGTAGGGTTCTTTCCATCTGACTTCCAGATTGGGAAGTGTAAGATACATCGCCGTTGCCCCATTTGCTAACAGGTGTAAATAATCCATCCTGTAAAAGAAATTATATGCTTTTTCTACCATATAAAATAAAATTACATCCTGAACTGTAACTGTGCAAAAAGCAATATTCATAAAGACACGGTTTAACCTTAACCACAGAAATCGTACGATTGGGAGGATCCTGTGGAAGTGTAGGGTTCTTTCCATCCGACTGCCAGATTGGGAAGTGTAAGATATATTGCCATTGCCCCATTTGCTAACGTGTAAAAAATCACCATAAAAATAAATGATATGCTTTTTCTACCATATTAAATAAATTAAATCCTGAACTGTAACCCTGTGCAAAAAGCAAGGTTCATAAAGACATGATTTAACCTCAACCATAGAAATGGCAGGATCCTGTGGAAGTGCAGGGTTTTCTGTCAGACTGCCAGATTGGGAAGTGTAATGATATCCTAAACTGTGAGTCTGTGCAAAAAGCAAGGTTCATACGGACAGCCCTAGTAATCTTAAGATTGGCAGGATCCTGTGGAAGTGTAGGGTTCTTTCCATCTGACTGCCAAATTGGGAAGTGTGAGATATATTCCGTTGCCCCATTTGCTACCAGGTGTAAATAATCCACCATATAAAAGAAATGATATGCTTTTTCTACCATATTAAAGAAATTATATCCTGAACTGTGACTGTGCAAAAAGCAAGGTTCATACGGACAACCCTTGTACTCTTTAAGATTGGCAGGATCCTGTGGAAGTGTAGGGTTCGTTCCATCTGACTACCAGAATGGGAAGTGTGAGATACATTGCTGTTGCCCCATTTGCTAACAGGTGTAAAAAAATTCACCATAAAAAGAAATGATATGCTTTTTCTACCATATTAAAAAAATATCCTAAACTGTGAGGTTTATAAGGACACGTACATTCATAAGAACAACCCTAGAAATCGTAAGAATTGCAGTATCCTGTGGAAGTGTAGGGTTCTTTCCATCTGACTGCCAGATTGGGAAGTGTGAGATACATTGTTGTTGCCTTATTTGCTACCAGGTGTAAATAATTCACCATAAAAAAGAAATGATATGCTTTTTCTACCATATTAAGTAAAATTATATCCTGAACTGTGACTGTGCAAAAAGCAAGATTCATAAGGACATGGTTTAACCTCAACCCTAGAAAAGATTGGCAGGATCCTGTGAAAGTGTAGGGTTTTCTGCCAGATTGGGAAGTGTAAGATACATTGCCGCTGCCCCAGAGTCTGATAGTGGCATGCTTTATACCATTCCGGGCCATTATCCAACATGTTCCTGAAAGCTCTTAGGTTGTTAGGCTGAGTTGATGCTTCTCCTAGAGATTTTCACTTTAGATTGGCCTGTCCTGATGCCATTTAAAAACCCGGTATGCAATATGACATTAGTAAACATGATCAATAATTCAGCCTGTGTAAATTTGCACAGCATCCTGAGACCCACGTTAATCCCAGACTGATGATTCACACCGCCAGTATAACTTAGCTCCTTCAGGGAACATCTCAACCGCCCCCATTATGTCAAATCATTTCCAGTTTATGTGCAGCTTATTCCCAGTTCTTCCCTCCCCCCTCCCTGCACTTCTAGGAGGAATTCTTACTAGGCATAAGACTTGTCTGACTGACCCAATTATCTGCTTTAGTCTTTAATCTCATATACTGTGCATAATAAAATATTATATATGCTTGAAATTCTGCCACCGTATTTGCCAACTCTTGCCTGTTCCGCTCAAACCTACAGTATGTAAATGCTTGTATAGCTACAAAATATTTCTGCTGGGAAAAGTACTGTTAATGCACAATGCTTGATTTGCAATGTGTTGGTGTTTAGAGAGTCGAGCCCTTGTTTAATGTATCAACAGCACAGAAGTCAGCACTTTTGCTTTTAAGGTCTTTGTTTCAAACACACAGATCCACCTTCATGTCAGTCTCAACCTTGACTGAAGTGCCATGCTTTGTTTCTGTTGCATTATGTTTCTTCTGTTAACTGAAAATGACTTGATTATCTTTAAGTTAGCACTTCATGTTTGTTTGTGTCAGCAGCCGGTATTTAGCAGTCATTAGCAGCTAGCTAAACCATATTTTGTGAATAGACTATCGTAGTACATACTGTATGTGCTTCACTAAAACAATGCAGCAGTGCCTTTCTTAAAATTTGACTTTTTGGTTTGTCCATCAGTAATACTTTGCTTGTTTACACGACTCTGAGCATGTCCAGACTGAGGACGAATGAAAAGAAAAATGACCATGAATGCACCTCGGCATCACTTCAGTCATCTCTGGAACTGTACTGGAGGGATGAAACACCATCAATTCAAATATTTCCTAAATTGGTATTTAAATAGTGCTGGTGAAAAGTGTGTCTTCAAGCCATTTAGTGACCCATTGTACCCTGTGAATCGAGTCATTGGCATCCTAGCATCAGGTTGGAAATCATTTGCACTAATCACTTTATCCTGGTCAGGGCTAGAATGAAGGCACTAGGCTCAAACAATCTGGACCAGGTACCAACCCATCACAAGGCACCACATACTCACCCATTTACTTACTAACTCAATGGGCAATTTAGAGCAGCCAGTTTACCTTGTGGACATTTCGGAAAGAGAAAGAACATAGGGTGACATAGGGTGAACATGCAAAATATCTCACAGAACTTATCCCAGTACCTAAGGACAAGGGCTATACCCTGATCCTTATGACCTAGTACATATGTTCTGCTGAAACGTGGATTCTGTGCAACACCCACTCCACCAGCTTTGCCAACATGTGGTTCCAGGTGAGCGGTTGGAGTTTTAATTGATTTGCATTGAATCTTCCATCTAAAATGCATAACTGGCCTTATTCTTAAGCAAGAACTGATGCATTCAGGTCTGTGCCATTCTTTTGGTGTCCTCATCACAAACACTCAGCCATTGTATGAAAAACATAACTCAGCTGATCCCATCACTGATTAACATCTTTCAACACCAGTGTCTTTTAAAGTCACAGATTCTTTTTACTTGTCCCAGTCTGCATTTGTTATACATGCTGTAGAGTGTGGTAGACTGTTAATTGCTCAATTGAATGCATCTGCACTTCTTGTTTCTGCTGTCATTACTTCAGGATGTTTTTTTTTATTATTGTCATCCATCTAAATGGAATATGGCATATCCTGCAAGAGAATTAAACCATTATGATATAACATGGGCATGTAAAACATTCCTTTCATATTAACAACTGATGGGAACAATGTCAGATCTTAACATTATGCAAAGCTTTTAAGTGGAGTAAGTTTATTGAGCATATCTGAAGACTGGAAGATGTGTCCACCCAATATTTACTGTGATTACAGCCTTGGTACCATCTTCAGGATTCTGTCTTCGTAAGCACCACTTACGGTATAATTCTAAATGTTAACCAACTACCTAAACAAAAGCGTGATACTGAGGTGCTCTGTAGCATTCTGATTTTAATGAGCTGTCCAGTAATTAGTTGCAAAATCGTTTCCCCAATCTGTGATTATTAAGAGTTCTTATCTTGAAAGCCATGACTTTACAGCTTTGGTCCTGTAGCACCTCATGCACTGCCCTCTATCGGCCATAGATCACATAGTAAATCACAGAGCCCCATTTTATTCTTTGTAGGTTAGTGACTTTCTGCTACTTTTTGTGACTGAATGGATGGAACACCTACCTAAATTCTTGAGTTTGGCTTATTTGATAAGTTAAAGGTTTATTATTATTGTTATTTTATAAATATGTGTACATCAGTATTTAGTTTAACGTCCCTTGGTATTTTTAAAGCTGCTATTGATAATTGCCAAGCTTTTGGCACAACTGTTGATTCTTTAACCACTCTACTTTGCAGAACTAGGGGGGCGGCACGGTGGTTAAATGGGTAGCACTGTCACCTCACAGCAAGAAGGTCCTGGGTTCGATCCCCAGGTGGGACGTCTCAGTCCTTCCTGTGTGGTTTGCATGTTCTCCCCGTGTCCACGTGAGTTTCCTCCCCTCTGGGTGCTCCGGTTTCCTCCCACAGTCCAAAGACGTTCAAGTGAGGTGAATTGGAGACACTAAATTGTCCATGACTGTGTTCGATATAACCTTGTGAACTGATGCATCTTGTGTAATTAGTAACTACCGTTTCTGTCATGAATGTAACCAAAGTGTAAAACATGACGTTAAAATCCTAATAAACAGACACACAAACTTGACAGATTGCATTTTCAAGACTCAAGACTTGTCAGGGCGGCACGGTGGCTAAGTGGGTAGCACTGTCGCCTCACAGCAAGAAGGTCCTGGGTTCGATCCCCAGGTGGGGCGGTCCAGGTCCTTTTTGTGCAGAGTTTGCATGTTCTCCCCGTGTCTGCGTGGGTTTCCTCCCACAGTCCAAAAACATGCAGCCAGGCTAATTGGAGACATTGAATTATATGTACCTAGCCGTTAGGATGCATAAACCAGCGCATTGTAGCTCCGGTCCCAAGCCCGGATAAATAGGGAGGGTTGTGTCAGGAAGGGCATCCGGTGTAAAAACTGTGCCTAAATAATGCGGATCACGATTCGCCGGCGACCCCTAACGGGAGGTGAGAGAGAAGGTCAGGACTTGTCAGTTGGTACGATGTTGCTGGGTTTAAATGCACATTTGTTCTTTCCAAATATACTTCTAGACACTTCTTTAATCCATTTGACCACAATATTCTTCAGAAAGGTTTTAATCAGTCAAGCTTTTTAGTCAAGCCTTAAGATGACTTTAAAGTAGGAGCTTTTTTTTTTTTTGCATGACAACCTTTGAGTTTATGGCAAAGTACAGCTTCCCTGACTGGTACATGATACTTGGCTTCTGCAGCTTTTAAATCATGGCAGATTTGTACTTTGGTGGTGACAGATTTTTTTTCCTGATCTGGCAAAAGAGAACAATGTTGGACTGTTATATAACACAGTTGTATAAATAATCTTATGACCTAAAGATCTGCTTTCTGAATTCTTCATAGCTTTAAAGAAGTATATGTTCCAATCATTTATTTACAAAAATAACAGTTGCACAAACCATTAAAGTCTACGTACTAGGGGTGCTCGGGTGGCGCCGCAGTCTAATGTGCTAGCTCATCACTGGCAGGTTCTCAAACTCTCGGGATTGAATCTGAGCCAGCAGTGTCAACCTGGCTGGGTGCCCATAAAGGCTTTATTGGCTTGCGTGAGGGATGGAATAGCCAGAGGGGGTGACCCTATGCGCAAAGCAAGGACTATAAAGACATGGTTTGACGAGTTTGATGTAACCTAACTCCGGTGACCTACACAGAGCCTGACATCAACTCCATTTTGACACCTTTGGCAGAAACGGGAATGTTCATTATGAGCATGTCCAATATCAGTGCCTGGGCACGTGAACACTTGTTTACTAAATGGGCACAGCTTCACAACAAACACTCAAAAATCTCGTTATAGCTCCAATAGTTTTAAATACAATTGCTAACAAGCTCATGTTAAGATGTTCTCATACTTTTAGCGATATAGTATATACACCGATCAGCCATAACATTAAAACCACCTCCTTGTTTCTACACTTACTGTCCATTTTATCAGCTTCAGTTACCATATAGGAGCACTTTGTAGTTCTACAATTACTGACTGTAGTCCATCTGTTTCTCTGCATGCTTTGTTACCCCCCTTTCATGCTGTTCGTCAATGACAGGACCACCACAGAGCAGATATTATTTGGGTGGTGGATCATTCTCAGCACTGCAGTGACACTGACATGGTGGTGGTGTGTTAGTGTGTGTTGGTTGTGCTGGTGTGAGTGGGTCAGACACAGCAGCGCTGCTGGAGTTTTTAAATACTGTGTCCACTCACTGTCCACTCTATTAGACACTCCTACCTACTTGCTCCACCTTGTAGATGTAAAGTCAGAGACGATCGCTCATCTATTGCTGCTGTTTGAGTTGGTCATCTTTGAGATCTTCATCAGTGGTCACAGGACGCTGTCTACAGGGTGCTGTTGGCTGGATAGATTTTTGGTTGGTGGACTATTCTCAGTCCAGCAGTGACACTGGGGTGTTTAAAAACTCCAGCAGTGCTGCTGTGTCTTATCCACTCATACCGGCACAACACACACTAACACACCACCACCATGTCAGTGTTACTGCAGTGCTGAGAATGATCCACCACCCAAATAATACCTGCTCTGTGGAAGAGTCCTGACCATTGAAGCACAGCATGAAAGGGGGCTAACAAAGCATGCAGAGAAACAGATGGACTACAGTCAGTAATTGTAGAAGTTCAAAGTGCTTCTATATGGTAAGTGGAGCTGATTAAATGGACAGTGAGTATAGAAACAAGGAGGTGGTTTTAATGTTATGGCTCATCGGTGTATGTCTCCTGCAAGTGTATGCCATCTTTGACCTCAAACCATAACAATTATCCAGTGTAACTGATCTCATCTCCAGCACCCCCTCTCTACAAGTATGTCCAAATACAAGCACAAGCGGCATTTTCATATTCAATAACTGATATGAGCAGCACATACTGTATGACACAACAAATGTATCATTTAATGACAGCTCTGTGGCACTTTTTTGTTTACTGATCAGATGTTGGCTTTATCAAATTACCCTTCTATCATTTGCACTGTATATCAGAGATGTCTTCTCATATACATTCTTCACCTGTCCGTGTGTCTGGTTGTTGACTGCGCTATATATAAAAGGCTGCTGACATTTTAATAAAATCATCCGATTGTTTATCTGCATTTTTTATTATTCTCCTCTCCACATGACCCGAGACTGTGCTGCGTGAAAGCTTTGACTTCCTGCTACCCAGCCTGATGCATTGCAGTATTTAAGGCTTACTCAGATCCTCTATAGTACTTGCACGCTTACTAAGGCACATGGTGCACCCCTGTCCTTTACAGACTTTATACAAACTGTACATTCTGGAAGACTTTGTGTTAGTTTGAGGATGTATGCTATAATGGGTGTGTATTGTATGTATGCTAATATGTATGTATGCTAATTTAACATGGGATTTCTCCTTCTCTGGACACAACGATCATAAAAGCAACCTTGCCATCTGTCTGTACTAGTGGGATGTGAACACTGACATACTGTTTTTCCTCCTATTAACCCTTTTGTCTAGTGATTGTTGTTTGTTCATGAGTGTTTGAATGGTTGAACTCTCCATATAATGTAGATTAATTGTACACCATGCCACCATGTTTGGATGTGAAGAATTCTCAAATCCAAAATAAAAAAAAGAAATGACTTTTGTTGACCTCTTGGGAGGTTGTGTATGTTTGTTTTTTGTTTTTATTTTGTTTATGCATTTTCTCCCCTTTTTCTCCCTTTAGCACGTCCAATTGCCCGATTGCGTCATGCTTCCTCTCCACCAATGCCGATCCCCGCTCTGATTGAGGAGAACGAAGCTAACCCACGCCCCCTCCGACACGTGGACAGCATGCCCTATCCATCTTATCACCTACACTTTGACGAGTGCAGTGCAGCTCAGCGTTGTGTACGGAGAGACACACCCTGAGAGCACTCTTTTCACATCACTGTACAGGCACCATCAATCAGGTCGTAATTGCACCAGTAATGGGAGAAAGACCCCATTTGGCTTAGTCCCGCCCATATCTGAACAACAGGCCAATCGTTGTTCATGTGGCCGCTCAGCCTTAGCCGGCAGGCAGAGCTGGGATTCGATACGATGTATTCGAGATCCCAGCTCTGGTTCCAGCGTGTGTTTTTACCGCTGCGCTACCTGAGCGGCTGTGTATGTTTGTTTTACGTACAAAAATAAAAACCACTTTTTGTTTTCAAGGGTGGGGTGAACACAAATATTATTATAGCCTTACAGTTTTTGTTAAGCAGTTCCAATTTCTTTCAAAACATTTTTTTATAAATTGAATTATTGTATTAATTAGTGGGAATAAATGATTTAGAATGTCAGAAGCTTACCAAACTGTGACCATCAGTATGTGGTATGGCTCTCTTTGAATATCCACCACTGGTTGGTGTAATGAAGTGACTGGTAACTACCCACATTTGGTAAAAGAGGTACATTAGTCTGCTGGCTCTCCTGTTAGTCTAAGGACTTTCATCCAGAAATAAAAAATGATGGACTAAATGAGGGAACATTTAAAAAATATGGTTTTTAAAAAGCATTTAACTACAAGTACCACATGGTGATGGTAGTGTGAACAGCTTACCGTTTTTGAGGTAATGAAAATGCCATATGTCTAAAATGTCTTATAATTGAGTTATGGAGCAAGACAATTACCTAAAAATTTTACTTGTGAATGGCTCAAAATAAACTAAATTTTAGTTTCTTAGTAGTCTTCACAGACTCCTATTAGCAGTTCTGTGATGAGACCTAAGACAATTTAAGTTGAAGTAAAAAAATAAAATTAGATAAAAAAGTAAAAATTGTCTTTAACAAGATACACTGATCAGCCATAACATTAAAACCACCTCCTTGTTTCTACACTCACTGTCCATTTTATCAGCTCCACTTACCATATAGAAGCACTTTGTAGTTCTACAATTACTGACTGTAGTCCATCTATTTCTCTACATACATTTTTAGCGTGCCTTCACCCTGTTCTTCAATGGTCAGGACCCCCACAGGACCACTACAGAGCAGGTATTATTTGTGTGTTGGATCATTCTCAGCACTGCAGTGACACTGACATGGTGGTGGTGTGTTAGTGTGTGTTGTGCTGGTATGAGTGGATCAGACACCGTGTCCACTCACTGTCCACTCTATTAGACACTTCTACCTAGTTGGTCCACCTTCTAGATGTAAAGTCAGAGATGATCGCTCATCTATTGCTGCTGTTTGAGTTGGTCATCTTCTAGACCTTCATCAGTGGTCACAGGACGCTGCCCACGGGGCGCTGTTGGCTGGATATATTTTTGGTTGGTGGACTATTCTTAGTCCAGCAGTAACAGTGAGTGTTTAAAAACGTATCCACTCATACCAGCACAACACACACTAACACACCACCACCATGTCAGTGTCACTGCAGTGCTGAGAATGATCCACCACCTAAATAATACCTGCTCTGTGGTGGTCCTGGGAGAGTTCTGACCATTGAAGAACAGCATAAAAGGGGGCTAACAAAATATGCAGAGAAACAGATGGACTACAGTCAGTAATTGTAGAACTACAAAGTGCTTCTATATGGTAAGTGGAGCTGATAAAATGGACAGTGAGTGTAGAAACAAGGAGGTGGTTTTAATGTAATGGCTGATCGGTGTATACTTTAAAATCTAATATCAAATTATAAATTGTGTTTAGATGCAGTCATGGTTTCTACAGGTCTTGTATCATTAAGACAGTTTCACAACAATGATATTGCTATTAGCCTGTAGCGGCTAATCTGCTTTTAGGTGTTTCTTTTTCACAATGGAACACCAAACATAAAAGGGCATTAATTTAACAGACTCACCTTGGTCAAAAGATGGCACGTTTTTGTAAAATTAAAAGTCACTAAGCTTTTTAGACATTTTAATGTGCCCCATTTTATGCACCTGTGCATTTTGTGTGATGAGTGGCTAATGTTGCTAAACGCTTTAATTAGTGTTTACATATCATTGGTCACGTGTGCAACGGGCTTTTAACACCCTGTAACTTTCATGAATGCATACATTTAAGTTACACCCCCTTAAAACTACTAGACTGAGGAAAATTAGCTAAGAATGGAAATATAAAAGTAATAAAATTGATACAGATAATTACACGCACATAATAAATGAATGAAACGCTGTATTAATGCTGCCTTCAAGTCGTGTCGGAAATATCGTATTTACGAGATGAGGGCACATGAACGGCAACTCAATGTCGTATTTACCAGTGGGGAAACTCGGATTTTTCGATGAGCCCCGAGTTTCCGATGTGGGGGCGTGTCATTAACAAAACGTCATGGCGACTGCCGGTATGGATGCTGCCCCTACAGTAAACGCTAAAAGTTTTGAGCTTATTAGTGGTAGTTTTGCATGTTAAATGTAAAATTCAAGCTTGTATACAAGTTTTGTACACAACGTGCACTTGTTCTGATGAAGAATAGCAACAAAGCTGATCAGAAGAACCCAAAAAGTGTTGCCTCATGAGCAGATATTTTGTGCACAGATATTTTTGTGTTGTTTACGTACATTCATCCAAAATAGAGTTCCTGTTTTTGATTATACAAAAATAAAAGCATAAACAAAAGGAGTTTTGTCATGGCGTCCATTTTTACCCGACCAAAAACCACTTGAACGCACATCATGTCGTAATTACGACCTCCGAACTCGTAAGTAGGAACTTCCGAGGAGGACTTGAAGGCAGCATAAGTTGCACAAAAAAGCAGAGGAGTGTTATGTTCCAAATGGCATCATATATACTAAATAGTGTGCTAAACTCCTAGGCGATGCTGCTATTTCAAGCACACTATATCGGGCAGTGATAGCTCAGTGGTTAAGGTACTGGACTAGTAAACAGAAGGTTGCCGGTTCAAGCCCTGCCACCACCAAGTTGCCACTGTTGGGTCCCTGAGCAAGGCCCTTAACCCTCAATTGCTCATTGTGTTCAGCTCATTGTGTAAGTCGCTTTGGATAAAAGCGTCTGCTAAATGCTGAAAATGTAAATGTAAATATCGAAATTTGTGTCCGAATTGAGACACAGCCCCCAAGCAGTAAGTAGTGTTTTGTTTGCTATGTGTGAAGCCTGATACAGAGCTTTGTATATTATACCAACATATTTAACGTTCAGTTATTGTGTGAACTTTGTAAAATGGATCTTGTTCTGTAAGGATTTTATTTATTTTTGTTGACAGTTTGTCACTACAGCTTTCACATAATTATGCTCCGATTATGCACAGTATTAAACAGTCTGTATATGCAGTAACACACTCTTGCACTTTAATCCAAAAGACATTGTCACACTTACCTGTAATCTAAGCAATCTATACAAATTTGATAGAACTAAGTCTGTAGTCTGAATTGAACCTTGGGTGAGTCAACAGCTGATGAGAACACTGATGGATCCTAACATTACAGTAAGCTAGTAAGTGGGATATGTTTAATTATAACTTTTACATCAGTATTTTGGAAGAAGAGCATTTTGAGGATATCTAAATATTGGCATATTTCCAGTATATATTTTAATTATGCGTGGCATGAAGCACAGCAAGAAGGTCCTGGGTTTGATTCCCAGGTGGAGCGGTATGGGTCCTTTCTGTGTGGAGTTTGCATGTCCTCCCCATGTCTGGTTTCCTCCCAGGGTTCAAAGACATGCAAGTGAAGTGAATTGGAGATAGAAAATTGTCCATGACTGTGTTTGGCATTAAACTTGTGAACTGATTAATCTTGTGTAACCAGTAATTACCTGTCCTGTCATGAATGTAATTAATGTGTGTAAAACATGATGTTAAAATCCTTATAAAAAAAAATCCTAATACAGCATAAAGGTCACATGGAGTCATTTAAAAGGCTGTCAGGATGAGTTCTTAAATCTGTTTGTCACATGTTGGCAAATTGTATCTGTGGCCAGGCAGAAGCAGGTTGAACTCCCTGAACAGGGGGTGGCTTGGATCAGCCACCTTTGATCAGACCTCATTCAATGTTCTGACCTTGTACAGATTATTAAAACAATACAAAGTCATACCTGCAACTTTGCTGCACACTTTAACAACACACTGTTTCTATTTCTAAAATTGTGGCCCATACCAACAGAACATTTTCAATGCAGTAGTGTTAAAATTAAAATGCCGAAGCTAGCTATCAAAATGCATCCACTTGAAGCTCAAAAGTCAGCTTGTCATCAATTTCAGTGCCAAGATATTTAAAATGCTGCAGAGCCTGGTCATTGATCACTACCAGAGAGGTTACTGATGTAATTTGATTTAGACATATTAATGGCAGTGAAGGGTGGCTCGGTGGGTAGCACTGTCACCTCACAGCAAAAAGGTTCTGGGTTTGATCCCCAGGCGGGGCAGTCCGGGCCCTTTCTTTGCGGAGTTTGCATGTTTTCCCCGTGTCTGCGTTGGTTTCCTCCGGGTGCTCTGGTTTCCTCCCACAGTCCAAAAACATGCAGTCAGGTTAATTGGAAACACTGAATTGGCCTATAGGTGAATGGGTGTGTCTGTGTATGTGTATGTGTGTCTACCCTGCGATGGACTGGCGCCCTGTCCAGGGTGTTACTGTGTGCCTTGCGCCCTGGGATAGGCTCCAGCACCCCCCTGTGACCCAATTGGATAAGCGAGTGAGTGAGTGAGTGAGTGAGTGAGTGATGGTGGTGAATTCGGCCTCTACAGGGCCATGATCATGGTCATTTCTGTTGAGAATAATTACTGATTACTGGCAGTGAGATTTTGTTTATTTAATCCATGTAACAGTTCATAGGTTTGTTTGTAACACTGCTGTCAAGCAGTTATTCTTTATTTCAAGTATTTAATTCAGTCCAGTGTGTGTGTGTCATAGATGGGAACTTCAGACTCGACTCAGACTCGTTTCAAATGACTTGGACTCGACTCGTGACTTGCAAAAAAATGACTTGTGGACAACAAAAGTCAGCAACATTAGTTATGTGTGAGAATTTTATATATATATATATGATCCGACATCATTCTAATCATGTCATTTTCTGCTCTCTAATAACGCTCCGGCGGTCTTAACCCGCAACCCACGCAATGGCTAAATGTTCCAGCCAGTAGTGATGAAGCATTGATCCCTACTCCCTCCTTTGAATATGAATCTCACTTAAAATGGTGGAATATGTAGTGCACTTCACAGTAACAGATAATGTGAATGAAACGCTCCTACAGAATTGGCGCTAATGATTGAAAAAAACGCTTTCTGAACCAATCAGACCTTCTGATTGTATTTTTAGTAAGAAATGCTGTTATTTGCATTTATTTAGTTTGCAGCGTCACACAGATGATTGTCAATGAAACGCTTGATTGGCTTTCTAACGAGTTCGTGTTTTACTTCACAACCGGGAAAAGTTTGGAGGTTTTTGATTATAAGCACATTTACAAAATAACAGATTATATTCCTAATGGGACACACGGTTATAAATTTAATAGCATCTGGAACAACATAAGCTAAGGTAAGCAGTGGTTATGGATTTTTTGCTGTATTTTGGATTTTTGCCGCTGTGCCGTAATTTGCAATAAAAACAAAACGTCAGTTTAAGCTTTTAACTGGTACCTAGAAAAGTAAAGGCACTAAGTAAAATGGCAAAATAAGGTCGCTAATTTGTTGTTGTTTTTTATCTGAACTTACAGATTATTTGTTTATTTCTACGCTACATTTCCAATATATGTTTTGTGTATATTATATTGACTCGTGACTTGACTCGGACTCTAACCTAAAGACTCGTGACTCGACTCAGACTCTAGCCTAAAGACTCGTGACTTGACTCGGACTCATATTTTGTGACTTGTGAACATCTCTGGTGTGTGTGTGTGTGTGGGTTAATTTGAATTGCGGTACTTCACACTTCTTGATTTAGTTGACAGTCCCCTCACTTAAAACATCTTACCACATGCTTGCATGAATATACATGAGACTGACAAAATCACAGAAACCTGGAACAATATAAAGGAGTTAGTAAAAATTGGCCTTGCCTTTGGCTGCAGGGCTTTGGTTATGCCCCCTGAGACATAGCCAATCATGTTTGTGTCAATGCCCAGTTGTCGAGATTTGAACTCTGATCTCATTGGTCATCAGCCAGCTTAACAGACTGCTGTGCCACCCGAGCGACCCTTTGGCTTTCTTCAGGCATAAATCAGACACTCCAAATGTGTGAAATGTTATGCCTATTGTTATGTTATTGGCTCATCAGAAGTCCTGATTTTGTTATTCTTAAACCAAGTTATTCTTATACAAAAATCCTTTGCTAAAAAAGGCAGGTACGTTTTAATACTGGATTATTTAATACTTTATTACTGGGTCATACAACAAATATATTCAAAAATATTGTGTGCATGGTGTAAGTAAATACAATTATTAATTCAATTTGTAATTAAGGGGGCAATTACAATTTCACACCAGGCTAGTTTGTGTTGAATAAACTTTTTCACTTAATTAGATAAAACGATCATTTAAAATCTATATTTTGCGTCTGCTTTTAATATATTTTCTTTATGCATTTTCTCCCCTTTTTCTCCCCCTTTTTAATTGCCCGATTGCGTCATGCTTTCTCTCCACCAATGCCGATCCCTGCTCTGACTGAGGAGAACGAAGCTAACCCACGCCCCCTGCGACACGTGGGCAGCATGCCGTATGCTTTTTATCACCTGCACTTTGACGAGTGCAGTGCAGCTCAGCGTTGTGTACGGAGAGACATACCCTGAGATCACTCTTTTCTCATCTCTGTGCAGGCGACAGACAGACAGATAGATAGATGATAGACAGACAGACAGACAGACAGACAGACAGACAGATAGAAAGATAGACAGACAGATAGATGATAATTAGATAGACAGACAGACAGATAGATGATAATTAGATAGACAGACAGACAGATAGATAGATGATAGATAGATGATAGACAGACAGACAGATAGATGAGAGACTAATTCAGATTTTTTTATGATGATTGTGCAGTTTTGTTTATTACCTGTGTGTATGGAACCGTTTCGTGTGCAGTAAGTTGGTGTACTTATGGCTTGCACCACTACTCGTGACCACATGATGGGGGTAGTGTGATATGAATTAGCAAGATGACGCTTTCGCTCAACAGACATCCTTTCATTCATTATTTCATTTCATTGTCATCAACCGCTTTCTCCTGCTCAGGATCGCGGCGGGTCCGGTTAGTCTCCATCTACGGACGGTCGGACACCTCGTTCTGCACATGCGCACATCCGCACTTGACTTGAGACCGTTATTTTAACCAACCGTCTCTGCCTCGACACAGAACTTTAAGCGAAATACAAATGTCGTGTTTTCAGTTATTTTACTCTGAAACATGAATCTGCCAAAGTACGTGCTTGTGTACTTCTGTGAAGATGAACTTCCTGCCACATGTGTTATTGAGTCAGAGCTTATTGAAGGTCAAAAGAATCTGACAAGATCTCATCAACTTACAGTGAGAAATGAAGAAAAGACCTTCGTCATGCCCTGCTAAGCAACTGAAGTTGTAAGTCATAAACTAAGTAAGTCATAAACTTAAACAGTTTATAATAATAATAAACATGACAAACTATATTATCTCTGAAATGTTATTAAAAATAAGTGGTCATTAGAAAGTCGAAAACAACCCAGGTATCAGCATGAAATGTTTTCAAATGAGTAACTTGGGACGTTAGCTAAACGTTAACATTAGCCTTCTCACTGCATTTTAAATACATAGTAATGCTTTTAAATGCTAGTAATGCTAGTAAAGATTTTTATTCATAACTTCAATAGCTTTTAAAGTATTCAGCTTTTAAAATATTGATTAAATTGCTCCAAAACAAGTCGTATTTTATCAAGTGTAACCCACATTACATACTACAACTCTTACACTGACACTTTTACCTGTTAATACATAATAAAAAACTGATTTTTATTCATAACTTCAATAGCATTTAAAGTATTCGGCATATTAATAACTTCAATAGCTTTTAAAATATTGATCAAATTGCTCTAACACAACTTGTATTTTATCAAGTGTAACCCACATTACATACTGCAACTCTTATACTGACACTCAAACGTTTAAAAATGTTTTTGGGTATGTTCTTTAACTTGTATTAAATGCCTTGAGAATATTAAGAAAACTGACAAAAAACTGACAAAATAACGTTGAAGGAACGTTCTGATAAAACATTCATACAACCAAAATGGAATGTTAAGGGAACTTTCAGAGGACCTTATTTAAAATGTTCTTAGAACATTACAAGACAACGTTTCCAGAACGTTAAATTATGGTTGCAAATGAGGTTTAGGTAACGTTCTATGAATGTTTTCATAACTTTAAAAAAACATTCTGAGAACATCAAGAAAACTGGACAAAATAACGTTGAGGGAACATTTCAATGCAACGTTCCCACAACCAAAATGCAATGTTTGGGGAACGTTCTCAGAACGTAATTTTGTTAGCTGGGATTGTTGCGATGATGGCCAAGGTGACCCGTTCAATGGGTAAATTAATGCTTAAATAATTAACATCTTAAGTCATCTGTCAGTTTACCCTCACAAATAACTTTGAACATGGAGAGAGACCAGCTTTACCATTAATCATAAAATTAAGTAAAGCCTTCACACTAACAATTTAATTCAGTCTTCATCAGATAGCATTTTATTTTAGGTGCAGCAGATCCAGAATAAAGATTGGCATCGGGGCTGATGTGCAATGAATAAAGAAGTACAAAATAAAACAATTGGGGAGATACAATAAGTGCAATCACAATTCACTATTTAAAAATGACATTACTTACTTGTAATTTACGTGTAACTTATATGATATGTAGATACTTGCTTGATGTTTAAATTTGGTCTGAGCGGACCTAATTCTTAAGTTGCTAATTTATCCTGATTACTACGACGACTGAATGGCATTTCCCTTAATGACACGATCGAACTGAGGTAATGGTAGTCATGGTGACAAGATCGCTACACCAGGTTACGTGTGACGCAAGCACGTAAGTGCGAGCCCTCCCGGAACTGCAGTTAAAAAAAAAAAGAGCCTTAACATGAGAGTCTATGAGAGCAATCTGGGGCGATTTTCAATCAGACTGAAATCACCCAAAAGGGGCGGTAGTGTACGGAACACAACTCGACGCTGATTGGACTACGATATTCAGAGGCAAGACAGACTGTCCAGAACAGTCACAGCTAGTTTAACACTGGTTGAATGTGATAGAAAAATTTCTTCCCTTTCGCCCTTTGGTGGTGCGTCGCCCGATCGCCCTAAGGAACGAGCCGCCCATGGTCAAACTCCTACAGACAGTGACTGTAGAATCAAAACCAAATCCTCAGGACACATGTTGTTGTGCAGCACAGTTCATTTACAGTTCATTTCTTTTTTGCTTACTGTGTAACTGTTGCTCCTGCTGCTTTCATGTCATTCTTTAAAGTGACTTCTAAAGCCTTGGAAGTTTTAGCTAGGGTGAACATATTTTGGTTTTCAAAAAAAAAGGACACTTGGCAAGATGGCAGCATGGGCCAGGCGGACACCTGCACTGTAGTGGAATTGGTGAAGTCCACTGATCTGTAGCTGTTGTGATACTTTACCATTACCTTTTCTGCATTTAGTAGACGCTTTTATCCAAAGTGACTTACAGTACATTGACAGTATATTGTCATAGCAAATGAGGGTTAAGGGCCTTGCTCAAGGGCCCAACAGTAGCAACCTGGCAATGGTAAGGCTTGAACCAGCAACCTTTTAAATTTTAATTACTAGTCCAGTATCTTAACTAGGCTAGGCTACAACTGTTTTATTTCATTGTGTGAAATGCAAAAACTCCCTCTGCAGCAGTAACAACATCTTTTGTGTTACCCGGTCTTTACCTGGCAAACTCTTTCCTTAAGCTGCAGTTTTGTGTTTCGCTGAACTGGCACCTTTATTTAACACTAACACGTACGTGTTAGCTTTGCAGGTCATGCACTGTGCTTTTTAAGGATCCCGACCGAGACAAAAACACATTATTTTTTGTAATTCGTCTTTTTATTTTGCACTTGGGCATTATATAATATAAAAGACTATAAAAGCCGAATCCCGGACATTTTTGGTGATGTAAAAATCCCAAATGGACACATTTTTAGGTCCAAAAAAGAGGACGTCCAGAAAAAAGAGGATGTATGGTCACCCTATTTTCCTATTTTATCTCTCCATTTTTTAAATCATTTTTTTCCCTCAAATCTACCATAATCACTCACTCACTTTCTTAACTGCTTAACCAATTAGGGTCGCAGTGGTGGTGCTGGAGCCTATCCCAGCTTTTCAATGGGCGCAAGGCACACAGTAACACCCTGGACGGGTCGCCAGTCCATCGCAGGGCAGACACACATACACACACACACACACACACACACATATTCACCTATAGGGCAATTCAGTGTCTCCAATTAACCTGACTGCATGTTTTTGGACTGTGGGAGGAAACCGGAGCTCCCAGAGGAAACCCACGCAGACATGGGGAGAACATGCAAACTCCGCACAGAAAGGACCCGGACCGCCCCGCCTGGGGATCGAACCCAGGACCTTCTTGCTGTGAGGCGACAGTGCTACCCACCGAGCCACTGTGCTGCCCTACCATAATCACATGATGTTGCAAATGTAAAATGTATTTTCGGTATATAATTAACAGCATCTCTTCACACTAGACTGCAATCAGCATGCCATTTTCATATTTATGCAGATCTGATAATCAGCTCCCGAGTAAATAGAATCTGTGACAGAGCCTCCGGGCTTAATCAAACCTGTAGATACAAGATTATACAAAAGCTAATGAAAACATGGAGCTTTAATCTTTTACTGCCCAGTGCTCTTTTCCTCAGTAAGCATCTGTGAACCTAATCCTGTTTTGAAGTATTGCACACAGCAGGGCTTCCTTCGGAGACTACGAGCTTCTGTTTGAGAAAATAAGAGAGATCTTGGTAACCAGATTACGGAGATGTTCCATTTCCTCTAGTATATGATGACCTGAGCTCTCCCTCACGTAGTATATGTAAATCTGCTCTGGAGCACCGTGCAGTATTGTTTGGAGATGATAAACAATATGAATGCTGCCGGGTCTAGCATTCATGAAATTTAAACAGCTGCCTCCTGTACAATGTGCACAGCGTTCATCTCCTGTTGCCTCTCTGTGCTCATGAACTGCCAGGAGATATTAGATGTTCCTCAAATGTAGAAATGTTTAACTCCAGGTTAAAAACTTTGTGGCCCAAGGTCTGTGTGGCCTATTTTTTATTATTATTTAAGGGGAGTCTGTGTGGCTCCAGGGTCTGTGTGGCCTATTTTTTATTATTATTTAAGGGGAGTCTGTGTGGCTCCAGGGTCTGTGTGGCCTATTTTTATTATTATGTACTGAGAGTCTGTTAGCCCTTTTCGACCGACGCAGAACTGTTCCGGTTCTGGTTCGCGAACTTGATTTTGAACCGGTTCCGCGTGTTTCCACCAAAAAAAAGAGGTTCCAGACAACTAGTGAACTAGTGGGCCAATCTGGCACCACAGAATACTTGGTTTTTCAGAGCAAACCGTGACGTAATCGGTGGGCGTGTCAGAGTGTAGCGGTTTGGGTGCTTTGCTAAACCACTGTGCTGGTGTCTCGTATGGAGCTCGTCGCTGCATTATTTATCTTTTTAAGTTCACCTGATTACATTTTGATCCAGTTTGCCGCTGATATTTTCATATTTTCTTAAAAGAGATGAACTGTGTGATAGGACGTGGTAAAAGTGACCTGGACAGTACGAACGACGCTTAACGCGAGAAATAAAGTGTAACGTGGCTTGTTGTACTAAAACAATGACTGATAAATCTGGGCAGTACAGAGCACTTATAACCTGTAATAACAGAAAGAAATGTAGTGTTTCTATGTCAAATTTTTAGTACATTCAGCCACGTTACGCTTTATTTTTTACGTTACGCATTTTCGACTCTCCTGAGAAGATTTAGAACCCCGAGCTGCATAAACACCACACGTGAAGTAAATCCAGCTAACACAGACATATATATTGTATTTTAGGGTAGATTTGATGGTTATTTTACACAGATGTTTGTTAATCAGCTATTTGTGCCTAGAGTCGCGGTGAGAGCGAAGAGCAAAACGCTTCTCACGTCAATGAACTAGAGAAAACAACAACTGAGACAAACACATCTACGTCTTCTTATCACCAACAGCTGATCGATGCTTTTTACATAACAACGAACATCTGTAACAACAGCACAAATGCTCGCACATAATCTACACGCTCCACCATGATATTACTACTCTTAACTTTCATTAAGCAACGCCCACCGTTGCTTGGTTCTCAAAAACTGATGGAAACGTGCGTCGGTTCTCTACAGAACACCAAGGTTCTAAGGAACCTGAACAGAACCGGTTCAAGAACCATGGTTCTTTTGGTGGAAAAGCCCTATGTGTCTGGGTCTGTGTGGCCCTCATTTTACTACAATTTTTTTTAGTTTTTCATTTTCTTAATGTTTTATCTCTCTTGTTTTAATTTCATGTTCTCTTAATTGTAACTAAATGTTTGCAAGAAGTCTTTCTGTGGTTCTAGATCTCAGGAATGTTTTTTTAATTTTTTTTCCTTATGTAAAGCACTTTGAATTGCCACTGTGTATGAAAGGTGCTATACAAATAAACTTGCCTTGCCTTGCCTTGCTTTTTAGAGTGTGCAAAAATATGGGTGAATTCATCTTGGTACCATACAATGGTAGCCGGATTACACAATTTCCTCAATTGCCATTTGTGCCTGTTAGATGCCTGTTTGGGGTTGATACCACGGCTGAACTCGATGCTTGATTACTTTTAAGGAAATGTCAGCCTGCTGCAACAAATCATACTGCAGCTTAAATTTTCATGTATTACCATAATTCTATCGTTTATTGTTTTGTACTTTTATAGCTGAGTATTTCTGAGAAAGCTTGAGAACCACTTGCCTTGCCCTAAGCTTTTTCTGACCTGCTTGCAGCGTTTTTACAGCTTCGGTTTATTTGTACCCCTCTGCTTTTTTTAAATTCTTGTGTAGTGTGTTGTCACTATGTGTTCCTGCCTGTAGGAATTTGTGCCTCTTTAGAGAAAGGAGCACTTGTGAGTTCAGTAATGACTGATGATAATGAGAAGAATTAGTTTGCAATTATTGTTCAATAAGTTCATTCCAAAGATGTTAGTTTGTGTTCAAGTCAGGACTCTGTGCGGCCAACTGGAATTCCTCCACACATTACTAAACTATTTTTAAAAATCTTGTATAATATACACTGATTAGGCATAACATTATGACTACCTTCCTAATATTGTGTTGGTCCCCCTTTTGCTGCAAAAACAGCCCTGACTCGTTGATGCATGGATTCCACTAGACCCCTGAAGGTGTGCTGTGGTATCTGGCACCAAGATGTTAGAGTAGCTCGTCTGTTGGATCGGACCACATGGACCAGCCATCGCTCCCCTTCTGCATCAGTGAGCCTTGGCCACCCATGACCCTGTCGCCGGTTTACCACTGTTCCTTCCTTTTGATAGATACTGACCACTGCAGACCGGGAACACCCCACAAGAGCTGCAGTTTTGGAGATGCTCTAAACCAGTCGTCTAGCCATCACAGTTTGGCCCTTGTCAAACTTGCTCCAAACTTCACACAGAAAGGACCCGGATCACCTCACCTGAGGATCGAACCCAGGACCTTCTTGCTGTGAGGCGACAGTGCTGCCCACTGTGCCACCATCGTGCCGCCCCATATAGATTTAATACACCAATCAGTAAACTAAATATTTAGAAGAGCCATAACATTAAAACCACCTCCTTGTTTCTACACTCACTGTCTATTTTATTAGCTCCACTTACCATATAGAAGCACTTTGTAGTTCTACAATTACTGACTGTAGTCAATCTGTTTCACTGCATGCTTTGTTAGCCCCCTTTCATGATGTTATTCAATGGTCAGGACCCCCACAGGACCACTACAGAGCAGGTATTATTTGGGTGGTGGATCATTCTCAGCACTGCAGTGACACTGACATGGTGGTGGTGTGTTAATGTGTGTTGTGCTGGTATGAGTGGATAAGACACAGCAGCCACCTCACTGTCAATGCTGGACTGAGAATAGTCCACCAACCAAAAACATCCAGCCAACAGCGCCCTGTGGGCAGCGTCCTGTGACCATTGATAAAGGTCTAGAAGATGACCAACTCAAACAGCAGCAATAGATGAGCGATCGTCTCTGACTTTACATCTACAAGGTGGAGCAACTAGGTAGGAGTGTCTATTAGAGTGGACAGTGAGTGGACACGGTATTTAAAAGCGCTGCTGTGTCTGATCCACTCATACCAGCACAATACACACTAACACACCACCACCATGTCAGTGTCACTGCAGTGCTGAGAATGATCCACCACCTAAATAATACCTGCTCTGTGGTGGTCCTGACCATTGAAGAACAGGGTGAAAGCAGGCTAAAAAAGTATGTAGAGAAACTACAAAGTGCTTCTATATGGTAAGTGGAGCTGATAAAGTGGAGGTGGTTTTAATGTTATGGCTGATCAGTGTACTTTTGGCCATAAAATGTATAAGTATTCATTCTACTGATCTAATAAGGCATTTTCTTAACATAAATTTAAGGATGACTGTGCATGTTCTGCTTCATTAAGCACTAATTTAATTTATTATGTCTGAGCAGGGAGAACTGTGACAAAATCGTATCAGGATTGCTTTGTTCCTTTTCACATTTTTATGCTACTGGACTAAATTAACAGCCGGGCTTCGATAATAAAGAGCCCTTGTGGAATATCATGTCATAATTTGATCCTTTTTAAACTTATTAGTGTAATAATATCATGCAAAGAATAAAATAGATGAACTGTGCAGCCTGGTTGACTGATCTGGGTTTGGAAGATGCCATGAGAATGCTACCTACTACTATGTATAGTGCCAGTAGGAAGGAATAATAGAGCTGGAGCTAATTTTCACGGTTTGGGCCAGGCCTGGTTGTTCCTGTGAAGTGTATTTTAATGCGAACACATTATATGCTACTTTGTTATGACTGTACCCTGTACAGAAAGCAAGGTCCATAATGACATTGTTTGACAAGTTTGATGTGAAGGAACTCCCATGTTCTGCACAGAGCGCTGACTTGAACCCCACTGGACACTTTTGGGATCAATTGGAATGTTTGGGAAACAAGACCTTGTCAAACGTCAGGCAATCAGAAAGGGAGCGGTTGCTTTCTTTAGCGCTAAATATATGCAGTAAAAAAAGGGATAAAATATGTGGGACAGTGGTAGCCTAGTGGGTAGGGCGTTGGGCTGTGAACTGAAAGGTTGAGATTTCGAAAACCAGCTCTGCCATGTAGCCACTGTTGGGACCTTGAGCAAGGCCCTTAACCCTCTCTGCTCCAGGGGTGCCGTACAATGGTTGACTGTGCTCTGACCCCAGCTTCCAACAAGCTGGGATATGTGAAGAAAGAATTTCATTCCACTTTATCCTATTCAGGGTTGCGGTGGGTCTGATTCACTGGGCGAAAGGTAGAAACACCCTGGACAGGTCGCCAGTCCATCACAGGGCAAACACACTGGACTGTTTTTGGACTGTAGGAGGAAACCGGAGCACCCAGAAGCAAACCCAGACACAGGGAGAACATGCAAACTTCACACAGAAAGGAGCCAGACCACTTAACCTGGGAATGGAATCCAGGACCTTCTTGCTACCCACTGAGCCACTGTGCCACCTTTATGGAGAATTACACCGACTAGGCATAACATTATGACCACTGACAGATGAAGTGAATAACACTGATTATCTCTTCATCACGACACCTGTTACTGGGTGGGATATATTAGGCAGCAAGTGAACATTTTATCCTCAAAGTTGATGTGTTAGAAGCAGGAAAAATGAACAAGCGTAAGGATTTGAGCGAGTTTGACCAAAAAAGGACCAAATTGTGATGGCTAGACGACCTAGTATCTATCAAAAGTGGTCCAAGGAAGGAACAGTGGTAAACCGGCGACAGGGTCATGGGCAGCCAAGGCTCACTGATGCACGTGGGGAGCAAAGGCTGG
Organism: Trichomycterus rosablanca; assembly: GCF_030014385.1. NCBI lineage: Eukaryota > Metazoa > Chordata > Actinopteri > Siluriformes > Trichomycteridae > Trichomycterus > Trichomycterus rosablanca. The sequence goes on along the minus strand of NC_085993.1, from coordinate 41,868,298 downwards.
CCTGTGTGGTCCCATTCAACAGACGAGATACTGTAGCTCAAATTACTGAAGAAGTTAATGCTGGTTTTGATAGAAAGGTGTCAGAATACACAGTGCATCACAGTTTGTTGCATATGGGGCTGCATAGCCGCAGACCAGTCAGTTAGGAAGGTGGTCATAATGTTATGCTTGATTGTTGTAGGTACACATTCAAAGAAAGTAAATAGAAAAAATACTTCTAAGTATTTACTTCTGATCTGATTGGACTTCGAGACCTTTTTAACCGAAGTCAAACCCACAGCCCCAACAATCCAAGATGAAGTTTTGTAACTACTGGCCCAGCAGCCCATCCCCTCTCTGCCTGCCTGATTCAGACTAAGAGCTTTCTAAGGTTTGATTTGTGCCTGTGGGCTGGATTTGCACACTGTCATACCTCAGACTAAATTGATCCGTGATGGCGCGTCTGGTTTTGTGGACACCGAGTCAACTCCAGACGAAATGAAGTTTTTCAGTGGAGCACGATGTACAAGCAGAGGCCAAGTATGTCATTTCAAGTAAAATGCAAAATTATGATTTTGCTTTATATTTTTTTCTTTAACCGTCTGCGATCCTTCACATTCTAGACTGAGTGTTATGTAATGCCTTCAACTTTTATTTAAACCCCAAGAAAAAGTTTTTCATTGTTCATGGTAGTTTTAGCATAAACTTATCTATACTGCAAGTCACTAAAGATTGTTTTACATTAAATATGTGTGTAGCTACTAGTGGCCAAATAAGAGAAAGCATAGACGTATTTTGAATTGAATTTTATATATATAGATTCAAGAATAAAAATATGTGCCCTGTGATCTGACCCAACGCTGCCCTAACCAAGATAAAGGGGTGGTAATACAGACAATGAATGAATTATAAATAAATTACCATTGACATGTTAAACTCGATAAATGAAATGTAGAAAATAAACAAAATATTCTATTACTCTTGGCTTGTTTTCCTAAGTCACCTCTCTTGCCCAAGTTGTCAAAAGGAAGCTGTCAATATGTCTGTCTGTCTACTTATCTGTCTGTCTGTCTACCTATCTGTCTGTCTGACTACCTATCTGTCTGTCCAGCTGTCTGTCTGTCTATCTCTGTCTTTCTACCTATCTGTCTGTCTGTCTATTTATTTATCTGTCTATCTATCTGTCTGTCTGTTTATACATCTATCTTTCTGTCTGTCTATTTATCTAGCTATGTATCTATCTGTCTGTCCATACATCTTTTTTCTGTCTGTCTGTCTGTCTGTCTGTCTATCAATCTATCTGTATACAGTATCTATCTATCTATCTAGCTAACTATGTATATTTTTGACCATTCTTTCTGAAGCGCATTTGTGAGGTCAGACACTGATGTTGGACAAGAAGGCCTGGCTCACAGTCTCCGCTCTAATTTATCCCGAAGGTGTTCTATCAGGTTGAGGTCAGAACTCAGTCAAGTCAAGTAATAATCCCCCTCCACCAAATTTCACACGGCACAATGCAGTCAGACAAGTACCGTTCTCCTGGCAACCGCCAAACCCAGACTCGTCCATCGGATTGCCAGACGGAGAAGCGTGATTCATCACTCCAGAGAACACGTATCCACTGCTCTAGAGTCCAGTGGCGGAATGCTTTACACCACTGCATCCGACGCTTTGCATTGCGCTTGGTGATGTAAGGCTTGGATGCAGCTGCTCGGCCATGGAAACCCATTCCATGAAGCTCTCTACACACTGTTCTTGAGCTAATCTGAAGGCCACATGAAGTTTGGAGGTCTGTAGCGATTGACTCTGCAGAACGTTGGCGACCTCTGCACACTATGTGCCTCAGCATCCGCTGACCCCGCTCTGTCATTTTACGTAGCCTAACACTCCTGAGAGTTTGTAGAAGCAGTCTTCATGCCTCGGTGCTTGGTTTTATACACCTGTGGCCATGGAAGTGATCAGAACACCTGAATGTAATGATTTGGATGGGTGAGTGAATACTTTTGGCAATATAGTGTATCTGTCTGTCTGTCTATTTATCTGTCTTTTAAAGTGATCTCTGTAAAACTGAGTCAGCCTTGCTGCAGACTGAATTACTAACAGTGTGGCTATTATTTCCTGCTAAGCATGAATGCTCAGTAAAATCGTTAATTTTTTATTGACTGGTTAAGGAAAGTGGCTCTAATACAAGTGCAGTATAGCCCTGCATTACTTCTTTTTTAAAAATTGATTCTGCAACTCTAGAGAACTTCATTATCTAGTTGTAATTTATCATGGGGTTGCTGTTGCTTGATGGAGGATTAACTTAAGATAACATTTTGTGAACCTATTTTGTTACAAAAATATGTTGTAAAATAAACAGTAAATATAATGTGTTCATGTTAGCATGGTAAAAATGTTTCATTTTGATTAAGGCTAAAACGTTACGTGAAAAGACTAACAGACTAATATACATTGTCTCTGATCTGGCCTGATGAAGTTAAAGTTACATGATAACGTTGCAGTCATGGTCACTGTAGCTCCTCTGTGCACTGCTGCTGTGTTTTGTTGTTGCTACTGCTGCTCTAATCGGTCTGAATTTGAAGAATTTGGCTGGCACCTCTATGCCCTGCATTCAGGATGTACTGTACTAATAAGATCAGTAAAGGTGGCTAATTACACCACACGCTGACTGAAATGGTCAGAACACACATGCCCAAGCCAGTTAAAAGTGTGAGAATCTATCAGACACAGTCAGAGGTTCTTTAGGAAGAAAACACTGAAGTATTCATGTTTTTTTTACAAAGGAGAACTCTTTTATTATAGCTTAATTGCCCATTTTCTCAATGGTAAAGACATTTCAAATGGTAAACAACAAACCCAAAGGTGTACTAATGTTTAGGAAAAAAACAGGCCAGATATGTGTTAGCTTAGAGTTTTGTATCCAGCTGTTTCCAGCTCCATCCGTAATCCACCCCAACAGATCATAATAATATAGAGATTTCCATTGTATTTCTATTAGGTTATTTATTTGGTTATTTATTTATTTCCTACACTGTATTATTCTTATATATTTTATTAGCTTTAAGATGTATTGTGTACACAATATTTCTAAGTCAAAAGGACTCAGTATTGATTAATGTGCCAGGTTTATATGCCAGCTCTTGTGCTGCATCTGTCTTCGATAAGCTACCTGAAAGTAATTGCATTTGGCACATATCCATTCCCATGTATCATCTAACTACCAGATCCCATTAGTGTACACAAAAACAGTCCGCCATGCCATTACACTGAATCAGTCCAAGCATTTTGGCTCCCTAACTGAACGCTCCTGGAAGCTACTCAACACAGCAGAGCGTTTGAGCTGGTTTATCTGTGACGGGACCACGCTCTGTTGTTCTAACTGAGGTTTGAAGGGAGCATGTTCTTGTCTTTACATTTGCTCTGCTCTTAAAAGAGAAGCCAAGTAATTACTAACGACTGTGTGCTGTGGAAGACTCGGGGGTTTGGTGGCTAGGTTAGACTTCACTGAGGGCATCAGGGTCAAGAACGTGCTCCAGGACCACACACACTAGTATACTGTGGGTACAGGGATGAAAATGTAGAGAGTAGAGAGAAAGATACATTTAGGCTGAGGAGCCAAGTAACAGTATTGCCCCTAGAGACTGTGGAAACCTCAGACAAAAGTCTTCGTACCAGAATGTCAAACAAAATTTAATCAGAAATGAATCTGAATGTAGACCTGTTTTATTTTCAATGATTTATTTATATTTACTGCGTTTAGCAAAGTCACCAAAGCTAAGCTAAACATCTATGGGGACACTTGAAGACCAAATGAGTCAAGTATAAACCAATCAGCCATAACATTAAAACCACCTCCTTGTTTCTACACTCACTGTCCATTTTATCAGCTCCACTTACCGTTTAGAAGCACTTTGTAGTTCTACAATTACTGACTGTAGTCCATCTGTTTCTCTGCATGCTTTGTTAGCTCCCTTTCATGCTGTTTCTCAATGGTCAGGACTCTCCCAGGACCACCACAGAGCAGGTATTATTTGGATGGTGGGTCATTCTCAGCACTGCAGTGACACTGACATGGTGGTGGTGTGCTAGTGTGTGTTGTGCTGGTATGAGTGGATCAGACACAGCAATGCTGATGGAGTTTTTAAACACGCCACTGTTGTCACTGCTGGACTGAGAATAGTCCACCAACCAAAAATATCCAGCCAACAGCGCCCCATGGTTAGCGTTCTATGACCACTGATGAAGGTCTAGAAGATGACCAACTCAAACAGCAGCAATAGATGAGCGATCGTCTCTGACTTTACATATACAAGGTGGACCAGCTAGGTAGGAGTGTCTAATAGAGTGGACAGTTAGTGGACACAGTGTTTAAAAACTCAGTGTCTGATCCACTCATACCAGCACAACACACACTAACACACCACCACCATGTCAGTGTCACTGCAGTGCTGAAAATGATCCACCACCTAAATAATACCTGCTCTGTGGTGGTCCTGACCATTGAAGAACAGGGTGAAAGCAGGCTAAAACAATATGTAGAGAATCAGATGGACTACAGTCAGTAATTGTAGAAGTTCCAAGTGCTTCTATAAGGTAAGTGGAGCTGATAAAATGGACAGTGAGTGTAGAAACAACGAGGTGGTTTTAATGTTATGGCTGATCAGTGTACATTATACATATATGAAATAATATAAAAAATAAAATAAAATTAAGGATACAAAATGTACATTTATTTTATGATCATTAAAATGTCTAATTGTTAGTCTGCCATGAAGCATTTGGTCTAAATGATTTGGTCTATTATGAGTGACAGATTGACCAACTGTAAATTACCAGGCCAAGTTTGGAGGTAAATGGTAAACCATCTGGCATGGCAGTGAGCTGATTAGGCTGTGTCATTGCTGGACCAGCTGTTGGTCACAGCAGCATCTGCAGATACTCAGGTTATTTCCTTTCACACAGCAGGTGAGAACAGAGCGAGAACTCTGCCGCATCTGAACCCGATGTTTACCGGTGTACCGATCATTCACATGTTCATTAGCACAGCTTGTCGGTGAATAGGCGGCATGCAGTGGGGATCTGACCATACACTGAGAACGTGTTTAGCTCTGATGTGTGAGAAATGGTCTAAATGGTGGTGTTGCTGCAGTCTATAGGGATGATATTAAAATAACCACTTTGTCTTTTCCTGCTGCTCTTTCTTTTGAACACCTGGCTTTCAAGTTGTCAGGGCCTACTCCTCTGGTCACTGCTGTAGTTTATCGTCCGCCAAAGCCAATCGCTTCCTTTCTCTCTGATTTTTCAGATTTTTTAACCCAGCTTAGTGGCCTCTCATCCTCTGTACTGCTTATGGGTGATTTTAACATCCATATTGATGACAACAACTGTAAATTTGCCAGGGAATTTTTGGAATTGTTACAGTGTTTTAATTTCACACAACATATACATTTTCCAACTCATAAAAAAGGTCATACTCTTGACCTTGTCTGCTCTACTGGTGTCCTAGTTCATCAGCCGTCCAGCCATGACCTTACTGTCTCTGATCATTTGACAATCATCATGGACATTGAGGTCACTAGGCCCATCACTAGAGCTAAACGTAAAATATCCTTCAGGAATCTTCAATATATCTCTCCCTCTGCTTTCTCAGATTCTCTTGTTAAAAAGATGTCTGTCTGTCCTGTACTGTCTAGTAATTCATCTGACCTTGTCGATTACTATAATGACATACTCGCCTCATGTCTTGATGAGCTGGCTCCTTTGAGAACCAAATTTGTTTCATTTAGTCATTCCGCACCATGGTACACAATTGAGCTTCACCAAATGAAATCCCGTAAACGCCAGCTTGAAAGACTTTATAAGAAAACCGGTCTAACAGTACATTATCAGATTTATTCTGATTATCTTCAACATTACAAAGACGCTCTTACGGCAGCCCGATCCACTTACTATTCCGAACTCATACATGCTGGATCAACAAATCCTAAGACTCTCTTTTCCACAATAAATAAACTTCTCAAACCAGTTGACAATACTACCAATTCCTTTACAGTTGACAAGTGTAACTCTTACCTCTCATTTTTTCAAACAAAAGTTGAGAATATCCACAATTTTCTGACAGTTTCCCCTGTCATCTCTGTTTCTCCGCCTATCTCATCTCAATTTATTACCCAGCCTCTGTCTCAGTTCTCACCTGTGTCTCATTTGGACCTATCTGAGATCTTAACAGGGATGCGAAGCTCCACTTGTGTTTTGGATCCTGCTCCATCAAAACTTGTTAAGGGTTGTTTTCCAGTTATCTCATCACTTATCACAGAGATAATCAATTCCTCTCTTAGTTCTGGCTCAGTCCCTCAATCACTCAAATTGGCTGCTGTTACTCCCATACTTAAAAAACCTGGACTTGACTCTAACATTATGAGTAACTTTCGGCCCATTTCCAATCTTCCATTTCTGTCGAAAATACTGGAACGTGTTGTTGCCTCACAGCTCAAAGATCACCTAAATTCCAATAATCTATTTGAATCATTTCAGTCTGGTTTCCGCCCCCAGCACAGCACTGAGTCAGCCCTCCTCAAAGTCACAAATGACCTTCTTCTTTCCTCAGACTCTGGACAAATTAATATTCTCGTCCTCCTTGATCTTACTGCAGCTTTTGACACCATTAATCACTCCATTCTTCTGTCCCGCCTTGAATCCTCTGTCAACATCACTGGTACTGCCCTTTTGTGGTTAAGGTCATATCTCGTAAACAGACAACAGTTTGTTAATATCAACAATTGTAGTTCTGCCATTGCTCCACTGTCCCAAGGCGTTCCCCAAGGCTCAGTGTTAGGTCCCCTTTTGTTTATTCTTTATATGCTCCCCCTTGGTGACATCATACGTCGGCATGGTTTACATTTCCACTGCTATGCTGATGATATTCAGCTTTACATCTCCTCCAAATCCATTAATACTGAACTTCACTCCACTCTGACAAATTGCATCACTGAAATGAAATTGTGGATGAAAGCTAATTTCCTCAAATTAAACTGTGAAAAATCTGATATGATCATCGTAGGTCCTACAACCCTGGCAAAAACCACAAAAAATTTTCAAATTACCATTGATAATGACACTTTGTCTCCGTCTTCTAACATCCGAAATCTTGGTGTAATTTTTGATAGCAACCTCTCTTTTGACCGCCATGTAAATCACATCACCAAAACTGCTTTCTTTCATCTAAAAAACATAGCACGTCTACGTCCATCACTCTCCTTTTCTGCCGCCGAAACCTTGATTCATGCTTTTATTACATCCAGAATTGATTATTGCAATAGCATCCTTTATGGTACATCTAACAAAATCCTAAAAAAACTTCAGTATATCCAGAATTCAGCTGCTCGCCTCCTTACTCATACTCGCTCCCGTGATCATATTACACCTGTTCTACAAAAACTTCATTGGCTTCCCGTTGCTCAACGCATTCAATTCAAAATTCTTCTATTCACTCACAAAGCTCTCCATAATCAGGCCCCATCCTACCTCACCGACCTGCTCCATCAGCACATTCCCTCCCGTAGCCTTCGCTCTTCTGAGGCTAACCTACTGTCCATACCCTCTAGGACCAAGCACCGGACCTGGGGTGACAGGGCCTTTTCCATAGCTGCTCCATCTTTATGGAATGCTCTCCCCAAACACCTACGAGATTGTCCTGACCTGTCCAAATTCAAGTCACTTCTCAAAACTCATCTATTCAATATGGCATTTAACTTGTAACAACACGAAATAAATGCTTTTATTTTTTGCTATTCTTTTTAATAGTTTTTATACTTAGATCACGACAGAAATGTGAAGTCCTAGATCCTAAAACTTGTAAAGTTTTCAGTTTCCTGATTGCATGTAAATCTGTCCTGTTTCAGTCTAATTTTAAGAAATTGTTCTATATTTGTTGTTCTCTCTCATAATTTAGCTAATTTTTAATGAACTGTCTTATGCTGCTCTCTTTGTTTTTATCTTAATTATTCTTGATGTTGATGTACTATTTTGATTTTGTACTATGATTTGTATGGTGTATGTACGTATTTGTTTTGATTATTTGTCTTATGTAAAGCGTCTTTGAGTATCTTGAAAAGCGCTATATAAATAAAATGTATTATTATTATTATTATTAAATAAAAAGGATGGTTATTTTATAGGTTTGGACATGTGTGTTCTCCTAGATGCTGGCAGATATTTGCAATGGAAACCAAAAAGAAATAGATGTAATTATTTGCTATAAATAATATCAAGAAAAAATATACAGTTTACTAACACAGCTGGATAACTTGATGACTCATGCACATTATTTATTCATTCAAAATAGCTGAAATGTGTCACTTCCACCAAATGAAATACTTTAAAATGGTATTTATTGATGCTCTGATTGCATAGCATTTTAATGTGCTAGCCCTCCACTGCAGAAACCCAGTATTGAATAAGAAAGAATAAAAGAATACTGTTCAGTTACATGTCAAACGCCAAAATGTATAATTAATCATTTTATATACAGATGGGGCGGCACGGTGGCTAAGTGGGTAGCACTGTCGCCTCACAGCAAGAAGGTCCTGAGTTCGATCCCCAGGTGGAGTGGTCCTGGTCCTTTCTGTGTGGAGTTTGCATGTTCTCGTGCCTGCGTGGGTTTCCTCCGGGTGCTCCGATTTACATTTTCGGCATTCAGCAGACGCTTTTTTATCCAAAGCTACTTACAGTATACAGTCTGAACAACTGAGGGTTAAGGGCCACTTCTGGTTCATTTTCACCTTTTCACCTTCCCACTGAGTTTAGTAGTGCGTTTTAAAGAAAAGACTGTGTATAAGTGATGAGGTATTCACAAGGCTGCCAGTTCAACGTGCCCTAAAAGTGTAATGAAGTAAGGCAGGGGTATTTTATGAAATGGTATTCATGGAATTCTGTGCTGTTATTTACAATGCACTAAAAGCATACACTGTTTCCTACAAAAAACTAATAAACTTTTTTTCCATGTAGAAGTTTGTTAATAAAGATAAGATAATAAATCATTTTAATACTAAGTAATTTTTCAAATAGTATAAAATCCCAGTAGGTTTGGCAAGTATTTACTTCCATTACTACTACGTCTGAGAAACCTTTTTGTAGTGAATTAATGAGGAGTAAGCAAGAAAAATTGATTGATTCAGCTTTATTTATTTTACTCCTGCCAACCATTCTGATTTAATAAATGGGGCATGCTGGAGAAATGCATTGCCACTATATGCAATTAGCAGATGCCTTTATCCCAAGTGGCTTACACTACTGTGACAGTATACAGTCTGGTTAAGGGCCTTGTTCCAGCAACCTTCTGATTACTAGTCTAGTCCCCTAACTGCCAGGCTACAACTGCATATAACGTTATGACCACTGACAGGTGAAGTAAATAACACTGATTATCTCTTCATCACGGCACCTGTTCACCACGGCACCTGAAGGCATAGGACCACCTTTACCCTCAAAACAACTGTAAATCTCTGTGTTATGATGTAAGTCCTGAATTATTTGGGATGTTAAAACATTCTTCAAGAACAAATCTTCCAGTTTTTAAAGAAGAAAGGATGTCGATATGTACTTTATAATCAGTGATTTAGAACTTCTCGTAAAGGTTCACTAATGTTTAAAAGTTTTGACTGAGAGGGCCGTATGTGTTTTACCTCCCGGTGTTCATTAAACCCCTCTATCACGGATGAGGAATTATTGCCAGAAAAGTAAATGCAAAGGCTTTCAAATGGCAAGCTGTCGTGAATTTCAGCTTTGTAAGGTTCACATAGTAATTTTTTGTTAAGACTGGCTTATAAAAAAGCTGGATGTCTTTTAGGGGGTTTTATATTTTCCAGGTTCTCCAGTGTTTTAACCTCTCAAACACATGTAGCAGGTTGATCTATTGGTCTGTCAACCACTGCTAGATTTTGCTGATGCTGTTTGTGCATGTTTAATGCTGATGGAACATTTAAGAGTGTTTCCCGTACAACCTCCAATTCAGACCCCACTTGTCATATAGGAGCACTTTGTAGTTCTACAATTACTGACTGTAGTCCATCTGTTTCTCTGCATGCTTTTTTTAAACCTGCTTTCACTCTGTTCTTCAATGGTCAGGACCCCCACGGGACCACCACAGAGCAGGTATTATTTAGGTGGTGGATCATTCTCAGCACTGCAGTGACACTGACATGGTGGTGGTGTGTTAGTGTGTGTTGTGCTGGTATGAGTGGATCAAACACAGCAGCGCTGCTGGAGTTTTTAAACACCTCACTGTCATTACTGGACTGAGAATAGTCCACCAACCAAAAATATCCAGCCAACAGTGCCCCATGGACAGAGTCCTGTGACTACAAGGTGGACCAACTAGGTAGGAGTGTTTAATAGAGTGGACAGTGAGTGGACACAATATTTAAAAACTCCAGCAGCGCTGGTGTGTCTGATCCACTCACAACACACACTAACACACCACCACCATGTCAGTGTCACTGCAGTGCTGAGAATGATCCACCACCTAAATAATACCTGCTCTGTGGGGGTCCTGGCCTTTAAAATACAGGGTGAAAACAGGTTAAAAATGTATGTAGAGAAACATGGCTGATCAGTGTATATATCATCACACAGTAATGATTGACAAAGCCAGTTCATAGCTGAGACATGCTGTAATCAATATAATACAGCTGTTTGTATTTTTTACTTTAAAATCCATTTCAATTGGTATCACTGTAAAATGCTTAACACTAATATGTCCAATGAGGCGAAATCTGGCCCTCCAACCAGACTCACAATAAACACATTAGTGTGAATAAGTAGCTATTTGACATTAGCAATATACATATTTGCCTATAGAGACTAACAGATATAGAATAAAGTACCTGGTTACTATCTTTCCAGTGTTTGTGTATGTTTTATAGCCGTGTTTGTGTGTGTTTTATAACTACGTGTCAGAGCCATTAAGGTTTTCCGAACCTGCTGAGAAAAGCTCATTTGTGAAACAGGCAGTATTAGCCTCTATTAAAATCAGACAGTAAAAAACAAAAACTGAACCTCAGCACTCTCTGTACAGAAACATCACACCAATATAAAGTCAAAACAAACGAGACAAGCAATTACGGATACTTCCTCTTGTTGAATAATTCACAAGGTCTTTTTTAGTAAAAGTATAAAATGTAAAAGTAAGGGCTGATGTTTGGTCTCTGGCTCCGAGTGCTTAATCATTCTGGCTAACAAGATAAAGTAAGCAGGAGCACTGATAGGCTGTGACATTTACAAGTTCCCACAGAGACTTTCAATGATAGAACAACCTTCTTATTCATTTATCTACATATTTATTTTAGTCTGAAATAGTGTCATACTCACTAGGGCCGTGTACATTTTTTAATCATCTGAGTAAATAAGTCATTATGTGTGGACACCGGTTGCCCTGACTTGTGACATCTTGGATTAGTAGTAATATGTTCCTTCTGGTGTAAAAAACAACATGAGTATTTTAAATTTCTGTTTGTATCCATTCTTTCGTCTTTCTGCATTAGGACACATTCACATAAGAAGCGACAAAACCATGAACCCCGGGCCGCTCAGGTGGCGCAGTGGTAAAATCACGTGCTGGAACCAGAGCTGAGATCTCGAATACATCTTATCGAACCTCAGCTCTGCCTGCCGGCTAAGGCTGAGCGGCCACATGAACAACGATTGGCCTGTTGTTCAGATATGGGTGGGACTAGGCCGGATAGGGTCTCTCTCTCATGACTGGTGCAATTACGACCTCTGCTGGCCGATTGATGGCGCCTGCACAGAGATGAGAAAAGAGTGCTCTCAAGGTGTGTCTCTCCGTACACAATGCTGAGCTGCACTGCACGCGTCTGTAGGTGATAAGATGCATATGACATGCTGCCCACGTGTCGGAGGGGGCGTGGGTTAGCTTCGTTCTCTTCAATCAGAGCAGGCGCCCTTAAACCCTAGTTGCTTTCTATGGAGAGGAATTAGTGAAAGATTTTAGTGGACAATGGTAGCTCAGCGGTTAAGATACTGAACTAGTAAACAAGTTGCCGGTTCAAGCTCCACCGCTGCCAAGTTGCCACTGTTGGGCCCCTGGCAAGGCCCTTAACCCTTAATTGCTCAAACTGTATCACTCATTATTGCAAGTCGCTTTGGATAAAAGCGTCTGCCAGATGCTGCAAACGTAAATGCTATCACTACAATAAAAAAATGTCAAAAAATGTTTAAATGAAAAGCAAAACCTTTATTATGCTAATTTCACGTTGCTTGACCATGTTACTGAAACTCAACACACAAGGATTTGCATTTAAAAAACAAAATGCTGGCTGGCCGCTCAGGTGGCGCAGCAGTAAAACACGCTAGCACACCAGAGCTGACATTTCTCGTCGGTTTAAAAATCAGCTCTGCCAGTCGTCTGCCGGCTATATGAACAACGATTGGCTGTTGTTCATAGGGTAGGATAAGCTGGATAGGGACTCGAATTACGATCTGCTGGCTGATTGATGGCATCTGCACAGAGTCGAGGAGTAATGCGTTGATCAGGGTGTGGCTCTCTGTACACAAAGCTGATCCACATATGAACTCGCCTCGTGCTAGTAAAAAGATGCAGTCGGCTACTGTTCATGTGTCGGAGGGGGCGTGTGTCAGTCTTGTTCTCCTCAATTGGCGCGGGGGTCAGCTCCAGTGGAGAGGAAGCATGACGCAATTGGGTAAAAGTTGGACATGCTAAAAATTGGGAGAAAAAAGAGAGAAAATGCATTAAAAAAAGCTAATTTCATTTAAAAATGTATACAATCAGGTGTGAAATAAAATCAAGACACAGCTTTATTGCTTTCCGTTGTGCTATACTTCAACCATGTATGCCTCTTTGAATCACAACTTTCAAAGCTAAAAAGCTGACTTTTTTTATTTCAGTCCTGAAGGACCAGATTTCAGCACAGGTTGGTGTTTTTTTTTGCTCTTATATGCCTAGCAATCTTGATTTACACGTTTGACCAGGTAAGCTTAAGCAGAGTAATTACCAAACTGTGCTGAACTCTAGCATGTTAGCACTGGAACTGAAGATGCCCTCTAAAAAACTTACATTTGAAACACAGAAAACAAAAACTCTCTTACTTAAATTTATTACTTTATGGTAAAAGATGAGGTGGTGCAGCGGGATAGCACACTAATGCCGAGATTCTGAACTCCTCGGTTTGAAACTCGGCGCTGCCTCCGGTCTGCTGGGCACCATCTAGTGGGCATAATTGGCAGTGCCTGCAGCAGATACTTATTGGCCATCGTATCTTCAGGGTGGGTCTTCATACGCTGTGTAAGGACCCTTGGGCATGGGCGTGAAGAGGAGGGCTGTACACGTGTCGGAAGAGGCCTGTACAGCAACGTGCTCTCCTTAGATGCAATCGGGTATCCCTCAGCAGCAGAAGACACATTGACTGTGTTATATCGGGAGGAAAATGGGGAGAAAAAACACATAAAAAAAGATGATTTGTCTAAATGGACTGATGTAAACTAAGAACGACCAAAAAAACAGGTGCCATGAATAAAAAGCCTTGGTGACACTTTATACAGTCAAGCAAGCTCTACAGACCACTGGCTTCTGTTACCAAACAGCATTTCCAGAATGTGTTATATCCTTCTTTGACTCACTGGGATGTTCAACAGCGGCGTGGTGCTATTTTTCAATACCGGTCCTATGAAAGCACATTTCTAAGAAACACGCAGTCAAGCTACAGATTTATGACAGACTGACAGTTACACTATGGCTTTATGGCTTCATCTGCTTTTAGTCGCCTCTGTTTTATTCAGGCAAGCTCATGAGTGCATCTCATATTAAATATAGACATTGATCATCCCAATGGTCCCTGTAGTCCCTTTAATACACCATTCCAACCTCCCATGCTTCGAATGAAGCAAATTAACAGCAACATATTAATCTTTCTATTTTTGTTATAGTGAAACTGTGGAGATGAAGCTTAATCATAAGTTTTGATGAGCTCAGTATTATAGAAAGCCAGTTTCTGCAGTGGTGGTTGTTTACTAGTGATACACGAGTAAAGCACAAGTCTTTTTTAAAGCACTGCCTGGTACGTTCACCAGTTCCCAAGAACACTGGTTGCAAGGTAAGACTGCCTGGACAGGGCATCAGGCCATTACAGGGCAACACACTTACACTTGAGTGCAATCGAGAGCAGCCAATCCACCTTCATGTTTTGGGCAGTGGGGAAAAACAGATTTTTTGGGAAAAACATGCAAACACACGGAGAACCTGCTCAAGAAGACATAATGAATGGATAGATGGATTGGTCTGTTGGTAATCTTTTATTAATAATTTATTTTCACTAATGGCTTCGTGCGGCGGCACAGTGGTTCAGTGGGTAGCACTGTCGCCTCACAGCAAGAAGGTCCTGGGTTCGAACCCCAGGCAGGACGGTCTGGGTCCTTTCTGTTCTTATGCAGTCAGGTTAATTGGAGACAGTGAATTGCCCTATAGGTGAATGGGTGTGTGCATGTGTGTCTGCCCTGCGATAGACTGGCCCCCCGTCCAGGGTGTTACTATGTGCCTTGCGCTCATTGAAAATTGTGTTCCAATCATTCAGTCACAACAGAAATACAGTTGCAGAATAAATTAGGGCCAAAAACTGCCATGATTCTTATGCCTCATACTAGTGTATGCAAACTTTTGACTCTATTTTATGTAGTGATGTTGCCCAAGCAGAATTGACCCATAGGTTTTGGTTCTGGTCTATCTGGTCTATCCTGCTATTAAATCTGCTTATCTTCAGTACACTTCTGATATACGACCTGCTGTGTCTATGTCCTGGTGACCTTGATAATAATGTAAAGTGAATGTACCAGGCAGTACAATAAAAGAGACAGAGACTTGTGCTGGACTAGGATATTACTGTAGTAAACAAACACCTCTGTAGAAACTGGCTTTATATAACAGTTTACGATCAGCATCGCCCCAAATAGCACACCAGACTTTTACTATCACAGTAAATCATCTGGTCTTGTATCTGCACTCCTTTGAATTGAACCTGATCCAACACAAAATGTGCAACACTTTGACAATTCTACTTTATTACTGTGCAAAACCTTTAAAATTGTGCAATATTCATTAAAACTGAACCTTTATATACACCAATCAGCAATAACATTATGACCACCTCCTTGTTTCTACACTCACTGTCCATTTTATCAGCTCCACTTACCATATAGAAGCACTTTGTAGTTCTACAATTACTGACTGTAGTTCATCTGCTTCTCTACATACTTTTTTTACCTGCTTTCACCCTGTTCTTCAATGGTCAGGACCACCACAGGATCACCACAGAGTAGGTATTATTTACATGGTAGATCATTCTCAGCACTGCAGTGACACTGACATGGTGGTGGTGTGTTAGTGTGTGTTGTGCTGGTATGAGTGGATCAGACAGCAGCGCTGCTGGAGTTTTTAAATACTGTGTCCACTCACTGTCCACTCTAGTTGGTCCACCTTGTAGATGTAAAGTCAGAGACGATCACTCATCTATTGCCTCTGTTTGAGTTGGTCATCTTCTAGACCCATGGGGTGCTGTTGGCTGGATATTTTTGGTTGGTGGACTGTTCTCAGTCAAGCAGTGACAGTGAGGTGTTTAAAAACTCCAGCAGCACTGCTGTGTCTTATCCACTTATACCAGCACAACACACACTAACACACCACCACCATGTCAGTGTCACTGCTGTGCTGAGAATGATCCACCACCCAAATAATACCTGCTCTGTAGTGGTCCTGTGGAGTCCTAATGACCATTAAAGAACAGGGTGAAAGCAGGCTAAAAAAGTATGAAGAGAAACAGATGGAGTACAGTCAGTAATTGTAGAACTACAAAGTGCTTTTATATGGTAAGTGGAGCTGATAAAATGGACAGTGAGTGTAGAAACAAGGAGGTGGTTTTAATGTTATGCCTCATCGGTGTATCTTTTTAGATTTTTTCATATTTTTATTTGTATATCTGTATCTTACCTTATATTATCTTGCCAAATTGTATTTATTATTTATTAGTAACTGTAATATCCTGGTCAAAGTTTCAGTAGATCCAAATCCTGTGCCCTAAACACTGGACGCAGTGCCCCAAACACTCTTGCAGGAAGCCACACACTTACTAATGGACATCCATAGGGTAACACACTTACCCTATGGATGTCCCTTCTTGCATGTTTTTGAGATGTAGGGGGAAACCTCAGTACCTGAAGGAAACCTATACTGTCCTATTCTAATTACTGGCTCAGGTGTTTTAGCCACACTCATTGCTAACAGGCGTAAAAAAAAAAAATAGGGACAG
The DNA here is from genome assembly GCF_030014385.1 of Trichomycterus rosablanca. NCBI lineage: Eukaryota > Metazoa > Chordata > Actinopteri > Siluriformes > Trichomycteridae > Trichomycterus > Trichomycterus rosablanca. The sequence continues at coordinate 41,851,985 of NC_085993.1, read as the reverse complement.
TGGTAGCCTAGTGGGTAGGGCTTTGGGCTGTCAACTGGAAGATTGGCGGTTCAAATTCAGCCTCTGCTATGCATCCACTGTTGGGTCCTTGAGCAAGGCCCTTAACCATCTCTGCTTCAGGGGCGCTGTACGATGGCTGACCCTGCACTCTGACCCCAGCATCCAAACAAACTGGGATATGCCTGTATATGTATATGTATATGACAAATAAAGAATATCTACATCTAAAATTAATTATAATAAAGCAATAAGCCACGAGAGACCGTGCGTTACTGCGATTTTATCACGGGGAAGGTCGTTTTGCCACGACGCAAAGCGGAGTGCCTAAAACGTCTTTCCCCGTGATAAAATCATAGCAGTAACGCACGGTCTCCAGTGGCTTATTGCTTTTATAAAACGGCGGTCAACATAAAATATAATAAAATACAACAATGTTCAATTTATAGATGTTTTTATTTACAAAAACACTTACAAAAAGCATTCTTCCGCGAAATCAGGTAGTCCGTTAACAGTGTTGCTGGGCAACATGAGGGCGAACACAACATTCGCTTTTTCTTTTCAGTGGCGTATTAATATGGAATGATGTGAGGTGGTCATAGGTGTGCGTTTATCAGGGATTTTACAACGGCTTCGAACGCGGCTCAGCCAATCAGATTTTAGGACCGGAACTATCCGTTTTATAACATTCATTTATTCATTCATTTATTGTCTGATTTACCACTGCTTTATCCTAGTCTGTGTCACTGTGGGTCGAATTCACTGGACAAAAGGTAGGAAACACCCTGGACAGGTTGCCAGTCCATCACAGGGCAAACACACACACTCATACCTAGAGGGATTTTAGCATCTCATATTAACCTGACTGCATGTCTTTGAACTCTGGGAGGAAACCCAGGACCTTCTTGCTGTGAGGTGACAGTGCTACCCACTTTGCCACCCTCAACTCTTCATTAATACGCATGGTTTTTGGAATGAGATGTCCAGCAAGCTGATCCATTATCAGATGTCCATATAGTGTAAATCCAAGATGTTCAGTAAGGCTTCTTGTCTAGAGCATGTTACAAATTAGAGGCGTGTTTTAAGGAATTCATTTAGCAGTAATACTTAATGAGAGCAGTTTGTAAACAGCAGAAGGCACAGAGAACCCAGAGAATCATCAAAGACTCGTATCCTGAAAGTGCTTCACTTTATTCCAACTCTCAAGTGCAAAAAGTAATTTAGCTGCCAGCAAAAAAGCTGAGAGAACATGATTGAGTGCAAGGATGCAGTACAGGCGATAATAATCCTCCAACAGGTATTGTTCAGCTCGCAAGCACTGTGAACACTTGATCAGCATGAGCAGTACAGGTACATTCAACAAGAGGAAAAGCTGAAACTAAAATTGTTCATTCATTTAATCAATCATAATCTTTCACTACTGTGATATTTGTACATGTATCCACCAAGTTGTTGGTACATTTTGATTTTGACTGTACCTTATTTTGTGAAATTAGAACGTAATTATAGTATGGACATACAACGATCAGCCATAACATTAAAACCACCTCCTTGTTTCTACACTCACCGTCAAATTTATCGGCTCCACTTACCATATAGAAACACTTTGTAGTTCTACAATTACTGACTGTAGTCCATCTGTTTCTCTTCATGCTTTGTTAGCCCCCTTTCATGCTGTTCTTCAATGGTCAGAACCCTCACAAAACCACTCTAGAGCAGGTATTATTTAGGTGGTGGATAATTTTCAGCACTGCAGTGACACTGACATGGTGGTGGTGTGTTAGTGTGTGTTGTGCTGGTATGAGTGGATCAGACACAGCAGCGCTGCTGGAGTTTTTAAATACCGTGTCCACTCACTGTCCACTCTATTAGACACTTCTATCTACTTGCTCCACCTTGTAGATGTAAAGTCAGAGACGATCGCTCATCTATTGCTGCTGTTTGAGTTGGTCATCTTCAAGACCTTCATCAGTAATCACAGGACACTGCCTACGGGGCGCTGTTGGCTGGATATATTTTTGGTTGGTGGACTATTCTCAGTCCAGCAGTGACAGTGAGGTGTTTAAAAACTCCATCAGTATTGCTGTGTCTGATCCACTCATACCAGCACAACACACACTAACACACCACCACCATGTCAGTTTCACTGCAGTGCTGAGAATGATCCACCACCTAAATAATACCTGCTCTGTAGTGGTCCTGTGGGGGTCCTGACCATTGAAGAACAGCATGAAAGGGGGCTAACAAAGCATGCAGAGAAACAGATGAACTACAGTCAGTAATTGTAGAACTACAAAGTGCTGCTATATGGTAAGTGGAGCTGATAAAATGGACAGTGAGTGTAGACACAAGGAGGTGGTTTTAATGTTATGGTTGATTGGTGTACAGTATATGATGTTGTTATGTAGATATACAACACATAACACATATTCTTTGGTCTACACATAACTAGCACTAAAGCAGAACTGTAATATTTAGTTTTTTTGTAACTATACTGCAGTCACACCTGTTAAAAGAATATTTTATTTTCAGGAAAAAGAAAACACTAAGTTGTCATTCTGTATTAAACCTTGACCAGCGCAGCAGCCTGTACAGTAAGGCAATCCAACTTGCCAGTCACATCAAGTGCTGCTGGAACACTTTTACTTAATTTCATCCAGGTGTTGCAATGCACATTCAGGATGCCTTCAAAAAGCAATTCATTTAAGGTTCAGGTCACTGCACAAAAACAAAAAGCTATTCTAACTTTCCAGCGCATTCCATTATGCTTTAAGCGAGCACTGAAATGAAGGACAGGGCAGTTAGCATGCTGCAGGCTGGTGTACCAATGCATATAATCCAGTGTTCCCAGATTTCAGAAAGTTTTAGCAGGCTTCTTGAACAGATGAGCATCTCAGATCTGGTCCTTGTCAAACCTTTAAATCTGTAAAGCACCAATGACCTCGATCAAAGTATCAGGGGACAGTGTGTAATTGTGCCTACTACTGAACAGCAACTCCAAAAGGCCTTTACCTATTAATATTAATAGGATCGGTCATTATTATTAATATTTACAGTATACTCTGATCAGCCATAACATTAAAACCACCTCCTTGTTTCTACACTCCCTGTCCATTTTATCAGCTCCACTTACCATATAGAAGCACTTTGTAGTTCTACAATTACTGACTGTAGTCCATCTATTTCTCTACATACCTTTTTAGCCTGCTTTCACCCTGTTCTTCAATGGTCAGGACCACCATAGAGTAGGTATTACAGTGTATCACAAAAGTGAGTACACCCCTCACATTTCTGCAAATATTTCATTATATCTTTTCATGGGACAACACTATAGACATGAAACTTGGATATAACTTAGAGTAGTCAGTGTACAGCTTGTATAGCAGTGTAGATTTACTGTCTTCTGAAAATAACTCAACACACAGCCATTAATGTCTAAATAGCTGGCAACATAAGTGAGTACACCCCACAGTGAACATGTCCAAATTGTGCCCAAATGTGTCGTTGTCCCTCCCTGGTGTCATGTGTCAAGGTCCCAGGTGTAAATGGGGAGCAGGGCTGTTAAATTTGGTGTTTTGGGTACAATTCTCTCATACTGGCCACTGGATATTCAACATGGCACCTCATGGCAAAGAACTCTCTGAGGATGTGAGAAATAGAATTGTTGCTCTCCACAAAGATGGCCTAGGCTATAAGAAGATTGCTAACACCCTGAAACTGAGCTACAGCATGGTGGCCAAGGTCATACAGCGGTTTTCCAGGACAGGTTCCACTCGGAATAGGCTTCGCCAGGGTCGACCAAAGAAGTTGAGTCCACGTGTTCGGCGTCATATCCAGAGGTTGGCTTTAAAAAATAAACACATGAGTGCTGCCAGCATTGCTGCAGAGGTTGAAGACGTGGGAGGTCAGCCTGTCAGTGCTCAGACCATACGCCGCACCCTGCATCAACTCGTCAATTCATCAGTGGTCACAGGACGCCGCATACGGGGTACTGTTGGCTGGATATTTTTGCTTGGTGGACTATTCTCAGTCCAGCAGTGACAGTGAGGTGTTTAAAAACTCCATCAGCACTGCTGTGTCTTATCCACTTATATCAGCACAACACTGCATGAAAGGGGGCTAACAAAGCATGCAGAGAAACAGATGGACTACAGTCAGTAATTGTAGAACTACAAAGTGCTTCTATATGGTAAATGGAGCTGATGAAACGGACAGTGTGTGTGGAAACAAGGAGGTGGTTTAAATGTTATGATTGATTGGTTTTTAGGCAGCAAGTGAACATTTTATCCTCAAAGTTGATGTGTTAGAAGCAGGAAAAATGGGCGAGCATAAGGATTTGAGCGAGTTTGACAAGGGCCAAATTGTGATGGCTAGACGACTTGGTCAGAGCATCTCCAAAACTGCAGCTCTTGTGGGGTGCTCCCGGTCTGCAGTGGTCAGTATCTATCAAAAGTGGTCCAATCTGGGTGGCCAAGGCTCACTGATGCAGAAGGGGAGCGATGGCTGGTCCGTGTGGTCCGATCCAACAGACGAGCTACTCTAACAGCTTGGTGCCAGATACCACAGCACACCTTCAGGGGTCTAGTAGAGCCCATGCATCAACAAGTTAGGGCTGTTTTGGCAGAAAAAGGGGGTCCAACACAATATTAGGAGAGTTGTCATAAATTTTTGCCTGATCAGTGTATCTTGTACTGCATACTGCACATTTTTCCAGTTTTCCTCACAATCTAGGTGTTTCTAATTACCCAATCCATTTGCTACCTTAATTGCTACTGACCCCCACTTCTGAATGAGGAATGCTGCACCAACAGTAGTCAGTTTTTTGGAGACATGTGTAGCACTCTCATTTTCCACCTTACCATCTGCTGAGTTTGTTTTAGTATTCCAGTCACTAGGAATAACTTATAAGTAAGTAGGTTAATGATGTGGTGAGTAAATTTTCTTACTATTTAAGGGCAGAATGTGGAAAAAGTGAAATATGGCATGAGTATGATTTAGTTGTCTGCTGGTCATGCAGAATTAACATCAGCACAACAGAATAATTATAAACTGTAAAACCCATTAATCATTTTTTTTAATTCGACAAAAATGTATCTGCACAATGGCATATTATTTTTTCCACATGGGTTTATAAATGGGGTTTGATAAGTATGCCAACTCATCTTAATTAAAGTCATTCTCAGATTATGATGCATTCCTTTATTCCAGAGCACCACAAGAAGTGCTGCTCGAGAGAGATACAGTTCCAAGGCAACATCTTTCTAATTCTGTCTTGCTTTGAGACAGAGAATGAGAATACTCAGAGTGAATAATGCAGTAATGTTGCCTTTTGCATATTTAAATGCAGATAGCTTTGTTTAGTGGCACACAATGGTGTGTGGAGTTACCTATACATACCAACTGATAGATGAACAATGCTATTCTATTGCTGGTCCAAAATCTTATATCTATTGAGCCCTTGGAGCAGAATAAACCACCTTCTTGTCAGCATATTCTGCTTAGTAAAGTAAATTATTTTATATTCATTGACATTACAATGCAGCAGTGGGCTGATGTGGCAGGCAGTGTTTGGGTTATTTGGAAACCAGGCAGGCAGCTGAGTTTTGAATGAAGTGGATGTGGGAGCACCTGCCTGGAGGGAGTTGCAGTAGTCCAGCCTCCAGTCATTCCTGTGATCAGACAAGAAGCTGAGTGGCTTTCAAAAGAGAAATGGCAGAATCTTCTTTATGTTGTACAGAAGAAACCAGCATGATCTTGTCATGTTAGCTACTGGAGAAGAGAAAGACAACGGGTCATCCAGGACAACAAGGTTTCATACATTATTAGATGGTTTAATCATTGTATTGATTATTAATGAATAATTCTGATGAAGCCTTAAGAAGTTGTTTACACCAGAAATTCTCAACCTCTTTCATTTCAAGAATATCTTGAAAAAAGTGAATAGAGAAACAAACTGGGAGTTGGTCCACACATGCAGGTTGCTGCAGTACTGGGTGAGTTCCCTGGAAAGAAGACAACGTGTGGTAACATAAGCCATTAGTGCTGGACTTCAGCATCACATTTTCAACCACATTGCCAACTGTGGGTATAAAACTGTGATTTTATATACCTTCCTCCATCTGAAGCTAATTAACACTCATTGATGTGTACAGACTTGTTCAACAAACCAGTACTATGAGACATCTCTGCCTCCATGCCCCCCTGCCAGACATTAATGGCAAAGCAGGTGGCATGACACTAATCTGCTAAACAAATTAGGTTCAGGTTCATTTTCAATTGATTATTATTTCTTTAATGATGGTGAGCCACCATGAGGCATAGGTAGCTCAACAGGTAGGGGACTGTACTAGTAATCGGAAGATCTTTCCTTAACTGGTTCCTGGTTGCCATTGGTGGGCCCCTGACATACTAGTGCAAATAGTAAAGTGGGTCATGAATCACCAGTAATCCTAAGGTCCTTGGATATGGGTGTCATAATGATGCAGCTGGTAAAGTGAATGCTCACATGAACATGGGTCCTGAGGACCTGGGTTCAGTTCTTGCTTTTAGTAAATGTCCAGAAATTTTACATATTGTGCATTGTTTTTTTTTTGTGCAAATCTGGGTTTCTCCCTTCTCCTAAAATCCTGCAAAATATAGATTGGCTACTCTTGAGTGCAAATGTAAGTGAGTATGTGAATGTTTGAGTAGGTGTTGGCCTGTTATTAATCTTACATTACGTTACCTTATGGACGCAACCTGTCCAGGGTGTATTCCCACCTTAATTAAGGGTGGCGCTGGACCAAAATACTCTTACAAGAATTAATTATTTAGTGAAAAAGTGAATAATGAATAAATGAATAAAATGTGATCACTGGTACATTATTGCCTGTTGGCTTCTCCTGAATGTAGATCCATAAACCACTAAAGGTGTTAAGCAGTCCATGGCCCAGTAGTTCAGAATCCCAAGTATATAGCATAGAAACTCTTAAAGCTTAAAGCTTTAACTGGGTGTATTGTGTTACCCTCACATCTGTAGATCATCACTGATGCTGCTATTTTATTCAGTACGCTGTTTAAAATCTTCAGAAGTACAGAGCCACTATAATCAAGTGGGAAGGTAATTATGAAAACCTTGAATAAGCAAGAAATGTAAGAAAAGAGCGTCAGAAAGAATACAAGGGCCGGGCACAAATATCCAGACAATAATGTGGGTGGGAAAAAAGCACTGAATTTGCGATCATGACATTATAATTGCTTTAAGTGTAGTGTAATTTACATTCATCATTTGTAGTGATAAAAAGCTCCACTTGTCCTTGAAACCTAGAGTCACCTTTATAATTATGACCATTTAAAGCAATTTTCCCATGAAAATTGAAATGAATTTTTTTTATTAATCAGTACGTTTTTTCCTCTTTGAGGTCCATGTAAAATCATTTTCCATGAACCACTTGATGTCTGGATCAAATAGATATTATAAGACCTAGAGGGAGATTTTTTAGCCCTTATTCATCTGAAAGGTTTTGTCAGTGGTGCAGCACAATCCAGGCTGTAGAGTTCATGTGCATTATTTTTATTACATATACACAATGAGTTGCTACAACATACAGTAATTGCAACACGTAATGACAACGAATACAAAAACATGCCCTTCCAACACAAAAAAACAGTAAATTGATTTAGAGTAGCCAGTCCACGGACAATATTTTTTTGAGACATCTTGTGCCCCTGGTCTGGTCAAGTCATAAACATTAAATTAAAATCAAACCATTAGACAATTCCAAATTAAAAAGCCATACAAAAGCTACAATGGATTAACCTCATCAATTAGTTTGGGTCTTTAAAAAAGTAAGATTAACAATAATCAATAGAACAAAAGAAACTGCTTGGTTGAATCAAAACTTCACAAGTTCGGAAATTTTATGAAATGCAATAAAAACTTAAATTGGTGATTTTTAAATTTTCTTTAACCTTTATTTAAGTCACAATATTTTCACCGAGCAACTTAAGTGTATGAATATGAACACATTTAGAATTTAGATCATATAAGATAAGATAAAATAAGACAATACTTTATTGATCCTGAAGGAAATTGCCATGTCACAGTACTTTACATATTACACAAGGGAAGACAGACATTATCAACACAAGGGCGCTGATGGCTGGATATATTTTTGGTTGGTGGACTATTCTCAGTCCAGCAGTGACAGTGAGGTGTTTAAAAACTCCATCAGCATTGCTGTGTCTTATCCACTCATACCAGCACAACACACACTAACACACCACCACCATGTCAGTGTCACTGCAGTGCTGAGAATGACCCACCACCCAAATAATACCTACTCTGTGGGGGTCCTGACCATTGAAGAACAGCATGAAAGGGGGCTAATAAAGCATGTACAGAAACAGATGGACTACAGTCAGTAATTGTAGAACTACAAAGTGCTTCTACAGTGGGGAAAATAAGTATTTGATCCCCTGCTGATTTTGTAAGTTTACCCCCTTACAAAGACTTGAACAGTCTATAATTTTTATGGAAGGTTTATTTTAACACAGAGAGACAGAATATCAACAAAAGTCTAGAAAAAAAAACATTAAATAAAGGTTATAAATGAATTTGTATTTAATTAAGGGAAATAAGTATTTGATCCCCTACCAACCAGCAAGAATTCTGACCCCCACAGACCGGTTATGTGCCCATGAGGCACACAAATTAGTCCTGTCCCTGTATAAAAGACTCCTGTCACAGAATCAGTTTCTTCTGTTCAAATCTCTCGACCACCATGGGCAAGACCAAAGAGCTATCAAAGGACGTCAGGGACAAGATTGTAGACCTGCACAAGGCTGGAATGGGCTACAAGACCATCAGCAAGAAGCTTGGTGAGAAAGAGACCACTGTTGGTGCGATAATTCGAAAATGGAAGAAATACAAGATCACAGTCAATCACCCTCGCTCTGGAGCTCCATGCAAGATCTCACCTGGTGGGGTAAGAATGATTCTGAGAAAGGTGAGGTCAGTCCAGAATTACACGGGAGGAGCTTGTCAATGATCTCAAGGGAGCTGGAGCGAGGGCGATTGACTGTGATCTTGTATTTCTTCCATTTTCGAATTATCGCACCAACAGTGGTCTCTTTCTCACCAAGCTTCTTGCTGATGGTCTTGTAGCCCATTCCAGCCTTGTGCAGGTCTACAATCTTGTCCCTGACGTCCTTTAGCTCTTTGGTCTTGCCCATGGTGGTCGAGAGATTTGAACTGAAGAAACTGATTCTGTGACAGGAGTCTTTTATACAGGGACAGGACTAATTTGTGTGCCTCATGGGCACATAACCGGTCTGTGGGGGTCAGAATTCTTGCTGGTTGGTAGGGGATCAAATACTTATTTCCCTTAATTAAATACAAATTAATTTATAACCTTTATTTCATGTTTTTTTTCTGGATATTTTTGTCGATATTCTGTCTCTGTGTTAAAATAAACATTCCATAAAAATTATAGACTGTTCAAGTCTTTGTAAGGGGGTAAACTTACAAAATCAGCAGGGGATCAAATACTTATTTTCCCCACTGTATATGGTAAGTGGAGCTGATATAATGGACAGTGAGAGGTCATAATGTTATCCCTGATCGGTGTATGTTATATTTAAACTTCTACAATTAGTAACTTTAATTGGTTTGAAGAAATGATCCAAAATGTGTTTATCTTGCATTAAAAAAATAAATTAATAATGTTTTTTCTTCTCCTAACATTAACAAATTTTGAAATAACTAAATTAACTAAAATAACTAAATTGTATGTAAAATTTTATTAAGAAATTTACATACTTAGCCAACAACTAGACTCTCCTCCAAATTATATCCTCAACATAAACTGACCAAAAAAATTCCTCAGGGAACAATTTTGTTTTGGTTCTGAAAGATGCGTCAAATGTGACTTATATCACACTTTTTATTATTTATGCTTAAATCACACTTAAAACAACCTCATTTTAGACACTTAAATGACTGTGATTTTACTAGACTGGTTTAAGCTTTTATTGCATTTCAAAAAATAACAAAGGAAAAAAGAATCATTGTACTGTACGTATATACAATATTGATCAGGATAGAGTATCAGCACAATAAACTACAAACCTCACATTCTCACCAAGGGAACTCACCAAGAACTTTGTGGACTGGTGTGGACAGAACCACCTTGAGATCAACACCAGCAAAACAAAAGAGCTGGTGGTGGACTTTCGAAGGTCTAAACCACATCCACTGAAACCAGTGAGCATCCAGGGACGGAATATCGAGATTGTTAACTCCTACAGGTACCTGGGTGTTCACCTTAACAATAAACTGGACTGGTCGGATAATACACAAGCCCTGTACAAGAAGGGCCAAAGTAGACTCTATCTGTTGAGAAGGCTCCGCTCTTTTGGAATACAGGGGGCCCTTCTCAGCTCTTTTTATGACTCGGTGGTGGCATCGGCCATTTTCTATGGTGTTGTCTGCTGGGGCAGCAGCATGACAGCAGCAGACAGGAAGAAACTGGATAAACTGATTAGAAAGGCGAGTTCTGTCCTGGGCTGCACCCTGGACTCGGTGGAAGCAGTGGGGGAGAGAAGGATGATGGCCAAGCTGTCATCCTTAATGGAGAGCACTGATCACCCACTGCATGAAACTGTGACTGCACTGGGCAGCTCCTTTAGCGACAGGCTTCTTCACCCGCGTTGCTCAAAGGAGAGATATCGCAGCTCCTTTCTTCCTTCTGCTGTCAGGCTATACAACCAGCACCGTCCCAAACGTAGACAATTACCATCACAATAATTCACTTGGTTTTTAGTACTTCTCTGTGCAATTACTTTTAAATTATGTGCAATACTTGCTGTACCTGCTGTACTTTGTGCAATATTTTTTAATAACTGTGCATTTGGTTAACTTCCTTCATAAATACTGTTTATATTTTTGTAATTTTTACTTTTGTAATTTTTTTGTAACTTTGCACTTTACTGCTGTACTTTGTGCAATATTTCTAATAACTGCAATATTTGGTTTAACTTCCTCTATAAATACTGTTTATATTTTTGTAATTTTTACATATTCTTACTATTTAGTATATGTGTACATACATGTAAACATTTTGTAATTTTCTATTTTTTGTATTCTTGAAAGCTGCTGTAACTTATCTTCTATTATTGAACAAACTTCAAAATATGGGGGTAGCACAGATACACACATACATACACACACAGATAGACAACAAGGAAAACCATTCAACCTTCATCACAACCCTCCCCAAAATAACGTTCAAAGTAATCTATAAACCTAATGCTTTTGTTCATTTATATCCTCAACATGAGTGTCTAAACACTGCTTTAAGCTTGAGGTGAAACCATGAGCGGATGTGACGTCAGTGCGAGCTATCAAATTGTACGCGGGCAAATAGCGGTATCAGTTATCCGTGCACTGCACCGCTTACTTTCACTCATTTGTTTAGTTACTTAAAACTTTATTCATAATGTCTAATTCAGCCGAAGCGGATTTACCATCGAACCTTGCGTGTCTGAAAGTAAGTATAAAACGCGGTCAAGTGTGTTGCTAAAGCAGCGAGCCAGTAGTGCATTAGCGGATTAGCTACCATAAAGCTAATGAGATGTTTATGTTATCCAGGATTCTGCTGTCTAACGTTTAAATTGGGTGCAGAAAGAAACAGTAACAGTTTGTGTACTGAACATTTCATGGATTGGGCTAGAACTAGTTCTGTGTAGTTTGTTTATTATTTTGAATAACGGTCTCTTTCATTCTTAAGAAGGAGAGAAAACTTCAATAATATAAATATAAAATTTAAACACAAAGCCAACTGCATGGAACACTAAGACCTTCCAAGTTTACACTTGAATTTACAAATGTAAACAATTAGGTGTGTGTGTCTTAATAGACTGTACGAGTGCAAACTTGTATCTTGATATGTTATTGGATCAGAGTATAGATACTTTGTATCTTTACATCTAGAATGTACACCAGATATAAACCAAAACACAGGGATCACCCTTCAAAAAAAGTGCATGACAATACCTATTGTGTATGAATTGTGCATGAATTGTGCATGTGACAATCCTTCTCATAACTAGGGCCCTACTAAATTCACTAATGTTCCTAATCTTACAGATTTCATTTTTCAATAATTACAGATTTAACAAAATTCAAAGCAAAGTGCCACATTTCATGGCAGTCAATAAGTAAAACTCATACAATGAATGATAGGACCAATGTAACCTTTAATACATAATCTTAATAGCTCCCTCTCAAAGACCAAAGTACTTGTCTGTGTTTTGACACACCATCCTCTCGGTTGGCAGTTTTCCGAACTTTAGACTTTGACATCTTGGACATTTTGTCTAACCAATTGCTAATGTAACGAGCGTCTTTAGAGTTTGATGACTTTATAAAGAAAGAAAGAAATTAACTACATAGACAAACTACTGGGAGCATAATACTTTACTGGCTTGTTCTTTTGAGCACAAACTACAGAGAAATGATCACGTGTGTAGAGAAGCACACTTTATGGAATCTCCAAAGGGACAAAATGCACTTAATACGTAAACACATACATCAAACCTTGTCAGCACTAACGTAATAACCGTATGATTGCTATAGGATTGCCGCATATTGCGCCTCATATTTTATGCGCTACGCTATTGAGAGATGTTGAATTTCTAAACACAAACTTTACATTTCGAATTTTACAATATGTAATTGCATATTACATGGGAAACAGCTCATTTCACGGCCCATGAATTAGGTAGGGCCTTACTCATAACATACTGAAGATGAATGTCCTGTCTATTACAGTCTATGTTTTGAAGGATTAAAATCCTTAAAGTCCTAATGTTTTGACCTATCAGCGTACACATACTTGATGTTAAAGGTTTAAACATTTGTATGAGACATATCATGATAGTCAACTGTTTATTTACTGAATGATTGGGACTGTATTTGTGATTGTGATCCCTACTGTTTTTTTTTATATCAGAGTATAGACACGATGCTGCGATGTCCCATTTGCTTTGACTTCTTGAACATTTCCATGATGACACAGTGTTCCCATAACTGTAAGTATAAATAAGGAACTAACATACTGGTTAGATCTTTGGATGACATGGTAAAACCAATGTTTACTTTTCCTCATTCTGCCATATTGTGTAGCCAGTGTTCCTTTAACTCCAACTGAATCATTCTGAATATCAGTGAATCTTTGTAACCAATGTTTCGTAGCTGCTTTCTCCTCCAACACACCAAAATGTAACAAGCATTACACAGCACTTAGCTGATTTAAAACAATAAAGTCTAGCAAATATGCAAAATAGAAATAAATGTGTTTTTCCCCTTTTATTTTCCAATCTAGTCATTTTCAATTTCCTGTGTGAATTTGCTGCTGCTTGCACAACCCTGATCTGATCATGGAGAGTCTGATCATTACACCATTACACCATTTCTGCCAGTTTTGGGTTCTCACATAGAGCCATATCATTTATGGAAAGCCATGCTGGGCCCCATGTACACCACGACCTGTTCCGTAGGCGATGGAAGTGGGCAGAGACCCTGTTCAACCTTCCTTTCCTCAAACATGGTCAATTGTGTTTATATGAACGCCAGGCCAGTTTTTCTGTCTGAGTTTAAAACTTTCGCAGTGGTGTGCACCCAACCAAGCACCCAACATGTACAGTTCTATACAAAAATATACATTTGATCAAATAACAATTAATAACAATAGAAAAATATGTTTGTTTAGCATAAAAATGTTTAAAAGTTTTAGCCGTCCATCAACCTTTGGTCAAGTAGTGAACCCTACAGTATAATGTTGAGTTTTGGTTGTCTGTGGAAATTATGGTAAATATGTTTATGTTTATATGTGATTATTTATAAAATATTTTCTGTTTTAACTATTATATTGTCTGTTTTTCTCCACAGTCTGTTCCCTGTGCATTCGGAAATTTCTTTCCTACAAGTTGTTGTGTCCTGTTTGCAATACGGTATGTATCATTAAGCACCATTATTCAGGGCTGTATAAATAATTAGATTTCTGTATTGAGATATTGATTATTTTTTATTCCTAAGTTCAGCTTTTTGGAACCAGTTTGATGTCCTAATTGGTGATAAAGGTACTGCATGTATGTTGCACAGCCTTAATGAAATATTGTCTCTTATTTCAGCCAATGACTGAACAAGAGCTGAGGAACAACAGGATATTAGATGACATTGTACAGAGCTTCCAGTCTGTGAGGTAGCTTTTCATGTTTTGATACAAGCATGCTAATATTTTTAAGGTAAATGCACAGCAGGTCTTCAGGGCCACTTCAGCCGAGGCTGCGCGGTAATGCTAATTAAAAAAAGTAGCAAAATAATAAATGTTTGCAAATATTCTATACATGAAATACATAATTGCAACTCATGTGTGACTTAGTAGTGCGCATGTCCCCCATGTGCCTGTATGTTCTCCCGACTGGGCATGCTCCTGATAAGCAGGTGTATGATTTTCTGGCGGATCTCATCTCAGACCTGGATGTTGATCAGGGCGTCAGTAAGCCTGGATAGTTACATAATGTCCCAGATGTTCTCTATTGGATTCAGGTCTGCAGAATGATATGCTTCCCCAGACTATTACTGGCCAAACTGGTCATGCTGGTTAATGTTGCAGGCAGCCTACCATTCAACACAGCATCTCCAGACTATTTCACATGTCACATGTGCTTATTGTAAACCTGCTCTCATCTGTGAAGAGAATGGGGCACAAATGGCGAACCTGCCAGTTCTGGTGTTCTTGGCAAATGCTAATGTAGCTGCACGGTGCCTGGCTGTGCATGCGGGTCCCACCTGCCAGATAATTTGGATTGAATACTGATAACCATGCTATGAACTCCACAAGTACCCCAGCACTCATGCAAATGCTTGACCCGATTTTCAACGGCAATAAAACTCATCGGACCTTTATTATTTAGGCACAGTAAATTCTGCCTGGGATTTGAAGTTGAAAGCTTGAGATTTTGGCAGTTGTGAGCTAGTGAATTAATTTACTGCACCATCCAAGCATTCTAATTTGATATTAGCGCCTCTGTTATAAGGCTGGTCTCAATGATCTACCACGGCAGAAACAGTAGATGCTAAATCTCTTCTAGTGTACTAAAAACTTACCCTACCCCCTAAAAAGACTTTCCTTTGTTCACTTGGTCAATGGCACTTGTGCATGAATGTGATTTGCTGTGTTTATGGATAGTGGTAAAATCAATATACAAATCTTAGTGTTGTAGTTTGATATAAACAAACAGACTTTTCGTTATCAGGAACTGTCAAAGCAAAGTATTTCTGCCTGTTTTATACATAAGGCGACTGTTCCGTTTCTCCTGTGTTTGAAAACTGTTATTGTGTTCTTGGTTACCATAGCTTTATCTATTCATGCGGTCCAAAGAACACATTAAAGATTTAATACTGGGTATGTTTCAAATAGAGAAGTCATTCATGCACCTGGATGCATTATTGCGTGTTTGTAATATGGCTAAAAGAAGAACAGGATTGTAGCTCAGCAGTTAACATTTACAGTTACATTTTCTGCATTTAGCAGACGCCCTTATTCAATTTGACTTGCATTACAGTTACAGTATACAGTCTGAGCAATTGAGGGTTAAGGACCTTGCTCAAGGGCCCAGCAGCAGAAATCTGGCAGTGGTGGGGCTTAAATCAGCGACCTTCTGTTTACTAGTTCAGTACCGTAACTACTAGGCTACGGCTTGTGGCTTAAGGTACTAGACGAGTAATCAGAAGGTCTCTGGTTCTTGCGTCACCCCTGCCAGGTGGCCACTGTTGAGCAAGGCTCTTAACCCTCAATTGCATAGATTGTATATTGTCTCAATTATAAGTCGCTGTAAATGCTGTAAATGCCTAAAAGTACTTTATTTAGGAAATAAAAGTGCTACAGCTGGTCCTGAACACGTCGATGATAACACAAATATATAATGGGACAGTGGTAGCCTAGTGGGTAGAGCTTTGGGCTATCCAATTGAGAGTTTGAATCCCAGCTCTGCCATGCAGCCACTGTTGGTTCCTTGAACAAGGCCCTTAACCCTCTCAATGCACAATGGCTGACCCTGCACTCTGACCCCAGTTTCCCAACAAGCTGGGATATGTTGTTGTACTGTACATGTGTATACATGTATGTATATATGAAAAATAAAGGCAGTCTATTCTATAGTCAGCTTAAAAAATACAGAAAGGCAAGATAGCGGCTTTCCATTATTTATTTAGATATTCAATCTCTTAATATCATTGGTTATTTTAGCAATGTTTTTTGTACCTTATGTTAAAAAAAAATCCACAAATCTACTGTGGCATTTATGCCCGTTCCCAAACCCTGTTGGAGAATGTGTGAAATGTCACAGGATTGCAGCGGGTTATTAAGCAGTAGAACAGTAGAATATAACATTGCTGTAATTTGCTCACAGATATGAACATAAGGCATGTAGGGTAACCAATCAGTGCTCATGAGTAACCTTAGTGCTTGCACTTCTGTGCGAGTTTGCACAAATGAGCTGTGTGAGGATGCAAGTTCCAGCACTGGGACTTGTCCGACAAAACGTGTTGACTGAATTTCTACAATCTCAAATACATCTTTAAATTCCATGGCTGTGTTTGTATCTGAATGTTTACTAAGTCTAAAATAAATTGCATGTTGGTTTACATTGTTATGCTTGAGACATCAGTTTTGTTTTGAAGAATCAAAATTAGAGATGGGACGATCGATCGGCTATGAATCGGTATCGGCCGATTTTTAATCAAAATATGCTATCGGCGATCGGCGATATTTCCTAAAAGTAGCCGATCCGATCGTGTGATATATAAAGATCACGTTAACAGCTCAGTGGATTGATCCAGACTTTGAGCTACGAAGCACCAACCATCACATCACCATTCATCAACCATCGTACAGAAACCACAGTGAAAGCTCTTCATGACCTAAAATAACATCATTAACGTTGTGCATCATACATACGATGTAATTTTGCTGATTGTAATATTTACTTTAAAAAGATCATTCAACCCGGTCACATCTGAGTCGATTCTATCAGCACGTTATATAAACTCCTGGTTCACTTTGGTAAATCGTGAGCGGTTCTTACTTGTGATGTAGATGAGAACAGAAAACGTTACAGAGCCAATCGGAGGCAAAAGTTTATTCATTACCAAATTCGTTAGTTCAGGATCATCTGCTGAACTTTTAGCTCCTTAGACGGAACGAGTCTGACGGTCGGTTACAGATCTGTGGTAATAGCAGTTTAATTAAGCTTTTTAATGAAGCTTTTTAATGTAAGAGAGTCACAAAATGTTCTGTAGTAGTTGGTGTTTATTTAAAACCACGACATTTAATTAATAACAGTAAACACGGAGAGATAACTGAGAAGAGAAACTTATGCTTCGCGAAAAATGACTCGTGAATCAATGAATCACTTATAGCGATACAGTGAACAAAGCGTCTCTTCTAAAGGCGCACACACACACACAAACACGCGCGCGCTGCTCCGGTTTATCTTCACTGTGAGGCTCTTTTTAAGTTTATTTATTTTATTTACTGCTCCCCCCCCCCCGGATCGGAGATCGGAATCGGTGCCAAAAACCCCGATCGTCCCATCTCTAATCAAAATCCCTGGCGTGTTTCCACTTTTTATCATGTTCTCATTCTAGCTGCACTGGAAATAAATTTGATCGTTAAAGGTAGAGCCAGTCCTTTGTTCATTGATGCACCTTTTGTTAAGTTAAATTAGAAATTCAATTGAGTGTAGCGTTACACCCATGTTCAATAGTGTCAGAGTGGGTTTTTACTGATGAATCCAGCATCCAAAGCCTATGAATGGATAATGAATTGCAGTGCACTATATATTTACTACAGTAAATTGCTTGTGATTTTTATTTTGGGATTATTTGCTTGTACGTCGTATGCAATCAGTCACTAATGGGTGGGTTACCCCCCCCCCCCCCCCCCCCCCCCCCAAACACACACACACACACACACACACACACAGTCTATCAATCGCTGACAAAGTAAAGCTACTTATAGATCCAGACTGTCCATGCGGGATGAAAATAAGAACTCCTTTTGTGACTGCTTATATAGTACAGAAACAAATTTGCCGTTATTCGACACGCAGTAAAAGCATGCTCTTTAAGGGCATGAGGGATTAAACACTGCATAATTAAAATAAAGAACTAAAACTATAAGACATACAGTCTTTTACCACTGTTTTACCGTTTTACCACTGGGGACAGTGGTAGCATAGTGGTAGCTTAGGGCTATTAATCAAAAGGTTGATTAGTACAACTTTCGAATCCCAAATCTGCCATGCAGCCACTGTTGGGCTCTTGAGCATAGCCCTTTACACTCTCAGCTTCAGAGGTGCTGTACTATGGCTGACCCTGCACTCTGACCCCAGATTCCAAACAAGCTGGGATACATGAAAAAAGAATGTTATTGTACTGTACACCTGTAGGGCGGCATGGTGGCTCGGTGGGTAGCACTGTCGCCTCACAGCAAGAAGGTCCTGGGTTCGATCCCGAGGCGGGCATGTTCTCCCCGTGTCTGCGTGGGTTTCCTCCGGGAGCACCGGTTTCCTCCCACAGTCCAAAGACATGGAGTGAGGTTAATTGGAGATACAAAATTGTCCAGGACTGTGTTTGACATTTAAGACTCTAACTGATGATTCTTGTGTAAGCAGTAATTACCTGTCCTGTCATGAATGTAACCAAAGTGTGTAAAACATGATGTAAAAATCCTAATAAATAAATAATCGTCTACCCACGATACGATTCACGATACTGGGTTCACAATACGATTTTTTTTCCTGATTTGTTTTTTAAACAAAATGAAATTGAAGACAAATTATGATAAATTAAGTTTCCTTTTATTATTTCTCCTAAAAAAATAAATTAAAATACTGTATTAGTGCTTATATTTTATTTATCTGAATAATGAATGCCCTTTTATTTCTGAGGTAGGTACAAACTATGCCAAATAATGCTTATTGTGTAAAAAAACTGAAATGAAATTTTAAAACAAATCCAACATTATACAAATAAAAGAATACTACAAATAAAGAAAGTATCCTCACATGAGTAAATTTGACTGGAGAATCCCCCTACCTGGCAACTTTGTGAAGTGCCGTCAACCAGGCGATGTGACTAGTGCCAGTGCCCTCTGCTGTTTAAAGTGAATATCGATTCATCTTAAATGAATATCCGATTCGAATCGTGGCACATGTGCACCGATTTTTAACTGTCTTGTGGTGCATCGTTACATCCCCACTGTTCAGTGTAAATAAAGACCATTACTCAGGCTGATATGTAGGTAAGAATGTGATTGTTATAGTTTCAGTGTTGGCAGCATGATTTAAAAATGAGATTCAGTGAACCTGGAATGCCTACGCTGGCATGGAATTAGGGATTAGTATTCGCAGTTAAGCAGGGATTTATTTTTTTCTGAGGAAGCTTATTTCTAAAAACTTCCATCTGTTGTGAGCAGGGTGCTTTTTTTATCAAAGCATCTTTTAGATCCAGATTTTAAAGCAGTAATGGTGCTGATTCATTACTGTTATAAAACTGCTGGTAATTTGATCCTGTGTTAATCAGTAAAGCTGGATGTGCTGGATACGGTAAGCCTCAAGGCAGCAATCAAGCATGCCCAAACCCACCATTTTTTACCTTTTTCCCCTGCAAAACTGGAAAGCCACACCCTCGCATCAATGCCCGTTTTCTTCTTTCTCATCTCTGTTGTTGGATTGTTTATGTTGCTATGGAGATACCTCTGCTAGACATGATCTGATCTCACTTTCCTCATTATAGGAAATGTTTGAGGTTTTATAGTGTGTAAATGTACAAACCCCAAATAAAAAAAAAAAGTTTGAGGCATTTTGTAAAACGCAATAAAAAGAAGATTCTGTGATTTGTTATATTTCTTGAATCTTTATTTACCTGACAAAAGTGGAAAGAAAAGATTTCTGATGTTATCTTTATTGTATTTTGTATATTGTATAAGTATAAATACATTTAGAATTTGATGCCTGCAACACAATCTAAACATGGTGGGTCAGTGGGTAGCACTGTCGCCTCACAGCAAGAAGGTCCTGGGTTCGATCCCCAGGTGGGACGGTCCGGGTCCCTTCTGTCTGGAGTTTGCATGTTCTCCCCATGTCTGCGTGGGTTTCCTCCGGGAGCTCCGGTTTCCTCCCGCAGTCCAAAGACATGCAAGTGAGGTGAATTGTCCATGACTGTTTGACATTAAACTTGTAAACTAATGAATCTTGTGAGACCGGTACTACAGTTTCTGTCATGAATGTAACCAAAAAGTGTAAAACGTGACGTTAAAATCCTAATAAATAAATAAATAAATCTAAAAAAGTTGGGACAGATGCAAAGTAAGAGCTAAATGCTAAATACAATGCTCATTATTTCATTATTATTTATAAGTAGATTGAAAGAAGGACTCAGACCACAGCACTTCAGTCAGTCTTGGATAAACTTTAGTCTAGAAAGCTTGACTTTGTTTCTGGATGGTATTATTGTTTTAGCTTTGAGATGCAGCTACAAACTGTATTTACTTACAAGGGTTTTTTTTTATATTTCAAAGTCCATGTGATTGTATTCATTACAGAAGCATGTCAGATTTCAGAGCAGTGCCCTCTGGGGTGTATATTTACAAAAATTATCAGCAAAGATAACTCTCTTCTCTTTGTGCTTGTTTTTCCACCTGGATTTTACCTCTATCTCCCAATCTAGGCATTTCCAATTCCCAATTGTAAATTCGCTACTGCTTGCACAACCCTCAACCTCTTCAAGGAGAGCCAGATCACCACACAAAACGTGTCCAATCTGTGGTCTGTTCTTATCACCGTCAGTGTTTGGTTCCCACACAGAGCCATATAACGTATGGAGAGCCACATAAGCTCTATGTGAACACCCCCCCCCCCTCCCCCCCTCCCCCCCTCCACTTACGCAGATGCTCAGACCAGCCCTGGAGATCACATATCTTAGTGACAGTAAATAGAGACCTAGTCCAACCTTCCGTCCATCAAACACAGCCAACTGTATTTGTGTGGATGCCTGGCCAGGTCTGTGGCTCTACTAAGATTCAGATCTGCAAATTCAAACACTTCGCAAAGCACCATAAACTTGTGTTTATATTATAACTACGGCCCTACTTAATTCATGGGAAAATGTGCTTAATTTCACGGACCTCGTTTTTCAAAAATCGCAGATTTCACAGATAAAAAAAAAAAAAGTTTAATACATTTTCTCCTCATTTTCCTCCAGATTTAGCACACTCAATTTTTTGTCTTCCGCTGCTGAGAGATACCAGATTGCATCCAAGGAGAGCACGTCGCTGTACACGCCTCTTCCGACACGGGTATAGCCCTTTTCTCACCCCTGCATTCTGCACAGGCGTCTCTTCCGCCAATCAGGGTCCTTACACAGCGTATGAAGACCCACCTACCCACACATAGTCTGGCCCCCACCCTGCAAATACGGTGGTCAATTAGTATGTGCTGCAGGCACTGCCAATTATGCCCGCTAGATGGTGCCCAGCTGACCCATGGAGTTCAGAAACTCAGTGCTGGTGTGCAAGCGGAATATCCTGCTGCGCACCGATTTCACAGATTTTTAGGGAAAGTGCCACATTTCACGACAGTCATTAGATAACACTGTACACAAATTAAATGATGTACATGTTTTGACACCCCCCCCCTCTTCGTCCACAGAATCATTTGGGAGTTCCAAACTCAGTTACTCTCACAGTCGTGTTTTAAGCTGCCTTAGACTTCGACATCTTCGACATTTGTTCTAAAGAATGAAGAATAATGCTGAAGAAAGAAATAAACTGTACATAGATAAACTGTCGGGGGCAAAACACTTTACTGGCTTGTTCTTCTGAGGCGCAGTACAGACTACACAGAGATGATCTCATGTGTAGAGAAGCACACTTTTACATTGACTATGGAATCCCCAATGGGGCAAAATGCATTCAATACGTAAACACATACATCAAACATTGCCAGAACACTACCACATTACCACAGAAAAGTCTGTTACACTAACTTAATTGAAGTATAATTTCTACTCGAATGAAAAATGCTAAATCTCTATAAACACAAACCTTAAATTTTGAATTTCACAGCATGTTTCACGAAAAACGGCTCATTTCATGGCCTGTGACATTATTTTCATGGCCATGAATTAGGTAGGGCCAAAGCTATAACTGTAACCAATTACTGCACTATTTTTTTGTTTTTTATTTTATTTTACAAATTACAATATTTAAACAACTACAGAATATACACACCATAATGAAATGTATTTTAACATTTAGATTTCTGCATTAATGTGCTGTATGATGTCTGACATTGAAATGTGTGTTACCAGTGGTCTGTTTTGCCTTGATTAGCAAATATAAAGATAAACATATGACAGCTTTTATGTTTTTGTAAAATCTTAGTAGATTTAGGTGTATACACACATACACACACACACTCACACATCTAACTTTAGTGCTGCTAACATGGACAGAGTGTGCTTCTTGACATGAATTATTGGATTTGGAGGGAAAGAACAGCTGATAGCAGGAGAAGTCAAATTAGGATTGGAACTAGCTTCTTAAGCAGTGTTAATTTCTGCTTACGCAGGAGCTCATCAATTGACTGGCCAGTCTAAAGACGTTTCGATCAGGAGCTTAGCGCTATCAACTAACATCTGCACAGTGAATGTTTGTGTATGTGTGTGTGTGTGTGTGTCTGTTTATTAGGATTTTAACGCCATGTTTTACACTTTGGTTACATTCATGACAGAAACGGTAGTTACTCATTATGGTTCATCAGTTCACAATTTAGTGTCTCCAATTCACCTCACTTGCATGTCTTTGGACTGTGGGAGGAAACCGGAGCACCCGGAGGAAACCCATGCGGACACGGAGAACATGCAAACTCCACACAGAAGAGACCTGGATGACAGTGCTATCCACTGAGCCACGATGCCGTGTGTGTGTGTGTGTGTTTGTGTTTGTGTTTGTTCACAATGTACTGATATTGCTTCAACAAATGTATTTTTAAAATGAAGCTTTTCTGTAACATTTTGTATAAAATATATTATATATTAATTCATATGGGGTGCTTTTCTCCTGGGATTTAGGTTTTAAATCGTCAGTGGTGATATCAGACCAGTCGGACATCTCTATGCATACATGATTGGCTGTATTTTACTGGGTGATTGATTGGTGTCCTGTCCAGTGCATTGTGCCCAGTGATTCAAGGGAGACCAGACCCACCGTGACTTTGACCAGGTTAATGCGACAGTAAAAAAATGGAAATAAAATGTACACAGGCCTCTATGCTATGTGTGTGTGTAAATTGATTCCAAGCCTTTGAATGGTATTAACAGTGCAGAGGTGTGGATGATTTATTAGTGGTGGATGATTTATTACATTGTGCTGACGTGCCTCTTATTTAGTAACTTCAATCTACAGTTGTGGATTACATTTAAAGGGGGGGTCCGAATTTAGATTCAAAATATTCCTGTTACAGCGCTGGTGTAGTGTGCCTCATGCATTTATGAACCTGACTTATCTTTTAGTTGGTAATCAGCTTTCTGATGCATTCTGCAGGTCTGAAACGACAGGTAGGAAATGTGCACTTCACAGCTGGTTACAAGACCAACAAATGGAAAGTGTGAGAGAGAAACAGAAGGTGGATGCACTTTTTATCAGCATGAAATATTTTTTAAACTGGCGGCATCAGGCTGCACACAGTGGTTAGGAGAGCTAATAATAGGGTATAGGGCTGCCGTGATTGGTCGACCTAGTCGATGACGTCGACGCATTTGTCAATATTTTAAGTCGATGCATCGTTTTTAAAACTATGTTCATAAATTATTCTTTTTTTAATTTCTACAACGTTTCCATTCATATAATCATTCATATGATTTCCCTCAACACTACTTGCTGCGTGCATGATCTAAGTCGTATTTTGATCCAGTCACTGGTTGAACTGGTTAAAAATGCCGTCTGCAGCAGTCAGAGGTCGATTGTAGAGAGCTTTCAAAGAAAAGCTAAAAGTTTTCCAAGACCCGAATCACCAACAGTTTGGGAATACTTCAAACTGGCACAAAACAAAAAGGGGGTTTGTAGACTGTGCAAAGCTTTGATGGTCTACCATAGCAGCACTAGCGCGATGTTGCTTGTCTGTATTGTTAAGCTTCTTCATCGCGGAGATCTTGGAATACTGCATTTCTTAGCAAGTTCGGTTAGACCGCCGCAAACTTTGCTGCGTTGGGCTCGCGATTTTTGCTGTTGCCGCGGTGCTCAAAGCGCAGAAAGCTTCTCATGTGAAACACTTACCACTTTGTTTACATCGCTTACAATGTGAAGTAAGTTTTGAGTGTAGGTTAGAATCTGGGCTCATTCTGTCGTTACTGTACGTTGGACTTAATGAGACGTGCCCACCTCTATTTTATTTCTGCTATAAGTTTAAGCACTTTGCTTTGTGTATGGAATGCCATAAACACATGTTGTACTTTGTATATTGAGCACTTGAGAATTTGATAATATGGACATAAACCCTGTTTACATTTATTTTTGTGCCATATTATTATGCCATACAGTTTGTTGTTAAAATAAAAGAAGCGTGAATTAGATTTTTTTAAAGGAAAATTAATCGTTTAGATTAATCGACTAATCAATAAAAATAGTCTATAGATGAATCAATAGAAAAATAGTCATTAGTGGCAGCCCTAATAGAGTAATAATAATATTTAACCAATAATAGGGTTACTTTTTAAAATTCACAACAGCAATTAAAGAAAAATAACAAACTAGTAACAAAGTGTGGTTTGAGACGATCTCGAAGCTTCGAATATCAACAAATATACCCTGAACAAGATGTTCTAATTGTCCAAGCAGCCACAGCATGACGATTCTCCAGAACATCCTGTTTTCTTTTTAAACTCTGTTATAAACCTCATTGTGGAAACAAACCAACCGTACTGATAATTGGTACAAAATTATAATAGGCAGTGTAATAACACAGTTGTTCAGTATAATGAGGTAAATACTTCTTAATCACCCTGGTTTTGTTTATGGAATTTTTGCATCATTGTCACTAGTAATCTTCAGTCCTGTCTGGCTTAAGGGGCGAATGCATAATTTTCTACAAGGTGCAATAAAAGATGTCTGTTAGGTTGGAGAGGGAAACGTATCATGTCTGTTGTTCCTTGCTGCTTAATTTCCTGTTGTCTCTTGATCTCATCAACAAAGAAGGTTCTGCTCACTGACAGTGCCTGATCTTCTTTAGATCTGATATCGTGTGGGTGTTCAAAACAGGATCCATCAAACTCGTTATTTTTTGACCTAATGGTAGTGGTGTGGTTTGTAAGTAAAAGCGCATATCTGTCTGTCTGTCTGTCTGTCTGTCCTTCTGTCCGTCCATACATCCATCCACCCACCCAAATAGCTGAATCATATCTGTCTGTCTCTCCGTCCATCCATCTATCTATCTATCTGTCTGTCTGACTGTCTGTCTATCCATCCATCCACCCACCCAAATAGCTAAATCATATATGTCTGTCTGTCCATCTATCTGTCTGTCTGACTGTCTGTCTATCCATCCATCCATCCACCCACCCAAATAGCTGAATCATATCTATCTATCTATCTATCTATCTATCTATCTATCTATCTATCTATCTATCTATCTATCTATCTATCTATCTATCTATCTATCTATCTATCTATCTCTCGCTCTCTCTCGCTCTGTCCGTCCGTCTGTCCATCAATCCATCCATCCATCCGAAAGTGTTCAGACCCCTTAAATGTGTTTATTTTGGAACGTTTTGGATGGGTTGCTGTTATTGTTATTGGTTATCCTTTGACTATTGATAGTCAGTTATGGGTTAAAAGAAATGGACAACATTTGCATTTTTAGTCCAAGCATATTAGTGTTCTTTATTTGGGCTCTTTTAGTATAAGGGTGTTTTCACACCTGTCTGGTTTAACTGGACTTAGGTTTGCCTCCTCTTTGCTGCCTCTTGTTTGGGTAGGTGTGAACACAGTAATCATACTTGGGTGTGGACCAAAAAAACAAAACGCTTGGAGGAGGTGGTCTCGGTCCAGTCCCAATCAAACTCTGAAGCAGTTTGCTTGTGGTGAGAATGTGGTCCAACCTTGATCTGACCCAATCAGAATTTCATTATACGTTCTCAGTATCAGCTTCCTTCTTCTGATCAGTCGTCTGAGGGCTTCTTTGAAAAGTCTGAAGCAGACCAACATTTAAGAGGTGGCCTTAAAGTTGTGATAGATTTATGTAATGGTATGCTCAGATTTTTTTTTCTCTTGGTGAAAAGTGCTTCGAGTTGTGATTAAAACAATCTCATCAACGGATTCAGAGCAAAGTAAATGAACTAAAGATGTAAAAGTGCACGTAGGCGTGATCCAGCCATGTGCGGATTCCAGTTTGATTAATTATACCAAAATCTAAATTATAATTGTGTGCAAAATGTGTGCAACCCACTCATCAAGCAACCAGCAGAGGAAAAAATCTGTCCTGATCAGTTTCACTTTTAAAGAGCTGAAATAAGACAGAACGTTCACTGCAGTGCTGGTGATCTGTATGTTTTACTGGTGCTGCATTAAATCTTCTGAAAACCAGGAGATAACAGATGAAAGGAAAAGAGAATGGATGCTCTCGCACTGACACTCCCAGACTCTGTCTGAAAGGCACTTGCACAGGCTGCTGGTGTAGTGTGGGATGTGACATGTAATGTATTAGTCTTTTATTAGGGATGCTGTCAAATTGAGAACACATGAGTTATGGGCCAGTTTGCCTCTGATGTTTTGGTTCATGTTTATTCATTCATATTGATTTTGAATTGGTTTGCATGTGTGGATGTGGAAATGCAGTTAGGATTTAATTCAGATCAAATGTGTGGTATAATTGTTATATTTTTAACACATAATGCTGTGATTTGTACAGTTGACTGAAAGCAACTTTTCTGTCTTAGCACACTTGTCTTCTTGCTTTTTTTTTTATTACTGTTTAAATTATTTATTTATTTGTTTATTTTAAAACTTAGTTCATTTTTTTAATGCATTTTCTCCTAATTTTCCTCCTGATTTAGCACACTAAATTTTGTCTTCCGCTGCTGAGAGATACCAGATTGCATCCAAGGAGAGCACGTCGCTGTACACGCCTCTTCCGACACGTGTACAGCCCTCCTCTTCTCGCCCCTGCATTCTGCACAGGCGTCTCTTCTGCCAATCAGGGTCCTTACACAGCGTATGAAGACCCACCCATCCACACATAGTCTGGCCCCAACCCTGCAGATACAGTGGCCAATTAGTATCTGCTGCAGGCACTGCCAATTATGCCCGCTAGATGGCGCCCAGCTGACCGGTGGCAACACCGAGTTTCGAACCGACGTTCACCTGGGGGCCTGCACCTGCCATTTTAAAGCAGTAATTCAGACCAGTAAATTAATGATTCCTTTTAGCTTCTCCTATTAGGGGTTGCCACAGCAGATCATTCGGCTGCATATTTGATTTGGTATAGTTTTTATGCCAGATGCCCTTCCTGACACAATCCTCTTATTTATCCGAACCTGGAACCAGCACTAAGGGTGCACTGATATGCCCCAATTCCCAAATGACTAGATTTAATTAATACCATGTGCCTTCTTTGTTTGTGAGGCCAGGCATTGCTGTTACCATTATGCCACACAAGCATACAAAAACTAAGCTGGGCTCTTGGGTACCACTTCAGTCTGTTATGCTTGCTAATCAGGGTTCAAATCTCAGCAGTGCTATCGGTCGACCAGGCATCTACACAGACATACTGTATTTGGCTATGCCTGACTGGTGGTTGGCTAAGGCCCTGCTATGGTTTGGCACCTTGTCCAGGGTATTCCTGTCTTCTCAGTGGAACCACGGCATAGACGTAGGTTCTTGATAATAAACAATGAAGTGAGCTGCTTTTCAAGATTTCTTACTTTCTCCAGGTTGCTTTGATTTGAATGATGACTGGAATATCAAAGAGGTAACTGCTAACTAAACGTGCATGAGGTTTGTTGGAATACTAGTGGGAAACGTGTCAACACCTAACAGTGATTTATTAGGACTGTGATGAGATTTATCAGTTTCAAAAACCAATATATGTTTGTATGTGCATAGTGACTTAGAAATCTAATTGGATTTGGGATCTGAGCGCTGTTATTTAAAGTCAGTGTGACTGATGGCATGTTATTGTAAGGGTGCACACACGTATTTCACTAGATTGAACTAAAGTTTTGCTTTATTGAGTAAAATCTGACTGTCGAGTTGCTTTGTGTCATAGAGCTTAGTAGCTTAGTAGTTTTTATGTCTGAGCGCTTTTTGGCTGTAATGTTTCCATATAAATAGGTATTTTTATTCTTTTGTTGAAAGTGGAAAAGAAAATGAAAAATGTGCAGAAAGCAAGATTTTTAGGGCTATATGACTTGTTTATCTTTTAGTCTGGCAGAGCTGGTTCACCAGTGTTCCAAATTTTCTTTTGTTTGTGTATTATGGCTAGGGTTGGCTGGAGTGTCAGAAGGAACATACCCTGAACAGGGCACCAATCTATTGCAGGACTTTGGCTATCAACCCTCATAGACATATACCTTCATAGACCCTTAGACATAGTCTGTGTACAAACTGATAGTTTGTGTAGCCAGTAGCAAACCCGCATCTCAGCACTGGTAAGCTAACGTAGTAGACTGCTGCTTCACCGAGCGTCAACCCAAACAGGATTTTACCTAAAGTTAAATTCAATTTAAGTGACTTTTCAATTAGCCTTAAATGTGTGGCGCTCAGGTGGTGCAGCGGTAAAACACGCCAACACGCCAGCACACCAGAGCTGGCATTTCGAACTTGTCGGTTTGAAACTCAGCTCTGCCATCCGGCTGGGGTGGGCGCCTACATGAAGAACGATTGGCTTGTTGGTTATACTGGGTGGGAAGCCGGATAGGGACTCTCTCATAAACTGATGCAATTATGACCTCTGCTGGCTGATTGATGGCGCCTGCACAGAGACGGGGAAAGCGTGCGTTGATCAGGGTGTGGCTCCCCGTACACAAAGCTGATCCGCATATGAACTCGCCTCATGCCAGTGAAAAGATGCAGTCGGCTACTGCACTTGTGTCGGAGGGGGAGTGTGTTAGTTTCGTTCTCTTCAATCGAAGCGGCGATCGGCATCAGTGGAGAGGAAGCATAATGCAATCGGGCAACTGGACGCGCTAATGTTGGGAGAAAAAAGGGAGAAAATTAGTAAATAAAATATATTTAAAAAATTGCTTTAAATGTAAAAAAAAATAAAAAATCATCAACAAAAATAAGAATATTTGTTTGTAGTTTTCCAATGTTATCATGCTTAAAAGCAATAAACCCTCCTGGCTATACCTATTTTTTTTTTTTTTTGATGTGTTGTGTTTGTGAGGTTTTTCTGTCTAACTTGATTTCCTATTTTTTCCCCCTTTTCTTTCATGTATCCAGGCAACAGCTGTCTCGGGCAAATTTTGACTCACCCCCGATCTCCCCCAAGACCCCGTCAGTGGCTATCAAAGGCAAAGCAGCGAGACAGAAAGCTCTCAAAAAAGAGGGCACGCCTCTGACTCACTTTTTCCAGAAACGAGTCCCCAACAATCCTGCCACAGAGGTGAAGAAAGGCTCTGGTCCTCTTCACCCAGTAAAACAGGAGCCCATGGAAGTGTGTCTGCAGGGAGACTTCCTGCCTCAGAGTGTACAGACCATGACCTCAGCAGTGAAAGAGGAGAAGCTGGACGGGGCTTTTCCTTCCACGTCCCGGGATATTGTAGTCAAAGGTACTGCACAGATACCAGTATGAGTGTGATGTTCAGAATATAGATTTTCTTTCTTTGTTTTTTTGTTAGAGTGCACAAGATTGCTCACTCACTCACTACTTTCTTAACCGCTTATCCAATTAGGGGGGGTGGGGTGCTGGACCCTATCCCAACTTTTCAATGGGCGCAAGGCACACGGTGTAACACCTGGACGGGGCACCAGTCCATTGCAGGGCAGAAACACACACACATACAGTGTCTCCAATTAACCTGACTTCATGTTTTTGGCTATGAGACTGTGGGAGGAAACCGGATCTCCCGGAGTAAACCCACGCAGACACGGGGAGAACATGCAAACTCCACACAGAAAGGACCCGGACCGCCCCGCCTGGGGATCGAACCCAGGACCTTCTTGCTGTGAGGCGACAGTGCTACCCACCGAGCCACCCGTGCCGCCCTCCAATTTAGTTCTGGCTTTTTCCACTACAATACAATCACATTCAATGTGCAATTTTGTGTTGGCCACACTACACTCATACATCCATGATAAAGCATGCAGATGTTGATCACTATACTGGGCTTGTGTGTAGGGATGCATTCTGCATTCCTTATAAATAATTTTGTAAGAGAGTTTATATAACTATTTATTAAAGATCTTTAGGTCATTTCAGTGCACCAACACTTCATCTCTCTTATTGAACATATGGAGATGTTGCAGCTCATTAAACATGCAGTTGTGGTTGCCTTTAATTAGCCTGCACTGCAAGTAGGGGCTAATCATTTCTCAAAAGGCTTAAATCCTTCCGCTGTGCTATACTAATAGGTACTGAATTTAAATGATGCCATTTCTCATGCCTTCTTCTGACTCTTCATTTACATTGTATATGCCAAGGTAGCAGTGCTATCACACCTAGTGCACTGTTATGAAAGTGTACTATTATTGTTCTTCTCCCCCCGGTCTAGTCAGATCAAATTCGCTATGGTAATTTATCAGACAGGGTGGCATGAACGCTCGGTGGGTAGCGCTGTCACCTCACAGCAAGAAGGTCCTGTGTTCCATTCCCAGCTTGAGTGGTCCGGGTCCTTTCTGTGTAGAGCTTGCTTGTTCTCCCAGTGTCCATGTGGGTTCCTCCCACAGTCAGGTTAATCGGAGGAACGTAAATTGCCCTAAGTGTGTGTGTGTGTGTGTGTGTGTGTGTGTGTTTGCTTGCCCTGTGATAGGCTGGCGACCTGTCAGGAGGGTTTTTCTACCTTTTGCCCAGTAAATTCTACCCATCACAACCCTGAGTAGGATAAATCAGACCATTCATTAATGAATTCGTGAATGCATAAATTTCTCTGCCGCACACACCTCCTGCATTCTGGTCTGGAAGAGCCACAGCCTGGCAAGCGCCCCCCTCTGACATACTCATACATTCCATCTGAAAGCATTAAACTGATGAAAACATTTTTAGGGTTAGGATTAAAACACATCTCCTTTAATTGTGTGTGTTTTTAAGTTGCCACTGTAAAACCGTAACATCTGCTTATGGTAAAAACTGCTTAGGGCAGTTGTAGCCTAGCGGTTAAGGTACGGGACTAGTAAGCAAAAGGTTGCCGGTTCAAACCCCAGTACTGCCAGGTTGCCACTGTTGGGCCCTTGAGCAAGGCCCTTAACCCTCATTTGCTAAGTCTGTATACTGTAAGTCGTTTTGGACAATTAATACTAAACACTGAAATACTGAAAATGTAAATGTAAAAAACTAGACCATTCAGTGATGAGCTGTTGTCCTGTTCTGTGTGTTGCAGTGGAGTGTCCAGTGTGCAGCGTGGTAGTGCCTCAGCAGCACATTAACAAACATCTGGACACATGTCTGAGCAGAGGGGAGAAGAAGGAGAGCCTCCGAAGGTTTGAAGATTAAATTCTACGATTAAAGGCTAAATGAATTTCAGCTTTTATGGAACACAGTTACATGTTACTGCAGTGAAAGCTCAGGTGTATACTACATGCTCAAAAGGAACTACAACCCTAATACTGACTGCCGTCCTTGTCCCTGTCATTGGAGGTGGGAGGGGCACACATCAGTGCACTCTTAGTGATAGTTCCAAGCCCAGATAAACAGGAGGGTTGTATAATGAAGGGCATTCTGTGTATCAAATCAAATACAAGGATAAAGTGTCCACTGTAGCGTCACCTAACAAGCAGCCGAATTTGTGGTTTGAAATGTGTTTAAAATATTGAAATGCCAGGGCTCCATCGTAACAGTTTCTCATAGAAGACCAATTTCTTTTTTTTTTTTATTTGCTCTGACTCTAAATCCTGCATGCAAGCTTTTGAGTCCATGAGAACAGATCACCCAATCATCCAAGAACTGCAGGATTCCCAGTCATAGTGGCATAGAAGGCAATGAAAAAGCAGATAGCTTGGCGAAGGAAGCGAGAAACAAAGAGATTGCTTGGAGATACATCCCAATAACTGATGCCTACCCCGAAATCAAAGATTACTGCAGAATAAAATGGCAAGAAGATTGGTCCAGCAATTCCCACAAACTGCCAAACTGCATGAAATAACTCCCCACATTGAAGTTAAACACAACCGAGACTTCTTAAACAGGCAAGACCAGACCATTATAACCAGGTTGCCGAATTGGTCATACTTCCCTCACTCACCGACACCTCCTGGTTGGCGAGCAGGCACCAACCTGTTCATTTTGTGCTACAACCCTACAACCAGTTAAACATATTTTGTTAGAATGTCCTAGAATTTCAGCCATCAGAGACGATTTCTATAGGGTTGAGAACATGAAAGAATTGTTCGAGAAAAGTCCCCTATTTAAAATTCTGAACTTTTTAGTCAGACTTGATATAAAACAAATGATCTGATCAAATAATGATGTACAATTTCAATATCTGTCTTTGCCATAAATATAGCCAGTTATGGAGCTGATATGGAAATAAACCCAAACAAACAAATCTTTTTTTTTTTTTTTGCAAGTAGCCTAGTGGTTAAGGTACAGGACTAGTAATCCGAAGGTTGCTGGTTCAAGCCCCACCACTGCTAGGTTGCTGCTGTTGGGCTTTTGAGCAAGGCCCTTAACCCTCAATTGGTTAGACTGTATACTCTAACCGTACTGTAAGTCGCTTTGGATAAAGGCGTCTGCTAAAATGCCAAAAATGTAAATTTCTTTTTTTCCCAATCTATTCATATCCAGTTACCTGATCACATATTGCTTTCTCTATTGTTGCTGACCTCCATTTTTAACCAAGGAGAGCTGTGATTTATACACGCCCCCTCAAACGTGTGCAGTAGTCGTCCACTTCTTTTCACTTGCATGAGGCGGGTTCATATGAAAATTCCTGCTGTGCATGGAGATGCACCGATCTCCGTTATCCCCTGCCTCTGAGTAGGCGCCTTTGCTCAGCCAGCAAGAGGTCATAATTGCAGCAGTTATGAGGAATCTCCTCTGGAACTCCCTTCCTTGAATAAGCCAGTTGTTGTCCCCCTTACAAATTGTGAAGTACAAGTAAACCTCCAATTATCAGAAATGGATACTTCACTGCCTTAAAAGCTTGCATTTTTTGATATAGCCCTAAACTGAGATGAACAAACACACTTATTTAAGTCAAGGGTGTGATGTACCATTTCGGTCTGTCCGTTCATCTGTCCTCATTTACCATTTTTCCTGACATCATTCCAGCTCTATTAATTCATCGTACAGAAACGTAGGCCTGTAAGTAAACACACGTCCACACGCTCCTCACAGATGAATGCTGTCCCATGTTTGCTTCTGTTTTGAGGGAGCATAGCGCTCCTGTCTAAAAACAGACTGATGCTCGGTTTGGTTTTCTAAATTACCGGGTGAGTTTGAAGAGCTCACTGATTACCACGGGCTGATCCAATCCTACCCAGTATGTACCCAGTATCTTCTTTCTTTTTTCAAAGCTTTGTAGTATGTTGTGCTCTTTCATCTCCCCATGAACTGAATAAAGTATAAAGAATAAAGTTTTTTTTATATAAATTGAGAGTATGCAGCAGGTTGAGGAGAGCCTGGAAAGATGGAGGTGTGCATTAGTGTGAATGGGAGTGACAGTTAGCTGGAGTAAAACAGAGTGCAGGTGCATTAATGACAGGGAGGGTGGTGGAGAGGTAAAGTTGTGAGGAGATCATGTGATTAAAGTGGATGAGTTTTAATACTTGGGTATAGAGGTCAGGTGTTCCTATACATGTTTTATAGTAATATAGTGTTAAATTGGGTTTAGTGTTTAAAAAAACCTGCATTTTATCCTTAAAATTGTCGTTCGGCAGGTAACTTCTCTGATCAGATGTTCTCTAACTTGCTTTTCATTTTTCTTTGATGAACGCTGTAATGTAGTTCACGTAACTTCAGGTTTCTTGCTGACACCCAGTTTGTAGCATTGTTTAAGAGGATCTGTATTGTGTATTAAAACCATATTATCTTTCCCATAGGTCTGACCAGCTAGGCCTCCCCTGTTCTGCATTTGTAGTGCCCAAGTGAGTGTCCAAGATTATTTTGAATTAATGAACACTTCTCATACAGCTGTGACTGTACTTTGGGGGATGATAAAAGTCTGTCATGTTCCCTGTGATGGTAGCTGTAAAAGCTTGGCATGCTTTGCACTGCAGATGTGCCTTCTTTTCCGGCTCATTTAAATCCACGCTTGTCTGTGTTTTTTTAGCACTTGCTTCCATTCTGGATCTCTCTGGATACAGCCACTTCTCGTGCTTATACTATGGAGTATGAAGAGTTAATTCAGTTGCACGGTTAACGCTGTTAGTGTTGTGCTTTTGTTTATTGTGAATACTCATGTCACGTTAACTAAAAAAAAAAAGGGTAGTTGTAACCTAGCTGTTACAGTACTGGACTAGTAATCTGAAGGTCACTGGTTCAAGCTAGGGCTGCGCGGTATATCGTAAATATCGATATATTTAATTACACTTTTTATACAATGTTAAAAATGACCATATTCGATATATCAAGTATGGATAAAATACACAGGTTACCATTTGAGAACGTTTAAAACACAAAAACGCTAACGGAACGCTTTCCTTCGCGTATGAGCATGGAAACTGAATCACTGAGTCAATGAGTCAGAAACGACTCTTTTCAGACGAATTATTGATTGGAATCTAATCAGAAAACTGTGCTCCTATCTATGGTAAAGATTTATTCATTTGGCTCACTCTGTGGGCAAAACAACTCCGGTTCAAGAGATTCAGATGTATAAACCAATCAGAGCTTCCGAATTTAATTTTGGGCGGAATCTTTCTCTTCATTGGTTGCTGTATAATTGACAGATAAGTGAACGAATTACCAGTTTCAGCTTTCAACCGCGACAGCCGAGAGAATAAATGAAGTTAAATCTAAGACGGTTTTTATTAGTTAGGTGGAAAAACACAGTTAAATATGGATTTTTATATTCTGGAAATATTCTGGAAATATACAAGATGGCCTCCAAGGTGCGGTTATGATTTTATGCTGCTGTGTGGTTGATCTGGGTCGCGGTGCTGCTGTTTACAGTGTGATTTCATTTTGCAATGATAGCAAAGCATCATCAAATATTAAACGTTTTCGGGATTTTTTTGATCCTCATTAATTTGAAGTTAAACGGAGCATAAATGTGATTGAGATTGTGCTGGTTTGTTTAATATAAATGTTGTCAATATGAATACAAATACAGCCTGTAATAATACAAAATATAAACACTAATTAGTCAGAATGTATCAGAACTACAATGTTTTGTGATTTTAAGATAACTTATGAACAATATAAGGTAAAATACAGGCATGGTCTGCCATTGTACTTTAAGTTTACATTATATCGCATCGTATCATATATCGCCACTTCTCAAAAGCATATTGAGATATTAGGTTTTTTTTAGCCATATCGCCCAGCCCTAGTTCAAGCCCCACCACTGCCAGGTTGCTGCTGTTGGGACCTTGAGCAAGGCTCTTAACCCTCAATTGCTCAGACTGTATACTGGCACAGTACTGTAAGGTTTGGGTAGAGGCGTCTGCTAAATGCTGAAAATGTAAATGTACAAAAAAGTAATTAATCGTGCACCATACCAGGTTGAAATTTTTTTTTAATATATATATATATATAGCTTGTTGGATCGCCTCCAAAGAGATTCGGCCAAATCCCAGCGTTACACCATTCATCTAAGTCGTGCCAAGCTGAAAGATTACACTAAATCAGAAACATGCTCATTATAATGGAGTTTGTTTATGTCAGTGTGTTTCTATGTAGTCCAGGTTTACTCCACCTTGGCAACCGAGGCCAGCCTGATTTTGTGGCCGAATTTTTAAGCAGGACTGATGAATGTGGTTGTGAGTCAGCATGCTGCTGACCTTAAGCGTATCCCACCAATCCGCATGCATGCACTTCTAGAGAGATTGATGACAGATGAATAGAAACTTGATGCCCACTGTTTTGGGCTGTGTGTGGCTTAATAGGCTTTTGGTGAATAAATAGGGTTGATTGAATTTTCACATCAATGTTACTTTTTGTTTAGAAACTTTATCATGTCTTATTGGTCTGTTCAGTGTGGTAAAAGAATGTTAGTGTTGGACACAGAACATTGGTATTGGCCTTTAAATGGGATGGGACAACATTGCTAGAAACATAAAAGTAATTGTTACACAAGACAACAGAAAAATACACCGATCAGCCATAACATTAAAATCACCTCTTTGTTTTTCCACTCACTGTCCATTTTATCAGCTCCACTTACCGTATAGAAGCACTTTGTAGTTCTACAATTACTGACTGTAGTCCATCTGTTTCTCTGCATGCTTTGTTAGCCCACCTTTTATGTTGTTCTTCAATGGTCAGGACTCTCCCAGGACCCCCACATAGCAGGTATTATTTGGGCAGTCGATCATTCTTAGCACTGCAGTGACACTGAGTGGATCAGACACAGCAGCACTGCTGGAGTTTTTAAACACCTCACTGTCACTGCTGGACTGAGAATAGTCCACCAACCAGAAATATCCAGCCAATAGCGCCCCGTGGGCAGCATCCTGTGACCACCGATGAAGGTCTAGAAGATGACCAACTCAAACAGCAGCAATAGATGAGCGATCGTCTCTGACTTTACATCTACAAGGTGGACCAACTAGGTAGGAGTGTCTAATAGAGTGGACAGTGAGTGGACACGGTATTTAAAGACTCCAGCAGCACTGCTGTGTCTGATCCACTCATACCAGCACAACACACACTAACACACCACCACCATGTCAGTGTCACTGCAGTGCTGAGAATGATCCACCACCCAAATAATACCTGCTCTGTAGTGGTCCTGTGGGGGTCCTGACCATTGAAGAACAGGGTGAAAGCAGGTTAAAAAAGTATGTAGAGAAACAGATGGACTACAGTCAGTAATTGTAGAACTACAAAGTGCTTCTTAAAAAAAGTGGAGCTGATAAAATAGACAGTGAGTGTAGAAACAAGGAGGTGGTTTTAATGTTTTGGCTGATCAGTGTGTATATATAAATACATATATATATAATTCATGCCCTGAGTATGAACTAATTCTCTATGCTGATCTGACTCTGGTGCTCAGAATAGCTGTTCTGACTCTGCTAACAGGCAATGTTAAATGCCAAAGGTGTGACAGTGGTTTAACATTTTTAGATGTCACATTTACATATAGATAAAAACGTATAAGTAAATTAAGTGGAAAATCTAATGTAGTTCTGATCCATCCTTTTTGGAAAGTATCAACTCTGGAACCGATGCTCAATATTAAATTATTACATTCCTTTAAATATTTAAGATATGTTCATTCTTGTTGGGGCATTGACCTTTGTCGGTGCTTGGTGATTTCTCTTTAGTCATATAAATAGGTTTAGTGTGACTGTACCCATAATAATTACATGGTCACCTGCTAAGCCACCCAATAATAGATCTGCTGTGAATTGGAAGCTGTTGAAACGTATGCAATAGGGTGGCTGAAAAGGTTTTATCAAGACTAGCGTAAACCTTCTTGTGTCTCGAACTACATGTCCAATCCTTCTAACTATTACATTTAGGTGTTTCAGCTGTACACAATCAGTTACACAAAATAAACCATTTGCTTAGAATTTTAAACCTTGTGGTGACTGTTATTGAAAAGCCCTTTTCAGTACCAGCATGACCAGCATGTACCGTGCATAAATAGAAGTCCATAATGACATGGTTTTGGAAATGGACCCCACTGACGAGCTTTGAGATGGATTAAGATGCTGATTGCAAGCCAGGTCTTCTTCTAATTTAAACATTAGTGCATAACAGGATTAGGTGAAATTGTGCTAGATTCGTATTCTATAAATAGGCTGGTAATTCTAAAAATACATTATGATTATTTTTGTAGATTAGATCCTTCTGATGTAATATGATTTGCAATTATTGTAGAATCAATTTATGTACAACTTACACATGTTAATATGAGTGGTCTGTGCTTGTATTAAAACATTGTAAAACATAGTTAGCACATTTTTGTGAACAATTTCAGTCATTTGGCATAATTGCTTTCCTGTTAGATGTTAGAAATGGCTGTTAATAATTTTTATAAACCACCATCACAGTAATATAATAAATATAATTTTTTATTAATTTTTTTACTTTTTTGTAATTTCTCCCCCAATTTTCTCCCTTATCTGGTCCCATATCCAATTACCCTGACGCTTCCCCTCTACTGATACTACCCTTCGACACGTGCGCAGTACCGACTGCATCTTTTCACCTGCACGAGATGAGTTCATATGAGGATCAGCTCTGTGTACGGAGAGCCACACCCTGATCAACGCATTATTTCTCATTATTTACGCAGGCGCCATCAGTCAGCCAGCAGAGGTCATAATTGCATCAGTTTTGAGAAGCCCTTGTCCGGCTTTCCCACCCACCCTTTCTAACCTAACAGTTAATCAATGTTCGAGTAGCCACCCAGCCCAGCCGGATGGCAGTGCCGAGATTCTAAACGATGTGTTCAAAGTCCCAGCTCTGGTGTGCTAGCATGTTTTACCACTGTGCCACCTGAGCGACCAATAAATATAATTTTTTAGTAAAGTAAATGTAATTTTGATGTACGTACCCTTTATACATGTGGCATCAAGTCTTTTACTACACTTAAATATTGAAATTCTAGCAGTTCTGTTCTAAAACTGACCTCTCTTTCTTGTGTGTGTGTGTGTGTGTGTGTGTGTGTGTGTGTGTGTGTGTGTGTGTGTATGTGTCAGCTCTCGGAAGCGCAAGGCAAAGCTGGTGTACACCCTTCTGAACATGTCTGAGCTGAAGAGACACTTGAAGGAGTGCCATCTATCTACACAGGGCCCTAGAGAGCAGCTTATTAGGCGGCACCAAGAGTTCACACACGTCTACAACGCACAGTGTGATGCCCTCAACCCCAGATCAAGTACGTCTGTCTGATTTTGTCTTTTATTCTGTTTCTGCATTTTTTTAGATTTCTTTCTACTATTATCAGTTAAATACAGATTCTAAATAAGTAAATCATTTAGATTAAGATTAAAGTATTTCATGAAAATAAATAAAGGAAGAATTTTATCTCGATCTAGTTTGAGGTACCATGGGGCACTGCTGCAAATAACTTGGAATGCTAAGCTCTCTTGGAAAATGTTTTTGCTTTTAGATCAATGTTTTTCATGTCAGAAAGGACCCAATATGAAAATATTCCATGGCTCCGAGGGTCATCAGTGTCTTGATTTTGCTTTGTGTTTTTGGGATTTGTTGCCTTATTTGGAAAAGTTTGTCCCATTTCTAAACCAGTGTAATGATTCAGGACGCTTTCATGGATCGGCTTATTTACTTCAAACCACTGATGGCATATTGGCCAAGACACGCGGTTCACATCGAATCAGTGTTTCTAAATTCAGTTAAACTGCTAATGTGCTGTTTAGTTCTGAGACTGTGAGAATACTGCAGTGGTGCTGATGGGAATTGGTCTCTCTAGGTAACGTGTTTCTTGTAGGCACAGAGGATTGTGGGTACCAAGCTCTTAATATGGACACAGTTTTTGCAGCAGTTTTTGCTAGTCTCAACCCACCCAGGTCACAGACTGGCCATCAGGCAAAAGATACAAGACCATCAAGACATGCACGAACAGACTGAGGAACAGCTTCCCCAGAGCTGTAGCCTCTATTACACCCCCGCCCCCACACACATCTATAGCTGCTGAAGACAGCAAACCACCAAACTGTCTTGTACCCTTACCCTTGTATCATACTCTAAATAAGGGGCTCATCTGTAAAAAAGGCTGGTGCCTACAAGAGATACAAAAGATTATGACAAGCTACATCTTTGTACTCGGTTGAAACTGAGCATTAAACTAAGAAAGCTTCAATATCACATGAGGGAATTAACAGGATTGACAAAATGGGTCATTTAATATTTTATTTCACAATCAAAACCTCTTCAAGTAGTAACATTATTAAAAAAAACGAGTGTTTTTATTTGCAAGTTTGGGCTTGTCAGCAAATGTAACCGTTTTCTGTACACGAATCGAGATGTTATATTGACATGTTAGCGCTGTCCCACCTCATTCCATTGGTTTTAATGGCAAGATGCTAAATGCTAAACGCAAAACCCGATGGAATCGCTAAGTAGTGCGTTCGAATAACCTGCCTTATAAAAGTTAATGACTTATAAGAATCCTCTCTACTGAGGCAGCTGCATATGTAGGTAGTAAGACAGCAAGGCGGCTCCCTAGGTAGATGTCACTGGTGGATATGTCATGGAAAATGAGAACGTGTGAATTTTCGTTTTGTCAAGTAGCAAAAAAGTTGTAGCATGACGTATTTGATTTAATTTGCATTAATTGACATCGCGCGTCCTGCGATGTGACTATTGCGCATGCACACATCGCGATGACGATGCTGAAACGATATATCGTGCAGCCCTAATATATACACACACCGATCAGCCATAACATTAAACCCACCTCCTTGTTTCTACACTTACTGTCCATTTTTTCAGCTCCACTTATACCATATAAAGCACTTTGTAGTTCTACAATTACTGACTGTAGTCCATCTGTTTCTCTGCATGCTTTGTTAGCCCCCTTTCATGCTGTTCTTCAATGGTCAGGACCACTACACAGTGTAGGTATGGTGGATCATTCTCATCACTGCAGTGACAATGACATGGTGGTGGTGTGTTAGTGTGTGTTGTGCTGGTATGAGTGGATAAGAAACATCAATGCTGAGTTTTTAAACACCTCACTGTCACTGCTGGACTGAGAATAGTCCACCAACCAAAAATATATACAGCCAACAGCGCCCCATGGGCAGCGTCCTGTGACCACTGATGAAGGTCTCAAAGATGACCAACTCAAACAGCAGCAATAGATGAGCGATCGTCTCTGACTTTACATCTACAAGGTGGACCAACTAGGTAGGAGTGTCTTAATAGAGTGGACAGTGAGTGGACACGGTATTTAAAGACTCTAGCAGTGCTGCTGTGTCTGATCCCCTCATACCAGCACAACACACACTAACACACCACCACCATGTCAGTGTCACTGCAGTGCTGAGAATGATCCACCACCCAAATAATACCTTTTATTATTGCTGCTGGTTTTATTGAGAGCTACCAAACAAAGTCTATCCTGTCTTATTTTTACATCACATGTTGTGTTCACTCCTGACACTTGAACCTGATCACATCGAAAACCTTAGTCCACTATATGAATTGTTGTATCCATTGTAGCTTTAATATTACTTTCTATAATCATTTAAGTCTGTATTTTGTCAAATGCACATTTTCATCTGCCTGTGTGAAACTGTGGATAAGCCAGATATTACTCATCATCGTCATCATCATCATTCTCTTTCGACTGTTCCCATTAGCAGTTGCCAAAGCAGATCATTTGTCTCCATCTTGTCCTGAACAAAGTCTGTAGTGATTGAAGCCAAGTCCAGACTACACATTTCTAAGCCCCGTTTTGGGGAGGTGCGTGAGCTTTCCCTTATTTGGTGATCCCGTCTTGTTTGTCCTTAAGTGAGTGGTTGAGCGATCACCAGTCAGTTGCCAGAACTTTATTTTCCTGCATGTCTGAAAATCAGTCATGGGATTTCAAACAACTAGGCAAGCATGTAGAAGCATAGAGAGCAACCGTAAGGTTTGGGACACAGCCAGGAGATTGTTTAGGTAAGCTTGTCAGCATTGTCCCGATGGACGCCGCACCGTTGAAATGAATGGTAAGCACCGATTGTTGAACACACGGATGCTGGGATGTAGGTGTGATTTGTGTATGGAACATATTACGTGTTAATCGATCGTCTAGTCAAAACAGAGTACCTCAGAAGAAATCTCTACAGTGATGGTGAAGTGAATGATGG
The DNA here is from genome assembly GCF_030014385.1 of Trichomycterus rosablanca. Lineage (NCBI taxonomy): Eukaryota > Metazoa > Chordata > Actinopteri > Siluriformes > Trichomycteridae > Trichomycterus > Trichomycterus rosablanca. The sequence goes on along the minus strand of NC_085993.1, from coordinate 41,809,803 downwards.
GTAATTTTGGATGAAGTGTGACTTTACTGTTTACATGCTGCTAAGAGAACTAAATTGACCAGCAGGCCTTTTCTCTAAATGTGTGAACTTGAGAACGACACGAATCGAGGCTTTTTTCTGTACTGGCACCCAAGTGGTGGAACAAAGTTCCCCTGTCTGTTTGAACATCTGAGTCTCTCACCATTTTCAAAAGACGATTAAAGACCCACCTCTTTATTAAGCACTTAAGCTAAGAACTGACATGCACTCTCTAACCTTCTATAGCATCTTATTTATTTAACAACGTCATCTGAGAGAACTACCATCCTCTGCTGAGGGAACTAAATTGACCAGTAGGGCTTTTCTCAAAAATAGCTGTTATGGATTCAGCTGTTAGGATAAACCCTCGGACTGGGGCGCTCTGGTGGTTCAGCTCATTACTGAGCTAGCACACCACTGTAGAGTGTTTGACCGTGTGAGTTTTAATCTCAGCAGAGCCACTGACTTGGCCAGGCGTCCACACAAACACCGTTTGACCGTTTGACCCAGGGAAGGTTGGACTTGCGCTCTCTGTCTGAGTTTGGGGGTTGGGGGTCACACAACACTGGGAACCCAACACTGACAGGCAATAAGAAACGACCGCAGATCGGACACGTTTCGGAGGGCGTGTGGGGTGATCCTGCTCTCCTTGATCAGTTTGGAGGAAGTGCAAGCAGCCACGGATTCACAGACGGAAATTAAAAATGACTAGATTGGGAGATAAAGGGGGAAACATTCAGGAAAAGGCTCAGACTACAAGGTGGGCAGAACATTTGATTGAATTCTTTTGGACAGCATTTATTGTCAGTGTTTTTTCTTCAAAGACCTTTTCCAGTCATTGCATCAAACGATTGTCTGGACCTGAATGACCTGCTGTTACTGTCGTCCCGCAGGTTTCTTGGCACTAAATTTAGCGTCACTTTAGTCAGAATGGTCCTTCATATGTCCTTAATCGTGGTTTCTCCGTTTATTGTTATATGCTTTTGTCTTGCTGACAGGTGAGGACATTGCTAAAGAAGTTGAGAGCAACGAGAAGACCAGGATCCAGCTGGAGAACAAAAGGAAACGCGTACGTACGGAGTTTTGTCTAGCTTGCATGCTCGCTGAATATTTCTAGCATAAATCAGTTTTTTCATCTATATCCTTGTTGATTTGCTCTATTTTTAATTGCAGCCGATAGTCATCACCAAAAAGCACACAGCCGAAGAGATCGAACAGTTGAACACAGACTACCGTAAGTTGGCACGTTATTGAAGTCAAGTGGAAGAATTCAACTTGCTGTTTTCTGATTAGAGGCTCTCCATGCTTAACACTGTTCTTGTGAAGCAACTGGATACTGAATTATTGCCGAAACAGCATGCCATCTACTCACATTCCGATAGTCATGTGTTCCATTAGACACTGTTTCCCATGAGGAAATTGGATTTTGGAATAGACCAAAAGAATTCATTCTCATTTCCCTTCTTCAGCTGTTTTTAGAACAAAGAAAAACAAAATTAGAAGAAAATCATGCTTGAAATATGACACCTGATAAAGCTTCTCAACTAGTGTGCTCCAGTTTAGCGTTGAATAGAGTTGGGTATTGTTTGTATTTTTGCAGTTCTGATTCCGATTCATATTCTGCTCATTGATTCCAGTTCTGTGCTGACTGAACATTTATACAACTATAATAAATATTAAACAGTGACATATCATACGAGTCTTTACTGAAAAAAAATAAAAGTCCGTCTGATAGATAGAATATGAAGGTGTCCATGAACTTTTGGTCACTTGTTCTTACTTTGACAGCTGTGTTCAACAGAGTTACACATCCCAGCAATAGTTAACCACAGCACCTGTGTAAACAGGTTTTATGTCCCCACCAACCCCAGTACCCTAACCATTGGCTATAGGCTAGGCTCATAAATAGTTTTCATTAAGCCCTACTATTAAAATTGAATCAAGTTTAGAAATAGGCTCCCATTTCTCACGTCTTTTCCAACCACATACAGTATATACTAGCCCATTTCATAGAATAAACTGGAAGCTTTACTCTGACTGTCTGTGTGATGAGTTCCTCCCAGTGTGCACTTATGCCTAGTTCACACTACACGATTTTTGCCCTGATTTTCGCTCGGCGACTGGTCGGCGATTGATTTTCCGGGTCGGGAGCAACTCAGCGTTTGCTCGGCGATCAAAACTCGGCTCTCAGTCGCTAAGTGTGAACTATCCAACAACTCGACCCGACCGGCTCGCCGAGCACTCGGCGACTGGATTGAGTTTTCTAGCACGCCAGATATCTGATCTCAGACGGGCAACTGGGAATGAGTGACTTGTCGAACAGCCAATGAGAACACAGGATACAGCGTGAGGGGAAATGCAGGAGAGGACAGGGGCTTAATTAATATAGTTTATATCAGGATACACCGGCACACACACGTTTTTTACAGTATTTCTGATTTGATCGTCCTCTACTTAACATAATACCCACGCTGCATTGCAAAACTTACTACAGAACAAGCCATATACTGTTTGTGTTGCCAAATCCACTCAGATTCATTTATTTTTCCTCCTTGATATTACGCTGCACATCAGCGCACAAACCCTTTGATCTCTCGCTACTTGTTGACGTTCATTTTTTTGGACGTGGTATCATTAAACTTCTCGTCACTTCTCACGTGTGTTTTTGTAAAAAAAAAAAAGAAAAAAAAGAAAGAAAGAAAAAAAGGGAGACCAGAGAAGCTCGTCTGCGATTCCAGTTGGTGATGGATCGTGTAGTGTGAAACCCCCTATCGCCGATCAGTCGTGTAGTGTGAAATATACACCGACTGAAAGACTCCCGAGTGCAGGAGATTCAGTCGTATAGTGTGAACTGTACAGCGACCTGACGACTTGGAAAGTCGTGTAGTGTGAACTTGGCATTAAGATCAGGACTGCTTCTCTCATATTCAATAAATGACACTGGAGTAGAAGATCTGAGCAGCAAGATTTTCTTCAAAAGATGTTCTAACAAAAGGCTAGAACCAAAGTGTGTTCAGTGCACAACCCATAGCTGCCAAGGTTAGTACGTAAAACAGAGGGTGTGTTTAATATGAATGCAACTAAACAGTTCTTGTTAAGGAAAATCAGCATATCAGCCTTTTCTGGCTATCAGCCTTTTCTGGCTATCAGCCTTATTGTCGTTTTCTTATACAAGGTGAAGCCACACGTTTGACCAATTACCGCCTTCTTTTTTGCACCGTCTTAAAATTAGCCATGCATGCTAGCTCTGTTGTGTTGATGCATGACGTATTAACTTTGACTAGTCCTGTCAGATATTTCTGTTTGGCCTTGCAGATTTTATATATAGCAACATAAAAATAATTCTTCACCTCATCGAATTTACAATTTTTTATGCATTTCTCCCTTTTTCTCCTGATTTTTTAGCGCGTCCAATTTTTACCCAATTGCGTCATGCTTCCTCTCTACTGGTGCTGACCCCTGCCCCGATTTAGGAGAGCGAACTGACACACGCCCCCTCTGACACGTGTGCAGTAGCCGACTGCATCTTTTCACCTGCACGAGGCGAGTTCATATGCGGATCAGCCTTGTGCATGGAGAGCCACACCCTGATCGCATTATTCCTCTACTCTGTGCAGACGCCATCAATCAGCCAGCAGAGATCGTAATTGCATCAGTTATGAGGTCACTATCCGGCTCCCTCCCTGGATGGACAACAGCCAAAAGTTGTTGATATAGCCGCCCAGCCCAGCTGGATGGCAGAGCTGAGATTCGATACGATGTATTCGAAAGCCCAGCTCTGGTGTGCTAGCGTACAAATTTACTTTTTATTTAATAGAGAAGCAGGGATTTTTGGCAGCAAGCTGTGACATTATTTTATATGGAGTGTGGCAGTGCTGCTTACCTTGAGCATCTTGCACATTTACCACTTTGACGTTCGTTTTGAATGTGTCGCCAGCTAGTCAAATCATTTATAAGTGAAGTAAAGACATGGCAGAGAGAAACTGATTTTCACTGTTTTACACAAGCCTGAACTGTTGAGTATAACATTACATTTAACATGACATGAGAAAAATACGGCATGGCAACTAGTTATGATCGTTTTCATTTTTCACTCTAAAACACATTTCATACAAAACTGCATGTGAAGAAACAGTCAGTCAGTATTGAGTACTGTTTATTATCTCAAGCTTGGCACACAGTGGCGTATCATGTGAAAGGCCTACCTAATTTCAACAAATGTAAAAGCTACCTGATGTTAGGGCTGCCACTAACGACTGTTTTTCTGTCGATTAATCTATAGACTATTTTATCAATTAGTCGATTAATCTAACAATTAATTTTCCTTCAAAAAAATGTAATTCAGAATCTCAGTTAAGCTTCTGTTATTTTAACAACAAACTGTATGGCAGAATAATATGGCACAGAAATGAAAGTACACAGGGTTTATGTCCATATTATCACATTCTCAAGTGCTCCATATTAAACAAAGTACAACATGTGTTTATGGCATCCCGTACACAAAGCAAAGTGCTTAAACTTATAGCAGAAATAAAATAGAGGTGGGCACGTCTCATTAAGTCCAACGTACAGTAACGACAGAATGAGCCCAGATTCTAACCTACACATTCACTCAAAAATGACTTCACATTCTAAGTAATGTAAACAAAGTGGTAAGTGTTAAGGCGCATTCATATGAAAAGCTTTTTGCGCTTTGATCGCCATGGCAACCACAAAAATCGCGAGCCCAACTCAGCAAAGTGCGCGGCGCGTGTGAATGCGCCCTAACTAAACTCGCTAAGAAATACGATATTCCAGGATCTCTGCGATTAAGAAGCTTAATGAAACAATATAGACGTAAAAATGCATGCCCTAACTAAACTCGCTAAGAAATACAATATTCCAGGACCTCTGTGATTATGAAGCTTAATGAAACAATATAGACGTAAAAATGCATGCCCTAACTAAACTCGCTAAGAAATACAATATTCCAGGATCTCCGCGATTAAGAAGTTTAAAGAAACAAGACGTGCAGCATAGCGCTAGTGCTGCTGTGGTACCATCAAAGCAGTGTACAAACCACCTTTTTGTTTTGTGCCAGTTTTAAGTATTTTCATACTTTTGGTGATTTGGGTCTTGGAAAACTTTGAGCTTTTCTTTGAAAGCTCTCTACAATCGGCTTCTGACTGCTGCAGACGGCATTTTTTAAGACAGTGCTTAATGCTGGCAACCAGTGACTGGACCAAATATGACTTAGATCACGCACGCAGCAAGTAGTGCTGAGGGAAATCATATGAATGGAAACATTGTAGAAATTAAAAAGGATCATTTATAAGCATAGTTTTAAAAACAATGCAACGTCATCGACTAGGTTGACCAATCACGGCAGCCCTACCTGATGTGAACAAATGTAAAAGCTACCTGACTAGCACCAGATTTTGGCTTCTGTGTATGTACGATCGGCAGCTTGGTTCTCAAATCAGCTGGCAGCTTGTGGAAATTAATTTAAATAGCAAATTAACTGATTGCAGTGATCAAGGACCTGGTTATTGGTTAATTGAGACATCATTACCATCTCTAATACTTACCTAATGTGAACAACAAGGCACATGTCGCACTCACATTCATCAAAATGGGCCTAATGTAACTCCTGACTAAAATATTCTTGGTATTTCCTGGTAGATTGGGGTTTGTTACATTGCATGTTAAACTTGATAATGTGACATGAACTAGAATAGAAACAAAAACAAGAAAGAAAAGTCAGGCATCGTATTGAAACCAGCACGGACAAATAAACTCCTCAGTCTGGATGTGCATTTAATTACCATTATCTGTTTGCAATTGGCTTTTTGGCTGAATGTCAGGATTTTTCCTGATCTACCATCAGAGCAGCGAGGCCTGTTTCACGTGCTTCAGAAGAAATAAATAGAGTAAAAGAAATTACAATGCTTCTCATGCTGTTGATGGCATTGTGAAGTGCTGTCTACATCAGTTACTCTGGAGGTGAAACAGCAGCTGTCACCATGAAATGATTAGTCCCTTTTTTTTAGATATCAAGTGCTTGAGTACATGCTCCTGAATTTCAGGTATTGGCGTTTTTTGTGTAGTATAATTTTTTCATTCTATTTATATGATGCACTTTATACTGGGCAGGGTCACGCTGAGTCTGGTTCTCCTAGACACATTTGGCGCAAGGCAGCAATACCCTGGGCAGGGTGTCGATCCCCCTCAGACAGTTCTTCTTTGCAGATGCTTGCCTGGCCAATTGCTGGTGGGTTAACATAGTGGACTGCTGCACCACTCGAGTTGTTTTTATAGTGTAGCGTCGCCACTGGGGGGCCGGCACAGGCTATACCCAGAAGGCCTTGCGGCAGTTGTGTCTAAGCTCACCGTAGCCGTGTATCCCGTTGTTGGGAGTGGGGTGGCTGCGGTGAGGGTTGGGTAAGTAGCTTATATGTTTGTCTGTTGTATGAATGTATGTGTGTATGAATGGGTGTCTGTCCCTAAACCACTGAATGAACTGCCAAAGGCAGCTCACTTGCGGCCCTGACGCTATCCTTCCTGCTCGCCGGCGCCACAATATTATCATATTTAGAGTTTATATTTTTTTGTATTTTATATGTTTATTACAGCTAGGCTCTGTAATCTTGTGTGCATTTTTTTCCACATATGGCTTTGCAAATTCTATTGATTGTAACAGTACACTCATTGGCTCATAAGATTGCAATCTTAAGCTAACATGTAGGAGGTTGATTATCAGTCTATAAAGCAGCAGAACTGGTATGCTTTCAATATTTTTAGCATCACTTGACAAGATCTGTAAAGAGACCGGACATGCTAGCAAGGCCTTAATTTTTGCAACACCTGGAGCAGTGGTCCCAGCCCTAAGGAACTCCTTACTAATTAGTCCAATTAGTTTAATTAGGTAAAAAAAAACACATTGGCGCAACAATTAATTAAACAATTATTGGCAATCATTAAGCACCTGACAGTGGCTGCATGGAAATACACTTATCAGCCATAACATTAAAACCACCTCCTTGTTTCTTACCTCACTGTCCATTTTATCATCTCCACTTACCATATAGGAGCACTTTAGTCCATCTGCATGTTTTTTTGCCTGTTGCATGCTTTTTAGCTTTCACCCTGTTCTTCAATGGTCAGGACCCCCGCAGGACCACCACAGAGCAGGTATTTGGGTGGTGAATCATTCTCATCACTGCAGTGACACTGACATGGTGGTGGTGTGTTAGTGTGTGTTGTGCTGGTATGAGTGGATCAGACACAGCAGCGCTGCTGGAGTTTTTAAATACCGTGTCCACTCACTGTCCACTTTATTAGACACTCCTACCTAGTTGGTTCACCTTGTAGATGTAAAGTCAGAGACGATTGCTCATCTATTGAGTTGGTCATCTATTAGACCTTCATCAGTGGTCACAGGACGCTGCCCATGGGGCGCTGTTGTCTGGATATTTTTGGTTGGTGGATTATTCTCAGTCCAGCAGGGACAGTGAGGTGTTTAACAACTCCATCAGCATTGCTGTGTCTTATCCACTCATACCAGCACAACACACACTAACACACCACCACCATGTCAGTGTCACTGCAGTGCTGAGAATGCCTACTCTGTAGTGCTGACCATTGAAGAACAGCATGAAAAGGGGCTAACAAAGCATGCAGAGAAACTGCAGTCAGTAATTGTAGAACTACAAAGTGCTTCTATATGGTAAGTGGAGCTGAAAAAATGGACAGTGAGTGTAGAAACAAGGAGGTGGTTTTAATGTAGAACATCTCATTATTATATGTATAAATATCTAGATGGAAAGTGTTCTCCAGATGTGTTTTAGTGTTGACTTGTGTCATCTATTTATCTTTGTTTTGATTGGGAACTGAGCTTACGGTCGTATAAAAGTCAGTTGTGCTTCTGCTGGAATGGAATCAAACTGTAATTGTTTCCATTACTGCACATCCTGCGGCACTTGACTTTAAGTGGTCTGCATTCATAATTAGTGTGTGGATGTACAGAGAAAGTACTGCAGATGGAAAGTACAATGAGATTCAGTGTGCTCTACTTAGGAACTAAAATATAAATATATATATATACATACAAATAGTTACGAAGTTGGATAAGCAGTATTTACAATCAGTCCAGTGGGGAAGTGTGCAAGTTGCAATGCTACATTTTATATATAGACAGGCATATGTATAATGTGCATATATAAGGTTGGAACGGAAGGAAATCTAGGGTAATTCATAAACTTATAAACGTTGTTGGAGAAAAGTTTACATACACGGTCCAGCGAAATATGTACTTTTGTTTTTTTTAGGACTTTATGAGAAGTTAAATATAGTTACCCTAATGCAGTCTGCACATGATAAACGTATGTGGTGGAAAAAACCTTAATGAAAGACCTCATAGACTGGATTGTGAGTAAAAAAAAGAGTTAATCTTGTCTGCAGAGAAGGACCGCACTGACACAGTCTTACATATAAACTCGAAGAGTGTGATAAGACAGAAAAAAAATTATCCCCCTTTATACTGCCATCAGGGACCTTGTAGGACAGTGAAAAATTCCATTGGTAACAGAGATTTCTTAGCTAGAACATAGAAACTGGTCTAAACCAGCTAGAACTGGGATTTGGAGATCATACAATGCAATTGATACACTTTTTGTCACGCACACCGCTTTCCATTAGATAGATAGATATACTTTATTTGTCATATATACATATACAGTTGTACAGTACAATGAAATTCTTTCTTCGCATATCCCAGCTTGTTTTGGAAGCTGGGTCAGAGCGCAGGGTCAGCCATCTTACGGCGTCCCTGTAGCAGACAGGGTTAAGGGCCTTGCTCAAGTACCCAACAGTGGCTGCATAGCAGAGCCTGGATTTGAACCGCCAATCTTCTGGTTGATAGCCCAAAGCTCTACCCACTAGGCTACCACTGTCCCCCAGTATTTTTGGAATATTCTAAGTACATTTACATTTTCATCATTTAGCAGACGCTTTTATCCAAAGAGACTTATGGATTTCCTCCAACAGTCCAAAGACATGCAAGTAAGGTGAATTGTCTATGACTGTGTATGACATTAAACTTGTGAACGAGTAACTACCGTTTCTGTCATGAATGTAACCAAAGTGTAAAACATGAGGTTAAAATCCTAATAAATAAATAACCACTAGGCTATAACTGCCCTAAGTAGTAGTTGGTTACATATTAATACTTCTAGTGTAAAGTCCCACACATGTACTAGTCTTTTTTTTTTTTATACAGGTATTTATATTTTTGTTCACTATGAGACAGTGCAGCATAATTTCTTTCTGTCCTTTTTTTTGGTACATTGAATCTGACTGCTTGTCCAATACTTTATTAGTGCTGGTTGTTCTGCTGCTGCATATGTACATTAATATCTTTTCATTAATATCTAAAGGGGTTTTTTTGTTGAAAGTGGTCTAAATATAAAATCCTTTATAAACTCTGTTAGGCTAAAGCTGCACTGCTTCATAAAAAGAAAGCTGTGCAGTGCTTTCTCTAATTTGTTCAATATTTATTATCCAAAGTGTAGAATGCCCTAAATACACAAAGGAAAGACAAGTGCACATGCCTGAAACCATAAAAGAAATTCTCACACAAGACAACAAGAACAGTTTTAACATACCTCGCAGCCATGAAAATATAAATACAACCCCAAATCAGAAAAAGTGATACCTTGAATAGTTTAATGATATTATGCACTGTAGAGGGAGAAATATGCAAATCCCTTCCAATCTTTCTTTGAGGTTCATTGTTTTTAAACATCTCAATAATTTGTTGACAAACTGGAGATCCTCTGATCATCTTTGCTCATCAAAAACTCTTTTCAGGATGCTGCTTTTGTACCAAACCATAATTACAATCACCTGTTGACATCACCTGTTTGGAATCACATCATTATTTAGTTTTTTTTTTTTTTACCTCATTACTAGCCCTAAATTGTTTTGCAGACCTGAAATGCAGGAATGAAGGTTTATTAATAAATGAAATGAAGTTGAGCAGATAAAACATGAAATATCTCAGGTACATCCTGTCTGCAATCAAATAAAAGTCAAAGTAAATGTAAGAAACTCTGTGTTTTTTATCATTTGCATTTTCCATGCCATCCCAACTTTTTCTGATTTGGAGTTGTATAAAATGGACCAAAGTATGAAGACAAGATAAAATAGACACATACGTATATAATACCCGGCTCTGGCATTAAATGACACACGTGTCTAACATGGCATAAAAAACCCAAATAAATAAATATATCCAAAGTGAGGACAGAATGCAATTTACCAGCTTAGGGTTAAGAGCCTTGCTCAAGGGCAACTGGCACCAATGGGGCTTGAACCAACAACCTGCTGATTATTAGTAAAGTCACTTAAGCACTGAGCTATAACTGCCCAGTTCACATCAAGTAGGATAAAAAAAAAAATGACATGACGACACATCTAAACCAATATCTGAACATCAGCCAGTACAACCCAGATGACAGGAAGACTGATATAATGAATATAATATCGTCGCTGTTTGATGAGAAACACGTATCTCCACTTTTAGTGGTTTTCACTGTTTTACATGTGTATCTCCATTGGCTGCTAGATTAAATGTGCTGATTTTGACCAGGTATAGTCTCGTATAGTAATATTAGACTCTGCTTGTGCTAAAACATGCATTCATACCGGCAGTGTTTAAAAGAACACACAACAGGCTGTGCAGGAAGTTGGATGTGCTCTATTTTGAATTCGCCAAAAAAAATCCATGTATGTCCCTTTTGGCTGGCTACAATACACGTAAGTCCAGTTTACATATTATGAAACCGACTGACCTGATAAAGATATATTTTTATTTCTGTGCTGAACTGTATCTAAATTGTGCCATCTGTGGTTCGTTTGCACCGTTACTGTCAGGGGCAAAAGTTTTTACCTTTTCCTGAAAAGTTGGGTTTTTGGAGATACATGTTTTTCATTGGACAGTGACGATATAGTGACATAATGCAGATGAAAAATAGGCTCTGCAGAGAGCAGTTAACCCATTGTTTTCTCGTTGAGGATGAATAATGGCTTGCTAAAGATGAGTAGAGGGTCAGTTTCACTGAAGTTCACCTCTTTACCCAGTCTCATGAACTATACCCACTCATGTTCGAACCCATGCTCTCATCCTGGGTTAGAGCAGCACAAACAGCAACATGTGCAGAACGGTAAACTTAACAGCACTGAATAGAGCCCAGACGGATTTGATTATTGAAAACTATCCCTTTGCATGCTAGTACGTCATGAGCCTCCTTTCTTTACTTTATTATTAAAAACAAACAAATGTTAGAACATCACTGCTACCAGTTCTTAGAAGTCATCAAATCCCTTGTAGCTAAACTGGAGCACAAACCGGCAGGAACTGATAGAGCTGTGGGAACTGTGTATAAAAAGCATGATACTGTATAACTATATCTTATTAATGCGTATATTTTATGGTGTTTATTTTTACTTAAATCGTATTTTTAAATGCAAAACTTAAGTGGACCACTTCTTAATCATTAATGACCATTATTTACATTATTTTTATTTTTATTTATGAGGATTTTAACGTCATGTTTTACACTTTGGTTACACTCATGACAGGACAGGTACTTGTTAAGATTCATCAATTCAAGTTTAATGTCAATCACAGTCATGGACAATTTCGTATCTATAATTCATCTCACTTGCAAGTCTTTGGACTGAGAGAGCATGCAAACTCCACAAACCCTTACCGCTCCACCTAGGATTCAAACCCAGGACCTTCTTGCTGTGAGGAAATAGTGCTACCCACAGAGCCACCGTGCCGGCCTATTTACATAATACATTTCTTGTAGTACTAAAACACAAGTCACATCATTTTCATCTTTTACCACCACTTTATCCTGATCAGGGTTGTGATGGTTACAGTTTCCCTAAAATCACAGGGCGCAATGCAGTAACACACCCCAGCCAGGATGCCAGTCCATCGCCGGGCCTTGGCCACCTGCCTTTCTCAGGCATAGCCAGTCCTGTCTGTATATAGATGCTCGATTAGTCGATAGTCCACCCCCCCCCCCCCCAGCCTAGACATAGACGAGTGTGTCTGTTTAAACTGTCTGACCGCCGAGATTCGAACCCAGGTCTCAGAACTGTAAGACTAGTGTTATAGAGCAGTGGTCCTTTTTTACGGTTGTTATTGTCTCCAATCACCACTAGGTAAAAGCAGCAACTTGTTGCAGTGAAAAAAGCTCATTTGTGAGTAGTTCAGTTATTCTATTTTAAATCCTCCCGCCCCCGCCGATCCATGAAATTATATCTTATATGAAACTGGTCCATGGTGCAAAAAAGGTTTGGAAGCGCTGTAGTAGAGTAACAGGCTTTTTTTCCTCTAAAATGATGCCAGTCAGTATCATGAAGAGCCACTACATACATCCATGTGTATCAACTTTGTGCAGGGGAAACGATAATCTTTACAATCACAGGCCATCTGTTTCTTCTAATGTTGCTTATTTTTGCAGCTCATCAGTTTTCTCTGTATACCAGAGCTTGTAGCGCACAGATGGTCTTTATTTTCCCGGCTCGACTGCTACTGCTGATTCAAGTGTTTTTGCTCAGTTATTAACTCATGTTTAAAGCCCAGCTGCCATTTACATTTCTGATACTCACTTCAAATCAAACAAACCGCCGCCCTAAGCTCGCTTCTCTGTTTTGTTTATAGGGAAACAGCACAGCAGCGAATTTTCCCGTTTGATCGCTCAGGTTCGAGGTTGTTTGGAGAAATCGAAGAAAGAACAGATTAAAGAGGAAAAAGAACAAGCAGCAGAGATGACATCTCACACAGGTAGCAACACTCTTTTATTTTATATGGGTTTTGTTTTAAGCTAACGTTACTGATGGTCTCAAGGGGAGGAATGAAGCAGATCTGCAGTGGTTAAATACATGCTGCAGTGGCTTTTTGTTATCGGACACTTAGGTCATCCTATAACATATGGCCAAATGTCCAGTTCATTTCAGATCTTCAGATGAGTTTTGATAGCATCAATCCATCTTGTTGATGATGAAGAATTATTTGTGTATTTGTTATACATAAATATACATCGATCAGGCATAACATTATGACCACCTCCTTGTTTCTAAACTCACTGTCCATTTCATCAGCTCCACTTACCATATAGAAGCACTTTGTAGTTTTACAATTACTGACTGTAGTCCATCTGTTTCTCTGCATGCTTTGTTACCCCCTTTCATGCTGTTCTTTAATGGTCAGGACTCTCCCAGTACCCCTACAGAGCAGGTATTATTTGGGTGGTGGATCATTCTCAGCACTGCAGTGACACTGACATGGTGGTGGTGTGTTAGTGTGTGTTTTGCTGGTATGAGTGGATCAGAAACAGCAGTGCTGCTGGAGTTTTTAAATACAGCGTCCACTCACTGTCCACTCTATTAGACACTCCTACCTAGTTGCTCCACCTTGTAGATGTAAAGTCAGAGACGATCGCTCATCTATTGCTGCTGTTTG